>NC_142152.1:39858500-40160000 GCF_024610735.1 Ursus americanus | reverse complement strand
GAGGAAACAAGGTCTTTCAGAAGGAACTAGCCTTTAACGTGGCTTTTCCCGGCGCTGGACCCGGAGCAGCCAGGCTGGAGATGGAAGACGGCATTCCGCTGGCTCTCAGCCAGTTAGGCACAAGGTTACCTTCGGTTTCCTCCCTGCGAGTGAGAGTCAGAGCCCCCCACCCCTGAGTGTAAAGGGATCAAAGACCCACTGGGTCCTTCTTGACCGCTCTTACGTTTCCTGCTCTTAGAGACACAAAGAACATTCCACTCAAGTCCGTTTCCGCAACCTCCCTAGGTATGAACCATGAAGACATGCCAAACCATACTTGCTAAGATGCTTTGTGGGTTCTGCCTGCAGAGATGATGGGAGAAACCAGGCAGAGTGTTCCTCTGTGTCCTCTTTTTACCCCCAACAGGTCACCACTCCCCCAAGGCTGTGCCTAAGCACTGGAGGAAAAGAAGTGGAATTTGAACCCCGGCACCAAGCATGGAGTTGGTAGGCATTCAGGAGAAGACCTGCCCTACTTCCTAGGGGCTTAAGGAGCAAGAATTTCCAGAGAGGAATTCTCTTCTTTTCCCTCGGCCTAGGCTCCAGGTCTTTTCCCCAGCTGGCTTTAAAATGCATATATCTGAGTCTTTTTGTGTTTTCCCACTCAGAAAATGGGGCAACTGGCAGAATGCAGAGAGGCTCAACTGCTTTCTTGTAGCCCATCCTCTCCCTCAACCCTTCTAAGAAGGCCAAATTTGTGGGTTACTGGTGGGGCAAAAGAAAGGCTCCACTCCACTCTCACCATTGTCCCATTAGTAGCTCTGTGACCTCGGGTCAGTCCTTTTTCTTTTCTGGGTCTCAGTTTCCCCACCTGTAAAATGGAGGGTTAAAGTGATCTGGAAGGACCCATTTTTGCCTTTTAATGGTTAGACCCTAACCAGAGTGTCCTGTGCACACGGAGTAACAGTATTCGGTGGGTATGTTAGTGTCAGAAATGTTCTCTCTTCGGATTACACAAATCAGGGTGAGAATGGGGTTTCAAGCACAGAATACCCCATGTTTTTGCCGGTCACAAGGAGCAGTCCTCAGCCACCTTGCAAGTCCCAGGGTCTGCACATTTTCCCAGCAGTCCCAGTCCCAGCCGGGACATCGGAACAGGCTGCCAAACACCTCACTCTTGAGCTGAAGTTCAGCAATTAAAGTTAGAAATTCCCTTCTGCCTTGGAGAGAAAACTAGATGAATAGAACTTTAAACCATGTTAATGTCATAAAATATATAATGCAGCTTACATAACTTTCAGCCAGGGAGACGAAGCCTCTCACCTCGTGTTCAGGTGAAGTCTGACTTACCAGCTGCCTGCATTGCATAACCTTCAAACGACTTTTATAGGGTTCTGCTTACCGACCATCTAGGATGCTCCGCAGAAGTTCAAACTGGATGAGCTCGGAAGTCGATTTAGCCCCCAGCAAAGACTGAGCTGGATGCCAGGCCTAGGCACAGAGGGAGGTCTTGGGCCTGGCCTTTGCTCTCCAGGAACTCCTTATTCAATGAGAGAGATGGATTATGAAACCAGACTGCAGGATAGAGTAATGTAGGCAGTGAGAGGAGCCCGGGAGAAGGGTGGGGGTAGGGAAACTGTGTTGCTCCTCAAAAGATGAGTAAAGATTCACCAGGAATATGAGGACATGACGGGGGAAAGGCATGTCTTTCAGACAGTATGACAGGGGACGATGCATGGATATTGGGTAAGTACAGCGAAGGCCAAGGACAAACAGAATCCTGTAGTTGGCTGGGACCCTTACAAGTCATCTGGTATATTTCCATTGCACACAGGAATCCTCTCTGAAACCCTAAAGTATAGCACACTTGTCCATCCATCCATCCATCCATCCATCCCTCCCTCCATCCCTCCATCCCTCCACTCATCCATCCATCCATCCATCCATCCATCCATCCATCCATCCATCCATTCCTCCATCTATCCACTCATCCATCCATCCATCATCCCTCCCTCCATCCCTCCATCCATCCATCCATCCATCCATCCATCCATCCATCATCCCTCCCTCCCTCCCTCCCTCCATCCATTCCTCCATCCATCCACTCACCCATCCATCCATCCTCATCCCTCCCTCCCTCCCTCCATCCACTCATCCACTCATCCATCCATCCATCCAATCACAAGTTGCTCATGAAATAAACATTTGTCAAGGGCCTACGCTGTGCCACGGACTCTGCTGGGAAGTTACAAAGCAATAAGATGCAGCCCTGCCTTCCAGGGTTTTATCTACAGTGGGCAGGATAAGACATCCACCCATCTAACCAGTTATTTGTTCCCTTAACTCTCCTGGGGTCCCTACAGAGTGCCCCCACTCCTAGGCTGTGGGGATGCAGTCCATGCGCCGACTGACTCCCGGTTAGCTGGGGAGGCAGAGTGAACAGGCGGTGAGCATTCTGTCTGTTGGATGGGAGCACGGGCTCCAGCAGGAAGCTAGAGCAGACGTTGATGTTCCTCATCACAGATCAGGAAACCCAGTCCTCTGCCCATTTCGTACTGCCACAGTCTAAACCGTCTTTCTCTACTATGGTTTATTCCTCACAGGCTGTACTGAAAATAGATTTGTGTCTCTGTAATCTTTTACAATTAAAAAATTTCAAAGTAAGACATGTTCAATGTAGGGCACATCCCAGGATGTGAACCCAGGGGTCCTGTCTAGGGGAAGTGGTGGTTACTCTCCCATTCAAATCCCAAGATATGATAATGATGCTGGCATGTCGCTCATGGGACAGGCCATAGGTGACTTTTTTTGTTTGTTTGTTTGTTTTGGCTCAAGGTGTGCTGCAGGCTAAAGTTTCCAAAGAGAACTCTGGTCTTCCACCAAAGCCAGGAGCTACTGGGGGGTCAGAGATGGTGCCTCCTTCTCCGTGCTTCTCCCTCGCCCTTCCTCCTCCTCTCCATCAACAAGGTTGCACTAAGCTTCTACTCCACGTCCTATGCTACAGGTGGAAGCGGGTGTGCAGAACCAAAGAGCTGGAAAGTGAAAGCAATGAGGAGGAGAGCTGCAGGCGGCACCCTGGGGCCCCTTCCCCTTGGGCTCTCTGCGTGATGAGCCCTTTCGCCTTTGTTTGGGGACCCGATGGGGAGTTCAGGTTTGTTTCCTATATCATGTTGCAACTGCATTCCCCTGTTTTCTCTCGAAAGCTCTGGAGTAGTGTGTATTAAAGACCTGATGGTGTTCTGACTATTTGAACTGGTGATGTCATTCTCAGAAACCATACTAAGTATACTAGTTAGCGATTTCTGGCGAGAGGAAGAGCTATAGACCTATAGATGGTTGCCTTGGTCTCAACGTTGCATTAAATTCTTTGTTAATATTTCCATCCTTTCTCATCCCACGAGGCTATAAAAAGGCCAGTAGGAAACATAATAAAATACTTTTTAAAAACCCAGTAAAGCATCAGGAACAGATGAAACGGCAAGAGTAAACTGCATCCACCTGTGTAAGAATATAGCAGAGAGAAACAGGCTACATGTTGCTACACTGAAACCATATATTTGAGTCTAAACTTCTCGGGAACCAAAGGGAAAAAAGAAACATCAGAATCCTGCTTGTGATTCAGGAGGAGAAAACACAGCCGCAAAGGACACATAGTATAGCAACATTTTCCGAGCAGTCTCTCTGTTCAACAGTAAAGGAGTGAGTGAACGAGAAGGTCCCCTAAGGCATGTTTATATCCCCCTATAACGAGGAGGTTGAAGAATTTGGTAATAGTAGGAAAACTGTGTATGAGATTGTGTTAACTTTCAAAAGAACGGAAAATATGCACGTGTCTGACTCCACGTTTGCCCTAAAGGTGACGCGGGTGGGGACGTCTATCCGATGTGAGTGCTGGAAGGAGAGCCTCATCAGAAGGTCTTTCCCCTACTTTTCCCAAAGTTTCAGGAGGTCCGTCCTATTGCTTTTGCAACTGACAATATTCAAGTGAATATTGTGAGTTAGGCCCTGGCAAGTGCCTCACCGGCATCCACTGTCTGTTGGAGTCTTTGACTCTGGCTAGTTGTTTCCCAAGACAGAAAAAGGCTCTGTACACAATCACCAGCGGACCATGTAGGAAATCCTGTACGTCCCACAACCCGGTACGAGTCACAGCAGAAACAAGCTTGCCTTTTTTGATTAAATAATCAAAAAGGTTCATTTTAAGATTTCTTTTATTTGAGAGAGAGCACACATGCGTCGTGGTGGGGGAGGGGCAGAGGGAGAGAAAGTCCAAACAGACTCCCACTGAGTGGGGAGCCTGATTCGGGGCTCTATCTCATGAGCCATGAGATCAGGACCTGAGCCAAATCCAAGAGACGTGCTTAACCGATGGAACCGCTGAGGCACCCCTAAATAATCAAAAACTTTTTGATTAAATAATGTCTTTTCTAAAAAATTATCCTGAGCAAGCTGCAATTCAGCTGCAAATTCAACCACAAAGATGTTCACTGTGGCCATATTTACTATAGCAAAGACTGGAAAGAAAGCAGATATTATTCAGCTCTCAAAAACGATGCTACCAGAGCCATTTAAACGGCCCTGGAAAGATGTTCGTGATTAAACACATGACAGGGATCTTTAGGAAGACACGTATGAATCACAGCTAGAGCTGGAGGGAAATGCACGGGGAGGGTCACGGTGGCTGATTCTGGATTACATTTTAGTGAGCCCCTTCTGGCTGCACGTGGCAGGTGGACTGTCCCAGGCAGGAGGTAAAGCAGGGGCTGGGGAAGGAGAGAGAATAGCTTGGACTTGTGTCGAAGAAGGTGGAGGTGGTAAGCAGAGGTCGGATTCAGGACTCCTTCTGGAAATAGAGAAGAGCGGCGTGTGAGGGATGGATTGGTTGTGGGTGTGGAGGCAAGACAGGCGTCGGGGATGCCGTGCGTTTTCTGCTTGGGCAGCTGGTGCACTCGGACGCAGGGGAGGACTGGAGGCGAGCAGGCGTCTCGGGGTAGATGGGAAGGGGATCGAGGTTCTCTCCGGCATGGGAAGCTAGAGGGGCCTGCCAGTTCAATGCTGGTTATACCTGGCTCCGCAGGTTGTCAGGGGGATTCAGACACCGCCATTTGCAGAGCAAGGACACCAGAGTTCCTAACAGAGCAGACGCTAGGGGTGCAGACTGCCTGTATTCACGGCTCAGCTCGGAAACCCACGAGCCGGCGATCTTGGCCCAAAAACTGGTTGTGCCTCAGGTCCTGGCCTGTAAAATGGGGAGACTAATAGCGCTTACCTGTTATGGACTGAATGTTTGTGTCCCCCACAAATTCCTAACCCCCAGTGTGATGGTGTTTGGAGGCGGGGTCTTTTGGAGGTAATTGGGGTTATAGGAGGTCGTGACGGTGAGGCCTGGGATGAAGGGGCACCAGAGAGCTTGCTCTCTTCCTCTCCCTGTGCACACAAAGACAAGGTCATGCGAGCACCCAGCGAGATGGGGCTGCCCATGGGCCAAGTGCCTTGGCGTGAAGCCTACCTGTTGACGCCTTGATCTTGGACTCCCAGCCCCTGGAACGGGGAGAAATAAATGGGTGCTGTGCAAGCTGCCCAGCTCCAGGATTTTGTTACGGCAGCCGAGCTGCCCAAGGCCACTTCAGGGAGTTAGGAGGAGGGCGCACTTCATGATTATTTGCGTGTGTGCCTCTGTATCCAATGAACCGACTGGCTGGAAGGTTCTTTGCTCCTGTAACCGCCCCCTTTCTTAGAGGACAGAGTCTCATGCTCTCTCCAGGGTTTGCACCTGTTCATCAGTGAACAGCCTGCGGGCCCATCCATCCTCTGGGCATTGGAAGCCTCACTCTCTTTTCCAGGTAGAGCATTGCCCCCATGCAGGAGCTCCGCTCTGCCTGTGTCCACCCTGATGGCAAGGTTCACCATGCTACACTCTCATCTGGCCCCGATGGTCATTTCTTGGGCGGGCTGCCAATCACTGTCACCTGGCACTTCTCTCAACCACGGCTAGAGAAAACAAACAGAAAACGTTGCTTCAGATGCTTTCTGCTGTGTCGCTGATGTCCTGGGAACTTGGCCGTTTGACAGTTTTGCTCAGCGCATTCCATTCCTCCGAGGTCTCTTGTGCCCAGGACTCTCATGGATCTGTTTCCCGGGTGGTTTGCAATTTCGGATTGTGAGCTCATCTTTGTGGGTTTTCCCTCGGGGAGGGGGGTGTCTGAGGAGGTCTGATTATAAAGACGTCCTTCAGAGCATCTCCTGCTTCTACGGGAGCTCTGGGTCCTCAGTTGGTCTAGAAAGGGAGCATGGATCTCGATCCCACCTGTGCTTTGCTCCCGGGCTTCTTGCCCAGGAGGAACCACTTCACTGCTTCCCAGCGGGGGTAGCGTGGCTTGTCCTGTTGTGGCTGATGGCAGCAGCTCTTCAAAATCCAGACTTTAGGCAAGGGGTTCCCTTCCGGGCGCCCAGCCCCCCACGCGCTCATGCCAGAGCTCCGGTGTCTCGTTTCGTCTTCCCCTCCCTGGTCGGAAACCCATGAGCTTCGGAATCAGCTCTCGCCACTCTGGGCTCCACTTCTCTTGCCTTTAGGGATTCCCTTTCTTTTGAATTTAGACACATGCACAGTATGGATGACTATCTACTATATTTTATATGTTACATAACTAGACAACTGTAGACATCTATGTAACACTCTACGTGTACCGATATATATACTAGCTGTATAATTCTACAGTGATAGTTCGTAACTGTACTGCCATATATCTACGATTATATTGTTATGCACCCTGTTATATATATAGTTCTATAAATGTGTGGATAGCAGTATAATAAGATAAGTGTTTGTGACGTTTTATTCATCTGGAACCTTTTCCATGATTTCTAGGACTTGGTGCTGGGAAATGAATACCTCTCTTGCAAAGTCAGGATGTCTCATCTCGTACCACAGTCCCTCTCATCTGCCGTTTTGCTGTCTGTGGTTTCAGCTGACTTCAGGCAACTGCAGCCCGGAAGCAGATGAGCCTCCTTCTGACGTAGGTTCGGGAGGTCGGTGGTAGCCTAACGCTACGTCACAGTGCCCACCTCATCACGTCTCACCTCCTCATGTGAGCATTTTATCACTGCACAACATCACAAGAAGGGGAAGTAAGGCACGGTAAGATATTTTGAGAGAGAGAGAGAGAGAGAGAGCGAGACCACATTCACAGAACTTTTATTACAGTAAAGTGTTATAATTGTTCTATTATTATTGTGGTTGATCTTTTACTGCGCCTAATTTATAAATTAAATGTTATTGTAGGCATGTATGTATGAAAAAAACTGTGTGTGTATAGGGTTTGGTATTATTGTATAGTTTCAAGCATCCACTGGGGATCTTAGAATGTATCCGCTGCAGAGAAGGGGGATTTCCGTGTTTGAATCATGTAACTTGTTGTGTTTCCCTTTTTGCCACAACTGCCAGGAAGCTCACTGTTAAATTTAATGCTCGACCGCAGCATTCCTATACACACACACACATTAAATTCCTCTTTCTGTATGTTTTTGATGCTCTAAGTTAGCAGCATACGTGACCTTACTGTAACCTCCTCAATACTTTTCAGAAGGCGGTGGGGTAGGGAATTACATAGGTGACTCCGTTCCCCCGAAGCCCTCCAGGACACTCTGCCCGCACTGCTCTGCTTTTGTCCTGCCCCCTGTTGTATCTGCAGCTTCCGGTCTATGGTCCATCACGACTGCCTGTGGCAAGTCCGGTATCACGAAATCGCGCTGTTTAAAAATCTTGTGTATTGTTCTCTGTCTTCTTATCAACTCAGAAACTTCAGTGTCGTGGAAAGAAATCCATATTCTTTAGAATGAGACACACTTGAGGCTGAGTAGGAGACTCAGGTCCGCCTCTTAGCTGCTAAATGCCTGGGATCTGTAATCCCTTAGGTCCATCCCTTCTTTGTAACATGGGGACAAGGTCTCTAGGCGGCCCAGCGGTTTTGAGGATCAAACAGGCAAATGTAAACGAGGTACCCAGAGCCTGAAAGGCGCCCACAAAATTCCACCCGCTTTCCTTTGGTTTCCCAGTTGTGATCCCAAGTTCCGAGGTCCCTGAGCCAGCCTCCGACCCTCCCCCACCCCCGCTCCAGCCTCTCTGCGGGCTGCCTCCCACCCCCTGGCTCCCCCACACTCTGCACAGGCCCTTCTCGCCTGCCTCCTGCTGCTCTGGGTGTCGCACTCGTGAAGGCTCCCTGGCTCCCGCCCCCCCACCATGTGTGCGCCTCCGGGGAGCCTTGCCTGGCACAGCCGCAGAGACACCCACTTGGCACAGCCCAGAGCGCCGGCAGCTGGGCAGGGGGTGGCTGGCACATGGGAGGGGGCCAGCTCCGGAGGTGGGGTGCTGATCCGGCCTGGGCTGCCCCTCACTCGAGGGAGGGCTCAGAAGGCCCAGCAGATGGGAGCGACTCATGTCTCCTGATCTTGCTCTGATACTCCCTCCCCGCACCCTCCACTGTCTTGATCTATCCGTCTGTCTGTCTGGCTCTGAGACTCCCTCGCTTCTGTCTCTGGCTCGTCTCTCTGGTCCCTTCCCCGTCTCTCCTTATGTCTCTGATGTCTGCTTCTCCCCCCCTGAACTGGAGACCCAGTGCATCCGCCCCTGTGAGCACCTCTCTGGGCAAAGATGCTGCCTGTCCCTGGCCAACAGCCACCCTGGGCTATTCTGAGGGCCCTGGGAAGGGTGGCCTATCCAGAGGCCAGCTGCCCCCTGGGGAACGCCCCACAGGCCCCCAGAACATGTGGAACCCCCAAACCTTATTAGTCAGGTGGTTCTCACACTGTAACCAGTAGAAGAACCGTCCACGGAGCTTGTTAAAACACAGGTTCTCAGTCCACTCTGTTCGGAGACTCGGAGTCTGAGCATCTGGGGAGGGGCCTGGGACCTGCATCTTAACCACGAGTCCTGAGAGATGGTGAGGCAGGGTTTTCCAGGCCCCAGGCGAGAAGGCCCGTGCAGGTCACGTGAATGCTGGCCTACGGAGCCTGCTGTTCCCTGCCCGAGCCATGTTCGCTCCCACCCCCTGTACCGCTGTCCGCTCTTTCTGAAGCCTTGCTTTGGACACTTCCTGTCACTTCTTGGTCTGTTTCCTTCTCAGCCAACTGGGCTGGGCGAGTCCTCCCCACAGCGTGCTTGGGAAGATTGAAGAGGGGATGCGTGAGGAAAGCCTCTGAAGACCTATGTCCCTAGACACGCATGGGACAGTGATGGATGCATTAAATAAGCAGCCAAATAAATGTTGGCACCCCCCTCATCTGCCTCTTCACTCGAGAAGCATCCCTCAGATGAGGCCCCTGCTCTGGGAACACGGCAAGTTCTCCCCGGACATCCTGCCTTCCCCGCGCGCTGTCGCCTCCGGCGGGGGTGCCTGGCGTCTCCCAGGCAGGCTCTCCCATGCGAGCCCCGTGCTTCAGGGGCCCGTCGCCGAGGCTTCCTGAGTGCGTCCTGGAGGGCTATGCGCTGGGGAAGGAGGAGGTGTCGAGGAGGTGTCCCGCTGGGTGGAGGGGAACCCCCCATGCAGGGCCACAGAACCCTGGGGGTCCGCGGCCCGCCCCTCACCAGCAGGGTAGGAGCAGCGTGCTGGGGAGGTGTTAATGCCAGGAGCAAGAGCCCCGGGATTGCCTGGTAGCCCCTGTAGGCGGCCTGGCAACTCTGCTTTTATTTTGTTTTATTTTTTTGCCATGGGGCCTACCTTCTCTGAGCCCTCTGAGACCGTAAAAGTCTTTGGGGTTCACTTTCGATCTAGCCCCTGGCTTCCTTCTGGGTTCCTACAAGAACATCCCTGACTTTTAGCCTCAGATGGGCTCTGGAGCCAGACGGCCTTGGGTGGGGATCCCAACCACCCGTTTTCTGTCTGTGTGACAGCTCCGTGCCCCTGTTTCCTCCCCTGCGACATGTGGATAATAGTAGTAGCACGGACCTCCTCCACTGCCCAGACGACGGTGACTCGGTGTCCTGAAGGTGTATTTCCCGCTGACGTCCCAGGCGCACACACTGGACGGTGGGCAGCTTTCCCCGTGGCACCTCGGGGCTCCAGCCCCTTCCGTCATGCGTTCTGCCGTCTTCTAGAGCTGTGGGGGCCGATGCAGGGGCTGCCAACTAGTCACATGGACGTTAAGTTAAAAATCAATGAAACTAAAAGTTCAGTTCCTCCGTGACACTAGCCACATGTCGAGAGCTCAAAGCCACACGGGACTAACGGCTGTCGTGCTGTTAGTCCCGGCACAGACACGGGACATGTCCTCTGCGCAGAATGTTCTCTTGAACAGCACCGTCAGGAGTCTCCTTGGGGTGAGGGTGGGGGTGTCTCTGCAGGGTCCTCGGCGCTGAGCCGTCTACAGTACAAGAGCCAGGGCCCACGCGCACGGGTCCTCCTGGGCCAGGCGTGGGCGCGGTGAGTACCACTCTGTCCCCACCCCCGTGGCCAGGAAGCGGCGACACGGCCCCAACCTCACTTCAGGAAAAGCTGCCACGGTTTCAGGCCCTGCGCAAGTGGATTCAACGTATCCACCCAGTCTCATCTCCTCTTGCATTTCCCAGCGCCCCCCTTCCACCCCCCCCACGTGGTCCTGAAGGAGAGAGGGCACTGGTTTCCAGCAGTTCTCTCTCTCTCTCTCTCTCTCTCTCTCTCTCTCTCTCTCGGGAGAGGAAGAGGGCCCCTTCCCTAGAATTCCCTAGCCAACGTCCCTCACAGCCCATCACCTTGAAATGGACCACATGGCTATTCCTGAACCAATTCTTTGGCCGGAAGAAAGCCATGAGCCAATTGGCTTCATCCTGGTTTTCTAAACCAATCAGGGTGGCAGGGGCCTAGAATTGGACCGGGCAGTGGGACCGTGCCCCTCCTCCCCCGGGATGGCGGCTGTCCAGCGCAGGGGGACGTCCCCGGAGGAGTGCTGCGGAGAAACCACAAATGCCCAGCTCGGTGCCGGGCTCTCTGCTGGGCCCTGGAGGCGCGGGTCTGACCTGAGCCTGGTCTCTGCTGCCAGGGAGTTCGGAGCCAGGTAGAGTGATGTCACCTGGCACAGAGGAGGGTGGGAGGCGGGGCCCTGGGAGGCTTTGCTGCATAGGCTCTCGGAGCCTGGTCAGGAACCTTGCTAGTTCATGTTGAGATGCTCTGAATTTTGTGCTTTACAGATTATTGGTCGTCTCAGGTTTTCCCAAGGAGCGTTAATGAGTCAGCTTGGCTGATGCTTATTTCTCCCTTTCTCTCTCTTTTTGTTTCTTGATTCTGAACTCCCTGGGTCTTTCCTCATCTGCTTCGAGTTCCCTGCCCTCCTTCAGTTAGGTTCTGGCATTCCAGGTAGTTTTTCCTGTATTTTTTCCTCCTAATGAATGCAGAATGCTTTATTTATTTCTTTCGTGAGAGGCGCCCAGGCATTTAGCAGTTATCAATGATCAACAGTACATTTTGCAAACAAGTAATAAATTTTAACAGCAATTTGTCTACGAATTGTGACCTTTTGATGATGTATTTGGTTTTTCCCGAGAAGTTGAACTTCTTTGTCATCCAAGTTTGATTCATATTTTAATTTTTTTAAAAGCAAATGGTCTGTATAACACATTGCAACATTGAGCTGATTGCAAATGCTATTTTGGTTGCAGTCAATATTTTTAATTTATGCCATCGGAGATACACAGGGAGCCCCCGGCCCACTTTGCTAACAGCTGCAAATCCACACATCTCTGCCCCTGACATTTTATACTCCACAGTTTTCTTAATGTTATATGGATTTTTTTTAAAAGGAAGAATAATTTATGCCAGTGCCTTTTAATGATGCACCTTTAACCAAAGATAAAACACGTCCTTTTTTCTCCCGATTCCACCCTTTTGGCCTGGGTGTTGCAGATCATTTTCCTACGGAAAAGGTTGTTGGCTCTTTGAATCCCCCAACTGGTGCATTACTTTGTGTTAATTACCTCAGGACGAGAGAGTGGCTCAGAAGCAATCATCTTTGTTTGTTAACACACCCTAGCTGTGCCACTACTCCCCATAAATAAAACATAACTGAGATTACAATGTCATGTTCGCCGGGACTCCAGACCCTGGGAACCGCTCCAGTAGAATGCACAGGACATCTCCCGGCAGCCCGGTTCTACCGCGGTGTGGTGCCATCAGGACCGCTTCTCATTTTCTCAGTCACCTTGTGCCCACCAGGCCTGGCTGGGGCTGTAGCCCCCAGGTGTTCTTACGTCAGGAAGGCTGGCGGGAGCTGACTTTGTTTCTCCTCTAAGAG
Organism: Ursus americanus; assembly: GCF_024610735.1. Lineage (NCBI taxonomy): Eukaryota > Metazoa > Chordata > Mammalia > Carnivora > Ursidae > Ursus > Ursus americanus. Next base: position 40,147,760 of record NC_142152.1, on the reverse strand, counting down.
TCAGTTTTGTAAGTATGCAATGGTATTTTTAGCCGCTTGGGAGGGTCCTGAGCGGACTCTCGCAATGCAAAGCTATGGACAGGAATTTAGCATGCATGGACGGTGGGAATATCGGGAGCCACTCACAGTCATGCATTTATTTATTTACGCCGGTTTCTTGTTCCACATATACCCAGATAAGAAAAAAAGAGATGGCTGATAAGAAATATGTTTAATAAATTAGAACAGTATGAATAATGCAATTAAAGCAAATGCCAATTTAAATAGAAGAAGCGAGAATGAAAATACTCAAGGCACAGGGCTCCAAAGTATGATTTGCGATTTTGGCTCTGAGCTTCCTGGCTGTCAAGGAGAAAAGGGATACAGTTGGGTAATATGTGAGTATGGAAAGAACCATAGTACTTGAGGGGAAACAGGGTGTTTCTAGGCTCTTTAATCTGAAAACAGTTTCTCTAATGGATTCTCATATGGAGTTGTGTTTCTCAATGTGTTGTCCACGACCCAGTGGTGAGAGGTAAAGGACTCCCCAGCAGTCACAAGCTGATTAAAAATGCACATTCTGAATCCAGTTCTTAGTGTGGATGAGGCAGAATCCCATTTATTTTTGTTATGTGTGATTGATGTTCCCTTGGCTGTAACTCATTCCATTATTAAAAGTTACCAAATATAGTTCTTATAAATTAAATGTGATGCATTAGTGGAGTTTACTAAGGATTTTACTGTACCATTCGTTCCATCAGGAAGTTTGACTTCCTGCCAATACTGCAAAATCCTGTAGATCAAATGAGTAGATAAAGAGTTGAAATTTCCTTCATTTGAGGGAAGGAAACTTTGTTCTTAGAGAATTATCAACGCGGTCTTGAATTCACGTGGTTTGCAGTGTTTTTTAGTCTTACATTGGTAAATATATTGGTAGAATAATTTTTAGGTTTTAATTTGATTTATCTTGTTTTTTTTTCTTAGTAATTGCTTTGGAAAACCAGAATGGGTAGGGTGATGAACGGGAGGGCCATTTGCTCCACATAAGTGAGCTTCAGACAAGAGTTGAGAATCACATAAAAAAAGACCATGATAAGCCTCAACTGTATACCTACGCTAATGTATACTTAGGCTATAATAATCCTAAGTGCATATGTTACTAATGATAGAACTTTAAGCTCCATGCAGCAAAAAACCAATAAAATTAAGAACAATTACAGTTGGAGATTTTAATATTCCTCTCTTGACACTTGGCAGAACACATCCACAGCAAGTGAAAACGCATGTTGAAGATGTCACTATCAATGGACGCTATCAACTCACAATGACCTCATTGGCATTGATAGAACATAATCGACAGAAGCAGCCTACACGTTCTTTTACAGAACACAGGGAACATTCACCAGGGCAGACCGTTATCCGGGCTCTAAAAACAAGTATTAATAAATACATTGGTTTGAAATCATGCAAATACATTCTCTGACCACAATAAGATTAAACGAGAAGTTAAAAGAGACCTGGAGAATTCCCAACATATTTGGAAAGTAAGCATCACGCGTCTTAATGCTTCCTGTGTCAGAGAAGAAATCACAAGGAAAATTTTAAAAGATTGGTACTGAGTGAAAATGTAAACAAAACAGAGGGGCTAGGAGGTACAAACTTCCACTTATAAAACAAATAAGTCATGAAGCTGTAATGTATAGCCTGGAGAATATAGTCAATAATATCGTATTAATTTTGTGTGGTAGCAGATGTGACTAGACTTGTGATGATTATTAATAATGTACAAAATACCTAATCACTGTGATGTACACCGGAAACAAATAGGATACTGTATGTCAATTATACATCAATAAAAAGTGATTTGCTATTTAAAGCACCGAACAAAAAAAAATCCCCAAACCAGGTAAACGAAACATCAAAATTTGTGGGACACAGTGAAAGCAAAGCTTAAAGAAAAATTAAATGCTCATGTTAGAAAAGAAGTTCTCAAATCGGTGATCTAATCTTCCACTGAAAGAAACTAGAAAAAACATGGAGTAAACCAAACCCAGAATAATAAAAAAGAGGGAATATTAAAGATAAGAGCAGCAAGCACTGAAATAAAAAACAGAAAAGCTATAGAGAAAATTAAAGATCTACTTCTTTGAAAGATCAGTAAAATTGATAAATCTCTAGCTGGACTGATGAGGAAAAAAGAGAGAAGGGACAAATTACCAATATTAAAAATGAAAGAGGAGACATCACTACGTGTCCTACTGATAATTAAATAATAATAAGAGAATGCTATGAACACATTTATGCCAATAAATCCCATAACTTACACAAAATGGAAAAGTTCTTTGAAATACACATACTACCAAAGCTCACTCGAGAAGAAATAGACAGCCAGAGTAGCTCTATATTTATGAAAGAAATCAAAATTGTAGTTAAAAAACTTCCCACAAAATCAAACAAATGAAAAAAACATTTCCAGGTTCAGCTGGCTTCACTAGTGAATTCCAGCAACCATTTAAGAAAGAAATAATATTAATCGTACACAAACACTTCCTGCAAATAGGAGAGCAGGGGAAAATTTAACTCCTCTAATAAGGCCAGCATTAGCCTGATGTCTGAACCACACAAAAATACTACAGGGAGAGAAGACTACACATTAATATCTCTCTTGAACATCAATCTTCAACAAATTTTTAGCCAGTTGAATTCAGTAGTGTATAAAATGATAATACACCATGACCAAATGGGTTTTATTCCAGGGATTAAAAAATCAATTAATGTAATTCACCATGATAACAGATGAAGAAGAAAAAAAAAACGTGATTATCTCAACAGGTACAGAAAATATATTTCACAAAATTTAACAACTAGTATTGATTAAAAACCCTCAGCAAACTAGCTGCAGAGAAGAATTTCCTAAATCTGCGAAAGTTTACAGCTAACATCATGGTTAATGGTGGAAAACTGAATCCTCCCCCTTAGATCAGGAATGAGGCAATGATGTTTGTAGTTACCATACCTAGTCATCATTGTATGTGAGGTGCTATCTTCTTCCCAGAGGACATTACTTTCTACATGGAGAACCCCAAAGAATTGACAAAAAAGCCACTTAGAACTGATAAGTGAGTTTGGTAAAGTTGCAGGATACAAGGTCAAAATATAAAAGTCAGCTTAATTTTCTACATAATAATGATGAATATCTGTCATTTAAACTTTAAAAAGTGATACCATTTATAATCATATAAAAAAAGAAATGTTAAGGGATTAGATTGAACCAAAAATATGTGTATTTATACTGAACACTACAAAACATTGCTGAGAAGAATTAAAGAAGATTCACATAAAGGACAAGATACGCTATGATTATAATCACAGGACTCAGTATTCAGTCTCTCTACATTTATCCATATATTCAAAGCAATGTTAGTTGAAATCCCAGCAGGAGTTTTATTTTTATTTTTCATTATTTTTAAAAAGATTTTATTTACTTATGAAGGAGAGAGAAAATGAAAGAGAGCAGAGGAAGGGGTAGGAGCAGAGGGTGAAGGACAAGCAGACTCTGGGCTGAGCTCCAAGCCTGACATGAGGCTCGATCTCAGGACCCTGAGATCATGACCTGAGCTGAAACCAAGAGTCCAACACTTAACCAACTGAGCCACCCAGGCAGCCCCCAGCAGGATTTTTAAAAATAGAAATTTATAAGCTGGAGTCTAAAGTTTATGTAGAAAGAACAAGGATCTAGAATAGCCTAGATAATTAAGAAACAGTGGGAGTATTCCCATGACCTGATTTCAAGACTCACTATTAAGTTGCAATAAGAAGATTGTTGGTATTGGCATTAAAGTAGATTTATAGATCGATGGAAGAGAATATAGAGTCCAGAAATAGACCCAGATATGCATGTTCACTTGGGTTTTGACTATGGTCCCAAGACGATTCAATGAACATTGGATACCCATATGCGAAGAAATAAACCTCAACCTCTACTTCCCACTTCAAAAAAATTAGCTCAAAATGGTTCACAGACTTAAATGCAAGAGCTTAAATTGTAAAACCTCTAAAGAAAATGTAGGAGAAAATCTTCATGACCTTGTATTAGTTAGGGAAAGATTTTAAAAATAAATCACAATGTACAGAAACTAAAACAAACAACCAACCAAAAACCCAAGAGTCAGGGGATTTCAAGTGTAAAACATTTGCTCTTCAAAAGAACTTGTTGAGGAAATGAAAAGGCAAGCCACAGATTGGGAGATGACATTTGCAAAACGCACAACTAATAAAGAACTGGTATCCAGAGTACAGAAGAACACTTACTACTCAGTGATAAAAATAGGCAAAATGTTTGAATGAACTCTATGCTAAAGAATATATATGAATGTCAAGTAAGCACAGGAAAAGGTGCTCAATGTCATCGTCATTAGGGAAACAGAAAGTAAAACCAGAACGAGATACCACTACCTGCTAACTATAATTGCTAAAAAATTGAAAAAGACTGATAATAACAGTGTCGTCAAAGACGAGGAGCAACTGGAACTCTCATACGTTGCTGGGGGGAATGCAAAAACAATTACTAGCTTTGGGAAAGAGTTTAGCAGCTTCTTACAAAGTTAAACACACCCTTCCTGCAGGACCCAACTATTGTGTTCCTTGGCATTTGCCTAAAAGAAGGACAACCATAAGTTCACACAACGGTTTTCCCTTAAATTTATTCGTAAAACCCAGAAAGCCTGGAAATCACTCTAATGTTCACCGGTGATGGAATGGGTAAGCAACGAATGGGACGGTAGTCAGCAGTAAGAAGTAATGAGCTACTCCCACATGCAGGAACATAGTTGAATCTCAACTGCATTATGTTAAATGAGAGACACGAAGTGGAGGAAGCTAAAGATTCTACGTGCATTATTTTCATCTATGGAAAATTCTAGAACAGGCAAAGTCACAGTGATAGGGAGCAGAAGGACACGAGGGAACTTTAGGGGTGACGGTGTCCTCTATCATCTAACTCGACCACAGTGGTGGTTACACTGTTGATAACACTTGTCAAAACTTACCATTTGTACACTTAAAGTGGGTGAGTTTTATTATATACAAATTATATACACTTCACTAAACCTGATTGAAAACAAGAACGCCGAAACTGAATTTTGGCTGCTCTCAGAGGAGCAGGAAAGGTGAACTGGGGAGAGGTATGCCATTCTGCAATATTTTGAGCAATTTTCATTCTTTGGAGGAATTAATGTAACAAAGGTTTTGGTTAAGTTTCTTGAGTCTGAGGACGTGGAACCAGATGAAAAATTCCCGGCATTCTTATTGTCCCAGTGCCTCTCGTGACCACGGCAGACCTGACTGATCAACCATTGCTCTATTCCCCATGACCCCAGCTGTAACTTCACATTCTCCTTGGTTTACGTCTGGCAGCCACAACCCTTTATTAGACTTAGCCTGAGAGACGAGATCATCAGGTGCTCTCTCTACTACACAGAATCCTGACACTTCTGGATGGATGAGGTCTTGGACATGACTTCCTCCAGGGGTTTCAAGTAGATTCTGGGGGGAGGGCTTCCCATCTAGATGTCACGGGGGCTCTTTGTGGCTTACTGGGAAATACTGATTCTCTTACTTCCTAAAATATAGACCAGAAACACTTTCACTAACAAGTCATATGACTGTAGTGTGTGATGCCAGCAAATTTCTAAATCACAAATTATTAATTCTTAAGTATTTTTATCAAGTTGCCTATGAGTAGGATGAAGATAGATGCCCGCAGCCCACTTGCCTGTTTCAGTGGGCGGGGCGGACCGGTGTCTGATAGCCAAGTGCTGGTGGACACTGTCCTTTCATTTCCAGCGCTGCTGTTGTGACAGGGAAACACTTATGTGCCCCTTGCAGACTTACAATGTCTGTGCACCATCCGAAACTCCCATTTTTAAACTTCTTAGAATCATTATTATTTTTATAAATGATGGCTGTTCATTATTTTTAAAAATATGAGCAATATATAAAAGGGAAAAGAAAAAAAGAAAAAAACCACAAACACCAGAAATGTTGTCACTGCCCTCCCCCAAAACAAGCATCATTCACATTAAGTGAGCCTCATTCAGGAATCTCCTGGTACGTAAATCAGATAGAAGGATGGGTGGTTCTTAGTCATGGCGCTTCACGGTGAGAGATGGGTGTTTAGAAAAGATCCCTTTAAGATGGAAAGAAAAAAAAGCTGTGTTATTTCAGACCAGCTACTCCACCTTTCTATGCCTTAGTCTCCTTCTCTCTAGAAGGGACCGGTGAGACTTGTATCACAGAATTTTTACAAGAATCCAGTGAGATGACACGGGCAGAGTGCCTGGCCCCGGGTGGGCACGCTACAAATTTGTATCCTTTTCTTTCTTGTGGTTGAGTGGATGGGTGAATCGAGGTTGTAAGCGACATAGGTCTGGGACCTGGTGGGGAGTGGTCACACACTCAAAAGGGAGTGACTGGAGAGAGTTTAAAGGATGTTGAAAAGTTGTGGGCGGGGGTATATGAAACCAGCAAGGTCTGGTGAGATCCCCAGGGTAGCACACGTGGTGAGCTGTCCTCACCAGGCCTGAAAGGGCAAGGTTTGCAGGGGTGGTTGCTGGGAGCTGGAGAAGGGGCAGAGAGCCAGGGGCTGTCTGATGGCCTTTGGCAGAGGAACGGATAGGCTGCAGTGAGGACTTTGCACATGCTGTTCCCCCTGATCCGAATGCCCTTCTCATTTTCCCCAGGCAGCCCGGCGGGGCCCCTCCCACAGCGTGGTGCGTACCTTCATTCCATGCCTCATGGAAGCCAGTGTCAAATTCATAGAGTAACCTTTTTTTTTTTTTAAAGCACAAAGCAACTTTATTATTTTTTAAACAAATGAAAGCTGACACGAAACCCAATCGCTTAAATAGATAAAAGTGTGATTTATTAGTAGACATGTGTTGTGTGAGTCTGTGTTTGTGGTATTCACCTAGGATAACTCTGTGATGTGACTGGGGATGAAAGGGTCCTTGCCACCATGCCACGCTGACTCCTTCCGCAAGCTGGAGCTTAGAGTTGGTCTTCATTGCCTTCAGGTGGGACTTGGCTTGGTGGAGCTCGAGTGGCCACGAGCGACAGGAGAACCAGGCTAATGTTTGCAGAGGGTGGTTGGAGCAAGGCTGTTGAAAGAGTTAATGACAGAATAGATCCATGAAGGCGGAGTGGGGTTTGTCAAGAGATGTGGGGGATGGGGCAGCAAGGACAAAGGCACAGAGACCTCAAGGACGTGGCACCTTCAGAGAACTGCCTGGTCCTTCTTTGAAGCTGGGATGTGGGGAGCATGTGGAAGAAGATGGGGAACGGGGAAGCAATCATGTCATGGAGGACCCTGGGCTCTTCTCCTAGGAGACGGGGTTCATGCCTAATGGCTCCCTAGCCATCGACTGGCTCCCAGAGGCTTATGGAACGAGGGTCCCAGTGTTTCCAGGAGAACAGGATTTCCTTGGGAATATCAACGGGTGTTCCTTTAATGGCACCTTTGAGAACCTCTTTGCCATGTGGGTGATCCATTGGGTGGGGGTTAATTAAGGCGCACCGGCCTGCCTGGCAGTGTGATGTTTGGAAAGGCGCGGAGCATTTTATAGACGAGGTCCTCAAGCTCGGAATCTGTAAGGTGTTAATGAAAGGAGCGCTGTAAAAGGCGAAACTTGGAGGTGCTGGGGGAAGAACAGGACCTCTGAGCTGAGTTAATTACCGCCTTGTAATGTGGCAGGAAATGGGGCCCCGAGGTCCAATTCCACCCTCGGTACCATTTGGACATTTTATGGAAGATGCGGTAGTTTACGACAACGCACAAAACAGGTAATTGTTTGGCAAAATGTGCCTGTCAGAACTCAGTGACCTCTGTGAATCATACTCCGTTCTCGGTGTCTTCTTAGGGTAATGAGATGCGCTTCTGCTCTTTCTGCCGAGCTCTCCTTGTTCTCCCCGAATCACTGGCAAAACGGACGGCTGGGGAGGTTTTTGTTTTTTGTGCGCTGCGGGCTGGGGAGACGTTTGATCAGGTTTCAGAGATGTTTCCAAAGTTTGAGAAAAATAAAATGAGGGTGGTGACACAACCTTGGAAAGTTCTCCAGGGTTTGGTCCAGAAGACCCCTGTGGTCCTAAGCTCCCGGAGGGCGAGGGATGTTCGAGACGCTGAGGAGCGCCGGAGCGGGGGTCCGGAGGGGACACTCTGACCCTCCTCCGGGCATAGTTGCTGTATCACAGTTCGGTTATTTATCTCTTGCCCCTAGAGGTATGCGATAAGTAGGTCAAGAGAGAAGAATTCGTAAGGAGGAATTCTGGACAAGAAGATACAGAAGAGGAGAAAGAAGACGAAAGCTGGGCTGAGCTTCGTCCAGGAGATGCTACCATGAGCCCGTTATGCTTGCTGGAAATTTGGCTCTGCTCTTCTACTTGCCAGAGCAAAAAGGGGGAAAATGAGCCACCCCAGCTGACGAGGAATTGCAAGCGTTTGGGCCTGGCTAAGAAAGTTTGTCGGAGTACAGGAGTAGAGATGGGGGTGCAGGAGGGACCCTGGACAGCCTGGCTGCCTTTGCTCGTGGTGTTGGGTGGGACGTGGTCCAGCCGTTCCCCGGGGAAGATGAAGTGTCACCAGAAGCTGCTGTGCCACGGAGGCTCCAACCAGGAAGTGATTTTCTCTACCTCAAGTGTCCCTCTTACACCAGTGGAGCGGGGGGGAGGGGGCACCGCGGACGCCGATGAAGCCAGGACATGGGGTGAAGCTCAGGGTCAAGGCCACAGCCAGCAACTTGCTAGGGATGCAAATTCCTGGGCTCCACCTGCACCCAGAGAATCCCAGTGTGGGATGAAGCTCGGGACTCCGGATTTCTGTGGTCTCTCACGTGATCTGATGCATGCTAAGGCTTAGCAGCCCTGGTGTCGAGCGCGTTGAGCGGGGGAGCAGAGGGGGAAGGCACCCCAGAAACCAGCTGAAGATGGGAACCCTAAAGCAGGGCCTTATATGGATGTGAGTGCTGGAGCCCGTGTCAGAATAGGGAGAAGAGTGACATGATTCCCCAGTTACCTGGAGATTGGCAACCTGGCCCCGAAGGAGCTGGGACATTTAGCTTCAGGCTTACGGAGAGAGGGGTGGGGACCTGCTGGGACTTCTCTCCCAAGTCCACATGCCACCCTGCATTTCTCAGGACTGAAAATTAACATTCTCACAGGTGTCTGTGTGATGAATTTTCTCTGATGTAAGTGGGTACCTTTCATAGGGAGAAAAGACAAATTCACTTAAAGGGTTTGCTGAATTCTTTGTGCATTTTCTTCATCTCACTAGGGACACTGAAAGGGCAGGTGCTTTTTTGTGGGGCTTTGCGAGGTGTTTTGAACATTGTAAAGCAGTCCTCATCCTCAACGGGGTTGGGGCTGGATGTCACCATGAGCGTAGCGCTGTTGGGCCGTTCCCAGTCCAGCGTGTGGGCTCGGTGAGGTGCGCACATCTCTGGGATGCTTCCATTAAGATCGGGCGAGGAACCCCTCAATGGCATATTGGGTAGGAGGCCTATGATGACAGGGACAGAACCCAACTCAAATGGGTTTGACAAAAAGAATTTATTGTCCAGGTAACTGAGATATCCATTTGAACTTTCAGGCGTAGCTGGGTCCAGGGCCTCAGGCCATGTTGTCAAGTTCCCCCTCTCCCTCACGCATCTCCTGGTCCTGCTGTCCACTTCTTGGCTTCATCCTGCAGGTAGGATAGTGCTGGTATCCCTCAGTGACATCCTCCAAGCATAGCAATCCTGGCACGAGCCTGTGATTGGCCGGACCTGCCTCATCTATCTGGCCCTGAACACCTGGCCCCTGGGGTGGATGGGGAAACAGGACGCATGACTGATGGTCCCACTGGTACCATATGGAATTGGGGAGTCAAGGAAAGCCAAGGAGAGGGAGGGGGAAGGATGGACGTAGACACAGTGCTAGATAGCAGGGTTTACTCCATGGGCTCAGGTGGGCTCCCTGACTGTTGGAGGCAAGACTCAGAGGTCCTGAGGTGAGCAGGACACCTAGCAGGATCCTAGCTGACCCATTTCCACGAAGTGGCACAATGTGTTTACACACCACACCAGGCCCCAGGAGGCTCCCCGTGGAGGTGGGGATGGTGAGCCCAGGACTGAGGCTGGGCAGGAACAGGAGCTCAGGGACCTCACTAGAGCCAGGGCCAAAGGGATGCTTGGTCGCAAAGGTCTCTGGAAAAGGGTAGATGACTCATCTATCCCACTTGTCTCTCATGGAAAGATGACTGGGAGCTGTACCCCACAGCGTGTGGGGTGCTCAAGGCTGGGGTGGGAAGAAGAGGTGACAGTGGCCTGAGATCCAGAGGCTGGGGTTCCCAGCCCCCCACTCCTGTCACTTGCAGGCTCCCACAGGGAGGCCCTCCCAGGACCTCCAGGCCCTGTGATATTCCTTCATTCATCCTTTAGACGGGGGCTACAGAGACAGTAACACCCAGCCCAGGCCTGAGGGGACAGCTTCCGCCGTCAGGGAGCCTCTTCTCCGGTCAGGAGTGCCCCCAAGAGCATTCCGCCTTCTGGGGACCACACAGGGAAACCCACAGCACAGCGAGCCCTGGACCCCAGGCCTATCTGGGAGCCCGCAGTCCTCCCCGCTGGCTTATCTTCCACAGCCGGGGAGCAGGGAAGGGGGCCTGGGGCAGGACCCCGAGTCCCTGGGTGGGATATTATGCCGTCTGCCTTCTGTTTAATCAAACGCACAGCTCTCTGGGAGGGAGGAGAACGCAGATTGGCTTCAATTAAAGATTTGCTACTATTTGATTAAGATGTATTATTGATTTGGGATTGTTCCAAGCAAGCCCAGGCTCCTTTCCTGAGGTCTGGGGGCTTGGGAATTGATCGGTGCCAGGTGGGCTGGGAGCTCTCGGGGCCAGCTGCACCCTGGCTTGTTCTCTTCCACGAACCAGGTTACACTACCATATGGCTGCTCTGGCCAAAGCCCTGTGGCCGGCTCTGGAAAGGTGACACCAGCCATAGCCAGCCCTGCTTAAGGCTTGCCCTGCTCTGGGGCTGCTGCTGTGTCCCCTGCCCCAAGGCCAGCCTCCTGTCCCCTCCAGCCTGAGTGGGCCTCCTTGCCACACCATCCTGCATCCTACCCCCTCCGCGCTCTCTTCACTCTGATTGTTCCATCTAGAACACCTTCCTCTGTCCATCTGTCCTCAGGTTATTCCTGCTTAGGCTTCACGCTTCCACATGAACTTTATCCGTTGCCCCTCTTCAGCTCCCCACCCTGCCCCGATTCTCTCCAGGCCACTCGTGTGTGGGCCTCCATCCTCTCCGTGGCCCCAGGATGCAGCCCAAGTTTGTGGAGTTTCGGGGAGCAGGTAGGGGACATAGCTCTTCTGGAACCATGGAGGTGGGGATGGTGGAAGTGAGTTGGGTAGATTGTCCTTTACCAGCCCAGAGGCCCTGGGGCCGAGGCCAGAAAGGCTGCTTTGGGACAAGGGGACTGGGATTGGGGCTCTGTGCTGAGCCCTGAGGTGGTGGCCCAGGGTGATGGTGCCAGCCCGACAGTCCTTTGTCCTCACTGCCTAGCACACCAGAGCCAGGTGGCAAACATCTGTCCCCCTCCCTTCCAGGGCCTCTGCTTCCTTACCTGCAAAGAGGATGTGGTGCCTATACCCTCCTCCAGGCTTGCTGGAAGGTTCCAGCGAAGTGAGGTGCATAAATGTCCCATCCACAGCCTGGCCATGCCAGGAGGACAAGTAAGCATAGTGGGCTGTGCCCTGGAATCCAGCTTCCTCCGGGCCCAAGATCGGCTTGGAGGGGCCACGTCTGCTGCCTGAAGGTTCACGGTCGCTTTCCCCACTGTCAGTTAACATTTCTACCCTGGCACCTGCAGGGAGAACGTGGGAGCAAAGGCGTGCCAAGGAGCCCGGCGCATTCAGAGAGAGATTTCAGGGCTTGCAGCCTGCTGGGAGCAGAGGGCAAACCTGTGGGAGGAAATGAGGCTGGGGAGCTGAGCTACACCTGTTTGGAGAACACCTTAGGCGTGTTCCAAGGATGCTGGACTGGCCTTACCGTGCACAGGAGAGAATGGTGCGGAGAGATGGCCGCGGTCCACCAAGCCACTCACGCCCCCTCTCCCACGGTGTGGTGTTAGGGCTCAGGCGAGGCTCTCACAGAAGAACTACATTTCCCAGAAGCCCCAGCATCCAGGTGTAGCCCATGACTAGCTCTCAATCCATCAATGAGATGCTGGAGGTAAGGCTGGGCCTGTACGGATCAGAAGCTTCCTTCCTCTTCCTCAGAGAGCTCTTCCGCTGTCTGCAGGGAAGCCTGAGGCCTCAGGGCCTGGCAGGGACACAGAATGGAAGAAACGGCGGTTTCTGACTCACCACCTGCAGGAAGAGTACCCAGTGCAATCAGGAGCACTCGTATCGGACCCTTACGTAAGTGAGCAGGAAAGTTCTATTATGTTAAACCTTTGAAATTGTGGCTTTTAGTTATGACAGCAGCTGGCATTGCCTTGGGGGAGAAGCGGGTCAGTTAAGGACAGAAAAATCATTTGAGGTTGTGGGGTGGGAGGAATGACGAGAGGCCGGCTTTAGACTGGCGGAGAGAGGGGCTGCAAGGGGGTAGGAGAAGTTCAGGGAGTAAGACCAGCGGGCTCAGATGACCCGCTTGGATGTGGTCCTGGCTGGCTAGGAGGGCACTGTATTTTCTTTTTATTTGAGTACAGTTGAAAAAACATTACATTAGTTTCAGGGGTACAACATAGTGTTTCAACTTCTCTGTATGTTACGCTGTGCTCACCGCAAGCGTGGCTCCCATCTGTCACCACGCAACACTATTACAGTACCACTGACCATATGCCCGATGCTGTGCCTTTTCTTCCCAGGACGTATTCACTCTGTAATTGGAGGCCTGTATCTCCCACTCCCCTTCACCCATTATGCTCATCCCCCCACCTCCTCCCCTCTGGCATCCATCCATTTGCTTTCTGTATTTATACGTCTGATTCTGCTTTTTGTTTGTTCATTGTTTTTTTTTTTTTTTTAGAACCACATATGAGTGAGATCATATGGTATTTGTGTTTCTCTGCCTGACTTACTTTATTTAGCATAATACCATTTAGGTCCATCCATGTTGTTGCAAATAGCCTGATCTCATCCTTTTTTACGGCTGAGTAATATTCCAGTGTGCACGTGTGTGTGTGTGTGTGTGTGTGTGTGTGTGTGCGCACACATCTGGAGGGGAACTGTTTACCGGACCAGGAGAAGGGGGCCATCTGAGGTGGGTGGGGCTGAGGTGACACGTTTTGTCCTGGCCACACTGGGTTTGAGGAATCGGGACTGCCCAGTGGTGATGCCCAAGAAGCAGTAAATTATGGAAGCTCGGATGAGAGGCCGGAGGAGCTGGGGCTGCAGCCAAAGATTTGAGAGCAGGTGGGGTCTGCTCTCACTAGTCCAGCCTTGACGAAGTACTGCGGCCTTGATCTTGAATGCACGAAGGAGGCACTGGTGGGCTTGAGCTAGGAACGTGAGGCTGGATTTGCATGTGTTCACTGTGGTGGCCAGGAGGAGCCTGGAGCAGAAGGGAGAGCCCGGAGGCAGGGAGGCCCATGAGGACCCAGCTCAACAGTCCAGCAGAGAGATGGTGACATGCAAGCAGATGGAGGTGGGGGAGATGAAAGAGAGAATATCCCCTGCAAAGACCTGGCTTTGTTGGCTGGGAGAAGGGTGAGGAAGGGGTCAGGATGGAGAGGAAGTTTCCAGCACAGACTGCTGGGCTATAATCCCCTGGACGAGGCCCTTCCTTGGAGCTCACTCTAATCCCCTATAGGTGTTTATTTAAAATGGGCTCTTCAGGGCATTCTGGCAGAGCCCAGCTGTTTGTACGTGTCATACTTAAAGCAATATATTCCTCTCTCCAAATCATAAAAGTTTGCTCGTTCCACATGGGGAGAGCAGGGCATTGGCATTTTGTGGCTCTAATGGGTAATTACTCTCCAGCAACTGATGGGGGCCATATTTTCTGAAAGAAAACGCGGTGTTTCTAGGCTCTTCCCGTTGGAAACAGCTATGCGAGCTTGGCTATGGGTTTTAACTCTCCACCCCTTGACTATTAATTTGTCTGGTTCCATATTGATTTTTCCATCCTGTGGTTTTGGGGCTGGGTTTGGTTGGAGATACAGAACCGGCTCCCTTGGCTCCTCTGTCACCCTCCAGCCCTCAGGTGAGGAGGGGGCCTGTGGTGTCCCTGATGGGACCACAGCCACATTCCCCCCACCCCATGGATTGTTTTCATACAGGCAGCTCTCCGTTGTCTATTCTATGCCTGGCACTCTGCTAGACTAGCCCCATCTCTGAGGAGCCCGCAGACCCAACATTCGGCTGGAGGAGAAGGGTTTGGGGGTGCCTGGGCTTTCCCGCAGGTCTCCACTATGGGGTCCCTGGAAGATGGAAGTTCTTATGAGGTGGCAACAGGGCCCTGAGTGACCTTCTCCACTTGCCTAAACCCGCCATGCCTCCATCTGTCAAACGGAGCCACTCATCCCTGCCCCCACAGGGTTACTCGCCATGGCCTTCCAGCTGGCTCTCTGCTTCTGTCTCCTTATAGCAAGCTGCCTGAAGGCCAGGCTCTGAACGGGCTGCTCCAGGGTCTCTGGGATTTGGCAGCAGCCTGTCTCCAAGCCCCGGGACCCCCAACCCCATTGCAGCAGGCTGCTCACCACTTCTTCGGCTCACCCACGGGCCTCTTCTTGGCAGAGTGGCTTTTTTGCATTTGTGTATTCTTTTGATTATCATTTGTCCCCGCCAGAGACTCTAAGTCCACAAGGACAGGTTTTAATCACCATTGTATACCCAGTGCCCAGCACGGGGCCTGGTGCACAGCAGGCCCTCCACAAGTAGTACTGAGGGGTTGGCTGAGTAACAGATGAACACTCCCAGCTTTCTCCTCCTCCCTCTTTCTGCTTTGGTTCTGAGCCTTTTCTAGGTCACAGAACACTTTGAGAATTTGACGAAAGCCCTCCAGGAAAACGTACGCGAGCACAATCACACATGTGGACCCCCGTCCCTTCTGAAGCTGTCCACAGTCCTCAGGCCAAGGGGTCTGGTCTGAAACCTCCAGACTCCACTCGTCCCCTGTTGACATCCTCTTTGACCTTTGAGGCCCATCTCATTTTGGAGTGGAAGGGAACGCTGCCGAGGCCAAGGCCGTGCACGATGACCTCCGATGGGAGGACAGGCAGGCTGAGTGAAGGTAGAGGAGAGGGGAGAGAACTGAGGCTTCCTCCCATGTGAGAGGCCAAAGGTGGACAATGTGCCGCGCTTTCGCTTGGGGACAAAGAACTGAACCCACGCTGCCCTGAACTTGCTTTATCCTTGGGCTTTACTCTGAGACTAAGTCTTAAAACTGACCCGTCGGGAGCTGAGTTCAGGAGGGCAGGGGCTTGAGGTTCTTGCAATAAAAAAGAGCCCCAGAGGTCATTTGGACCAGGGGTAGACAATGTGGTCCACGAATGGGATGTGAACCCGCCAAGGGAAGCACGCAGCCTGCACTACCCTCCCTCCCCACCAGGGGATGGTCTCCTGTGAGCAGCAGCGTTCAGGCATTTAGACCGAGTGGTGCATGCCACGGTGTGCCACAGAGGCCGTTGGGCTGCAATCCTCTGCCTGGCTTTGCCCGGTGGGGTGTGGACCATAACTGGAGTCAGGTAGGATCCACTGGGTCCAGGTGTGCGTGGACGATAGTACTGGATGGGCTGCCGGCTGGGGGTTAGCGAGAATGGCCCAAGAGGGGCCGGCACTGACGGAACTGGTCGTCCAGAACTCCCTGCAGTCACGACGGTCTCTGAAGGGGGTTCAGGGGACTCGGTCAAGGGCTCCTGTCTGTGCTCACCCGAGAGGCCAGGGAAACCGCTCTGGGCCCCTCGGGTTAGCTCCATGGCTTTGGCCTTGGGCCCACTGCCTGGGTCCCCCATGGCCCGGCTTTGCACCCCAGGCCCCATGGTGTACAGCATTATTTCACCCCAGCATCTCCCTGCCTCAGGGACTCCTTCCTATCGTGCTGGAGGCAGTGGCCTCTACACGCCGCCTCAAACGGAAGAGACATTTATTTCATTTCCTGCCAGGAGCTCCATCTGGAAACACATCCCCCACTGGGTACAACCAGGGCTGCCATACCACTTCCTGTGTAACACCCTGAAACGTCCCCTCAGGAGCAGCAGCCCGGGAGCAGCTCAGGGCCTGGGCAGTTTCGTCACCTCTTGTCCAACGCTGTGAGAGCTGTAAAATACTCCATAAACTACACCCATGTGTGAGTGGTTTGAGCAATTATGACTGGCCTTGGAGAGCCGTGAGTGCCGGAGCGCATTCCAGGTGTGCCCCGCAGGGGCAAGGAAAGGCTAGCAGTGCAAGGAGGCTCGGCACCTGGGGGAGACAGGATGTTGTGCAGACATCTGGATGCATCTGGCTCTGGTTGGGAGGTGGAGTGGCTAACAGCCGGGTGTCCTTCCCTGATTGAAATCATGTGGAGTCTTGCTTGGCTCCTCTTGGGAAATGCTGTCCTAGTTTGACTGTGGGTCTCCCTCCCCATCCCCGCCGGCTTCCTTCCAACAAGCCTCTTTTGTAACAGTTGGCCCCAGCTCTCCTGTTCTCACCCGGAGAAGAGACTGTCATCCTTGAAACAGGGCCTCATAAACCTGTAGCAGAGACAGGACATGATTTTAACTGGAGCGCTGAGCGGGGAGGGCAGGCTGGAAGCTGCGCCGGTGACAGCGAGATCCACTTTCCCTAGAGAGAAGTCAGTTCATAGGGAGACAGGGGAAAATGTGCCTAGAGGAAGAAATTCTTCAACTCAGCTGCCACTTCTGGTGACGGCAAAGGCCACTGTTGGCATCTCCCTTGTTCTTGGTGTGAACACACTCTTGTGGGAGAAATGTGACAAGTCCTTTTTCCCTCCCAAGAACTTCTCATGCAAATGGAACCGTGATCATAGTCAAATGCTCCCCAAATAAGGAACTGCTTTGGGAGGAGACATAGGGAGCGAGCAAAATACAGAGGGTGGGGTTTCACAGCGCTTACATATTTCTTGCCCCCCCCAAACATGCTGATCCCCACCCCCACCCAACTGTGGCTCCCTGCCTTGGCTCTGTCTTACAAAAAATGAGTAAGGGCTTTTATTTCTGACTGTTGCAAGGGAGGGGGGACTCCATGCTACAGGAGCTCTGTCTTCCTCTGTCACTCTCAGAAACACCCGAAGTAGAGTAAGGGCTGTGACCACAAGACTTCTGGGATGGGGCTACAGAGCTGAGGATTGGAGAGCGGCTGTGACCCTGCCCCTGTGGCCGGAGGCGAGAGAGGTGTCTGAGTCACAGCCTTATTATGATGATTTTATTTTATGTTTCTGGGGAAAGGGGGTGGGAATGCACCGAGCTGGGAGCCAAGAGAGGGAGGTTCCTACCACCTGGAGTGATGCAATCTCCCCGGGCTATCTGCGTCCCTATCTTTAATGGGAATAAGCCCAGCACCCCCTTGCCTCTCAGGATTGCTGTGGGGAGAAGGCAGAGAGATCATTACATGAGGCATCATCTTGTGTAGTGGGTCTCAGATATTGATGTGAGTCCGATCCCCCGAACCGCTTTTTAAGATGCTGATTCCAAAGTCCCGAGACCCTTCTTTCATCACAAACTCACTCCTATGGGGTGGTCTGTGGAAAGCCCTGAGGTCTAAGCCCTTCATTTCTCAGGGGGGAAGCAAGGCCTGGAGAGACTCCGTGAAGCAGACAGAGCTGGGCTTCGGATTGGAGCCACATCTCCCGATTCTGGTCTGTTTTTAGAGCCGTCATATTCACACATTTCACACATCTCCAGGGAAAGGGGAAGGGACCTCACATTGGTTGGGCACCTGCAGCGTGTCAGGCTCTGAACGAGCCATTTTATAAACAGAATTTCAGTATATGTGCCCAACAATCCGAGGAGAAAGGGTCTAGTATTATCCCATTTTATAGAGGAGAAAAATAAGGCTCAGCCAGCACAAGTGACTTACTCAGAGGAGGAAGAGCACAGCTGGGATTTAGAACCAAGTCTTTCTGGCTCTGACGCCCTGGGCATCAGACCATAGAGAATGAGGAGCTGGCAGTTCATAGCATCTTTCCCCACAAGCCCTGGTATCCAGTGAGCCTGCTGTTTGCTGGAGCTAGTTTCTTTTCTATACCCCTTTCTCCTTGGGGTTCTGCCAGTTCTGTGGGGATGAGCTCATTCTCTGCTGCTGGTGCTGAAGAATGGGAGCTGGGTACGGGGACGCAGGTGAAAGCGACAGAGAGGGCTCCCATCTGCGGTCACTGTCAGCTGCTTCCTCCCTGCACAGTGATGGCTGCAGCAAGGCTGACCATCCTTCACTGGCACTGGCCTGGCCAGACCCCCCCCCCCCTTCCAGACTTGGAAGGCAAGGCTGGCTGCTCCGGACATTTCCTCTGCTCTTCTCCATTGGCCCTGGGCTCCGACCCACCTATCTTGCAAGGGGATTTTCCAGTGGGGCTCCCTCCCTCCGCAGCCCGTCCCAGCAGGCCAGCCACCACGACCAAGAATCAGGTGCATCACCAATGTTCATAGCAGCAATGTCCACAATAGCTAAATCGTGGAAGGAGCCGAGATGCCCTGCAACAGATGACTGGATTAAGAAGTTGTGGTCCATATATACAATGGAATATTACTCAGCAATCAGAAAGAATGAGTTCTCAACATTTGCTACAACATGGACGGCACTGGAGGAGATAATGCTTAGTGAAATAAGTCAAGCAGAGAAAGACAACTATCATATGATTTCTCTCATCTATGGAACATAAGAACTAGAATGATCAGTAGGGGAAGAAAGGGATAAAGGAAGGGGGGGTAATCAGAAGGGGGAATGAAACATGAAAGACTATGGACTATGAGAAACAAACTGAGGGCTACAGAGGGGAGGGGGGTGGGGGAATGGGATAGACCGGTGATGGGTAGTAAGGAGGGCACATATTGCATGGTGCACTGGGTGTTATACACAACTAATGAATCATCGAGCCTTACATCGAAAACCGGGGATGTACTGTATGGTGACTAACATAATATAATAAAAAATCATTATTAATTAAAAAAAAAAAAAAAAAAAAAAAAAAAGAATCAGGTGCATCAGCACACAGTTCTCTGCTCCCCTCTCTCTCCAGCAGGGCTCCCCCGCTTTGTGCAAGGGGCAGCCCTTTAGCCTCCGCCTGCACACTTCCCAGCATGGGGAACTCACTACCTTCCAAGGTAGGGACAACTTCCAGCCAGTTTATACTGTTATAACATTTTCATTTGCAAATTTTATATGCTGGAAATATTTTATACATAATTATTTATAATTTATATGCATATAAAATTATTTTATATACACATACATTACATACATGTAAAACACTCACAAATAGATTTATATACGTGATATATTATATGCAAATTATATATCATTATAAAACATCGCTTGTTAGATGCTATATGTTACATATATGCTGTGTATGTTTTTATATGTTATATATGATACGTTAATGTTATATATACTTAGACATGTGCTTTATGTATTTTACCTACTTTTATTTGGTGGATAGTTTTATCTACTTGAATTTATCCCCTTGAATCCCAGCTCTGCTTCTCATTAGCTGTGTGTCTCTCGGCGAATTGCTTGACCTTCCTGGCTTGGAGCAGCGACTGACACAGTAAGTATAACATAAGAGTTTTTAAAAAACAATTGAAAAAATATTTTTATAATATTCATTTTAATAACAATCGAAAATAATCTCATTGTGATACTCACTTATAAAAAGGTTATTTGTTGTTTTCCCTGCAGTTCTTACTGCGTGCCATCACCAGGCACAGGGGAGGGTATAAGCCATTGTCTGTACTCTCCCATCCCATGATAACATGGAAGCCTGCACCCCTCTGCTTCCCTTCCTAGGCTGGATGCTGACAGTATGTTCTTTAATTTTTTCAACCCTATTGGTAAAAAGAAGCATCTCCTTTCTTGTGACAATGGAGACCTGGCTCCATATCTGCCCCCTCTCAGTTTTGCTTGTGACTTTCATAGGCCAGTAGCTTAACTCTTGGAGTCTAGCTTGGCCTCTTGTCTTAAAGGACTGCTGTCACAGGATTCAGGAAGACGGTAGGTGTAAAGGTGGTCCCCAGGCTATGATGGGTTTTCCTTTCCCTCTCCCTCTCATCTGTAAAATGGGTTGGCTTGGGCTCTCCAGCTCCTTCCAGCTCTGATGTTGAGTGATTGGATTGACCTCCAAGCATTTGCTGGATTGATTCAGCCAGTGTAGGGCGCTGTCTTTACCTTCATGGAGAGAACTTATTGTCCTTATCTCTGCACATCAACATTCCACACCTTTAGCACAAAATAGCTGGAAGGGGTTCAGGATTTTTCTCTGCAAGGGATTTGGGGATAGACGGAAGGAAGTGAGAGGAGGAGAGGGAATTTCCCCAGGGATGCACTTGAAGCAGCCGAGGTTTAGATCTGAGCTCACCGTTCTTAGCAATGATGTTCCAGATGGGGGCTCCTGGTCCAACAGGCTCCACCCCTCACACTCACACACACTCCCACTCTCACACACTCATACATACAGTCACATGTATGTGCACACATATTCTCCCAAACACGATGTGAACGAGAAAGTGTGTCTCGTTTTCACAAGCCATGGGAGACCGGCGGCCGGTAGCTTTCTGTTTGTCTTGGAACTGGCTTGAGTGAGCGAATTCTCCCCCCCTTGAGCAGCCCTGGCATTCCTAGCCCTCGTGCTGGGAAGGAGGAGGCGAAGATTACTTTCCTATCGTGTAACAGGGTAGAAGGGAGGGAAGCTGGAGGGCAAGTTGGAACAGCGAGGGAGTGTGCGAGCATGTGCGTTCCTCGCTAGCTGGGTGGCTGGGCTTGGCAGGGGCTGGCGGCAGGAGCAACACATCACTGGAGGTCTTTGTTGATCGTTTCCACTTTGGGAAACAGTGTTCTTAAGTTTGACTTTGTAAGCTCAGATTTCTCTTCCCTTTCACTCGTCAATCGTGCTTCCAAGGCAGTGTGCCAGAGAGAGACTCTGACCTGCTCAAGGAGAGGGAGCCTGACACCATCATCACATGCAGACTCAAGATACCAAACCCTGGCTGAGGGCTACCGCTCAGTAGGTAAATCAACTTAGTAGTAGTAACGACAGTGGCCACGTTCAGTGCCTCTGTCTTCCGGGCCAACAGTGCAGTGACCGTGAGCCTGATCCTTCACTCACCAGTTGGGAAATATGGGCAAGTTACTTCATTCTTTGTGTCTCAGTTTCCCACCTAAAAAACAGGGATGGTGGTGTTAACCACCAACAGGAGGCTGTGAGGACCACATGAACGGTAATGCAGAGAATAATGAATGGAGAGTGCTTAGAGAGGTGTCTGGTGTCTGGTCAGCCCTAGTAAGTGCTGGCTATTATTCCTGCCATATGCCCAGTTCCAGGCATTCTCTACAAGATGCTGTGAAGGGAACCCTAGGATTATAGTCCCATGGGGATGGTGTGGGTCAAATAACTTGCTCAAGCTGTTGGACTACCTGGTGGAGGAGAGGGACTGGAGTTCACCGAAGCCAGTAAGGTCTCCTGTGGGAGCAGGGGTGGTCTCCCCTTCTTGCAGGTCCTGCCTGGGAACATTCGCTATCTTCATGTTGCAGCCCAAGGGGAAGACAGTGGTCGGCAGGCTTTGAGACTTGCTCTACCCCAATAAATGGAAGGTAGGGGCTGAGAGGGCTAACTGACAGGGGTGGTAGGGAGCTCCTTGTTGTAAGAGGTAATCAATGAATAGATAGATGCACACTCATTTGAAATGGCTGGTCTTTCAGTGTCATTCACACTGCACAGTAGTGGTGTGTGGTAAGGACACATAAGAGAGGGCCAGCTAACTGAATTTGCAGAGTGGTGTGAGGGTAATGTGCTTATGTAAAACCAGTGGACCAAAAATACAGACTAAGAAAACCCAGAGGCCGCACGATTAGTTATAAGGAACAAACATGCTATTTTCCCTCATTTTTTTCTTGACATTGCCATGAAAGATTTTCTCTCATTCATCAGAAGTAAGAGCTCTATGATAGTCAGACCTCCACAGGGCCTGACTCTGCCTCTGACTTGCTGGTTTGGAACCCAGGCTGGTCGGGTGGAATTTATGGCCTACACATCTGTAATTTAGAGGCTATCAATTCCTCCCCTACCAACAGGACTGAGGTATTGTTAAGAATCAAATGAGATAGTGTGGATGTGAGAGTACACAAAGGATATCTACTGTGGGCTTCCTATGCACATGACACTATGCTTAATGATGGTGATTCAAAGAAAAACAACCAACCAACCAATATACCATGCCCTCACCCACCCATCCGACCAACCAACATACCGACTCCCCTACCAACCAGCCAACCAACCACCCTATTGACCAGTTTACCAACCAACCAACCAACCAACCAACCAACCAACCAACCACCCTACCAAGCAACCAACCGAACTACCTACCAACCACCCTGTCAACCGATGAACCAATAACACACCAACCATCCTATGGACTAACCAACCACCAACCTACCAATCATCTTACCAACCAACCTATCTACCAACCACCCTACCAACCAACTTACCAAGCAACTTACTAAGAAGCTGACCATCCAAGTCACCATCCAGTCTACCAACCAACGAACCAACCAGCAAACTGACTAACTAAGCAACCAACCAACAAACAACGAAGTCTACCATCTTGTTGGGGAGAGATCTGTTCACTTCACGGAGAAGTCCCAGGAGTAGACGTGAAACGTCCTTCTGATCAGTGCTGGGAGGCAGAGAAACATGTCACCATGAAAGCCTGTACCAAGGAGGGCTGGCCCCGGTGGGAGTTCCCACAGGCTCCTTTGGTGGTGAAGCCTCAGCTGGGGGTTTGGTGGTGGAGCAAGAGTGAGAAGCAATGGCACAGGTCCTGATATCCAGCTGCCCAGGCAACACAGCTGGTGGGCTCCCCTCTGTCCCCACTCCTCGTGGCCACATCCCAGGCTTTCATTCCCAGGTGCATGCCCAGGGCCTGCATCAGCATCCTCATTGCTCTCCCTGACTCATTGTCTCAGTGTCTCGCTGGACGCACTGTGGTCAAAAAGCCTCTTTCTCTGAAGTGCAGATGTGACCGTGTTGTTCCTCTGCCTAAAACCTCTCACTGGCTGCTCCTGCGCTCTTAGCCTGGCTGGGCCCAGCAACACACAGACCCCCAGACCTAGAGCCTTTAAAGCATTGTTTTTACAAAAAAAAAATCATGGGTGTAGAAGGGAATTGGGGCACTGTCCTGGGGGTGGTGGCCCACTATGAGTTACATCCCTATATCCTGGGGGTTTGCCTCTGCTATTAAAGGGGCTCTGGTGGTCAAGTGTAGATGTGCTGTCCCCCTGCCTTCACCGTCTGGCAAGCCTCCGTTCCCTTTTGTGCTCACTGCAGCTCAGATCTGCTCTCTGCTATAAAGGCTGCCCTGACAATCCACAGCTCAGTGGTGACCCGTATGGCAGTGTTCCTACCAACTGGCCTTACTGGTTTACTTGCCCGTTGTCCCCATTAGAATGTGGCTTCTTAGGGCCAGGAGCACAATTTGTCCTTCTAGGTATTCCTACAGCCTGGCCAGGGACTGCCCAGTGAACGGCCAAGAGCGTTGGCCGACTGAATGGGGGTGCCCACCGTAAGGTGTGGGCAGGAACCTCACCCGGGGGGTGCTTGCTCTCAGCAGCTCCTTCTATTGCACGGCTCCCAGTGAGACATCTCCCGTGGGCCTGAAGGCCTGGGTACACCCACGGGAAGATCGGAGTCTCATTGCAGGGTGCTCGTGGTCTGTTGGCCCTCTCCCCAGAGGCAGAGTTGGAGAAGGGCAAAGGGCACAGGCTCCTGGACCCTGTAGCTGTGGGTTCAAATCCCAGCTCCTCCACTAAATAGCTGTGCGACCTCAAGAAAGCTGTTCCCACTATTTTAGTTCCCTCATCTGTAAAATGAGAATAATTACAGTGACCCATAACGTGGCAGTGTGCAAATCAATCAGTCTCCCACAGTGGTGTCCGAGATATGGCCGCTGCCTTCGCGGCAGCTCTCCAGTTGAGGGTGGGGAGGAGGAGGGGGCTGGAGGGGCCTTGCGGCGGCTGTACTCTCTCCCTCCAGAGAGGATAAGGTTTCTTAGGTGGAGACCAGGGAGGCTTTTTGGATGCTTTGGTTCAGGCCACATCTCTGATGTGTCATATTTTATTTAACTTCAGAAAATTTGCAAAAATCATCTGTTCCGTTAGTGTCATAAACATTCTCATCAGCTACCTTTTTTTTTTTTTCTCCCAAAGAAACACTCCAACCAACAGAAAACTGTGACAGGTTGTTAAATTGGAAGTATCAGCATCTAATAGACACCCCCCCCCCCAGTGAAGTCCCAGAACAAGAGGCAAATTTCCAAAGGAAAACTGATCTGGGTTTAAAACTCCTCCCTCCCACTGAAAGATAAGATGGGTTTGGGGAATAAAGGGAGATATTTTGGGGTAAGATTCCTGGTAGGAGCTGTGCCCAGCCCTCCCCCTACCACATGGAGGGGCATGAGGAGACCCCCTTCCCAAGTTTAGTGAGAGGCACCTCATGTGTGTCCCTTGCAGAGAGGGCGCATGGGACCCGCCGTCCCACCTCTGTCCAAGAGAAGTGAGAGCAGTCTGATAGCTGGGCTGGTGGTATTGTGTTGGCCTGCACTTCCAGAGACCAGAGCCAGGGAGGCACATGTGTGTCTCTTGACACACGCAGGGAGGGGCCCATCTTAAGGGGCTGGGTGCTGCCCAGCAGAGGGCTGGGGACAGCTAAAGCAGACTCGGTAGGGAGAAGCTGAAGGTTCCTGGAGACGTGGAAAGGGAAGCGACTGGCAGGCAGGTTACACCGACCCATCACGGGGACCCCAAGGGGGCTCTGCACCTGTTCAAGGCCAAGTGCAAGAAGCCAGCTTACAATAGTGCCCAGCAGGTGAGAACTTGTCACTTGTTTCTTTTCTTTTCTTTTTTTTTAAATTTTTTTATTACATTATGTTAGTCACCATACAGTACATCCCTGGTTTCTGATGTAAGGTTCGATGATTCATTAGTTGCGTATAACACCCAGTGCACCATGCAATATGTGCCCTCCTTACTACCCATCACCAGTCTATCCCATTCCCCCACCCCCCTCCCCTCTGAAGCCCTCAGTTTGTTTCTCAGAGTCACTTGTTTCTTATCCTCTTACAACCTTCTCCTGTGCCAAAGTCCCAGATCATGCAGGGAGGGGCAGAGGCAGGGATGGGCGCATGGGGAGTCGGTGAGGGAAGAGAGAAGCAGCAGGGCAGGATCTCTGCCTTGTATCTCAGGGGCAGCGGGCCCTGCCCTGGGGGAGACAAGATTTCACTTTCAGTCCCTTCTGCAGTCCGGATTACAACAAGGCACGAGATACTTTTAATTGCTAAAGTGACACAGTATTTGGTGACTTAGAGTGACAATAGCACTTTTATTGCCTGAGTGACCTGCAAAGTCCTGAGGCCTTCTGAGGATCATTCAGCGGGCCGGGGATGAGCTTTTCCCCTCGAATATGTTTTAAAGGGACAGTAGGAGGCAAAATAAAGCTCTCGTGGTTAAACCCCATGAATCTCGCTTGCCGGATAGATCCGCTCATAAACTAGCTGAAGGGAAGGAGGTAGACCCTGCATGACTCACCTGTGACCTTGAACAGGCCCCTTCCCTCCTCTGGATCTGCATTTCCCCTCTAAGAGATGAGACATGTCCCCCTTGTCTGGAAGTTTCCAGTGCCCCTCTTGGTACTGATCACTTTTCCCTTCTCTCCCATGACCCTTGGTCTTCAGAGGAACTTAGTTGGCTGAGACCCTACCCTCTGCAACTCATGCTGGTTGGGAGAGAAGGGAACCAGACATCCAGTAAGTGCTTTTCTGTAATAGGTCAACTGTTGGCAAGAGCGTGTAGGGTTGCTACAAGGGAAGCCCCTTCCAGCAGGTGGTGCAAAGGTGAGCCCTACGGGTACCTGGGGAAATGGCTTCCAGCAAAGGATGTAAGGTGGCCGTCTGGAGGTAGACGAGTGCTGGGGTGCTGGGGATGGCGCAGGGGTTGGGAAGCTGGTGGGAGATGAGGTCAGGAGCTAATGGGACAGGGAGGCTGGTGGTGAGCATAACACACAGGGCCTTGAATGCCGAGATAAAGGTTGGTTTTGGCTCTGGATGAGTTGACATGTTGGGTGGTGGGTTCTAGGCAGAGGGGTGAGCTCATCGGGGGTGTGAAAAATCCTGGGGAGTGGGGAGGCTCTGTGTCTCCCGCTGGGTCCTGACTGGCTGACGGGCTGATCCCCTGGCACAGTCCTTACATTGTGGTTGAAGGGAGAGCGTCTTGGTCAGGTGCAGGATTCATTGCAGACCAAGGGACTCCTGGGCAGCAGCTGCTTTGGGGAAGGACATTCGCACAATGACTAAAACAGCTTCCCTTCCTTAAGCACTCATCATGGGCCAAGCAGGTATTCAAAGCTTTATATGAGTCATTTTTTACAACCCAGTGCCAGCAGTGGGTCCACTGTTATCCCCATTTTACAGACGGGAAGACTGAGGCATGCAGAGGTTTAGTGCCTTGCCCAAGATCTCATGGCCAGTAAGATCGAAGGGGCTTTGAGACCAGGGGCACCTGGTGGGAAGACCAGTGCTGCCAACCATCTCCTGTCCTGTGAAACCAACTGAACTCAGAAGTGAAGGAGGGGGAGGAGTATGGTTTTGTCCTTGAGACCTGACCGCTCTGGGTAGACTGGTCTCTATTCATCTTTGAACCATGGGGTTGGGGGCTGAGCGCAGGTGGGCACCCAGCTCTCTCGAGGTCCATTACTGCCAAAACTCTTACCGAGCATCTATTAGGAGGCAGACCCTTTTCTGGGCCCCGTGGCAGTTGGGGGTGTGGGGTGGGAAGGGTGACTCAGACCTACTCCCTGTTCCTAAATGTTTCCATTTAGCAAGATTTACTGATGGGCAAGATATTTGTTCAATGTTAATTAAGAAAACCTTTATTGTTCTTATAACACTATTATTACTAATAAAAGCCCAAAGGCGGGTTTTATTTATGGCTGTTTTATGGATGGGGCGACCAAGCGCAGGGAGGGAAATCGCCTGCTCGGGGCCAAGGCTGAGCCAGATCCATACCCAGCCAACCGCATTTTCTGGATCCCAAGGACCAGCGCTATATACGCGAAGTTTGTGTTTTCTCCTCATTTTAATAGTGCATCACCTTCTGAAGGGACTTGTTCGGGAAGGTTGGCCGGGTGCCTGAGTACTGTATGGGATTCGTTTAGACTCGGGCTCTGGCAAATTTGATTTTTACTGAAAATTACCCATTTTTTAACATTTAAAATGTTATCGAGCCATGTGGCCATTGCCGTCTTGGGCAGAAAACATCTTGGATGAATTTGCATTTTTAATTCTTGGCATTTTTATTTTGCTTCAGTTCCCAAAGAGAATTTTTTTTCTTCTTAAAAAAAAAAAAAGAAATTAAAGAAAGAAGGCAGCCCGCAACAGGGCCAGGGTGCCAAGAGAACATAATAATAGTAGTAATGTGTGTTCCCTCGCTGCTAATTGCACCAAATTTTACCATGTGCTCCAGAAGCAGAGGCTGCGTGCCACTCTCCAAACCCGATTGCTCCTGCAGCCACTTAGCAGTGGTGAGATAATCACTCCTTAATGGGCCGGCTCCTCCCGAGGGTGGCTGCCTGCCGCGAGGGCCCGGGCTTGCCTGGCCAGTGGTAGCGGGGCAGCATCTCGGGACCCGCATTATTTAACAGAGAACTGTGCCTTCTCCTCACCTTTGCCTCGTGCGGGGCTCCCACGCTGGCCCAGGGCTCTCGCAGGGCTGGAGGTGTTGTGCCACAGGGTGTCAGAACTGGAGGGGACCATATTCCAGATGGGAACACTGAGGCTGAGCATGGGGAGCGGAATTGAGGGCTCTTTACTATTCAGTGATAGCGACTTGAGCACCTGTCATGTGCAGAGTAGCAGAAAAGGTAGATGGTGGGGTGAAGGGCAGCCCGGCACACAGGATACTTGGCTGCACCATGACACGTGCCGGGAGAGAGGACAGGCAGGGTTATGGGGGCTCAAAGGCAAGGCCCCGCGCTGGCACTGTGCACCTGTCCTGATAAACCTCACAACCCTGAAGACGGGTATTTGATCTCCATGGTACAGATGAGGAAGGCCAGGCATGGAGGTGGGTGTTACATTCCCCTTATAGATAAGAAGTCGATGTTGGGAATGATGGGTGTCCTGCCCCCTGCAACCCCACTGCTGGGAATACGGCGATGAGCATAGCCAGGAGACTGGCCTGCAAGGAACTGATGATCTGGTGAGGGGACAGAGACAATAGTTCATAAGGAAGATGGTTTCTGACGTGGTTAGCTCATGGAGGAAAATACAGCAGGACCACATGGGAGGGAGTGATGCAATGGAGTGTGGAAGCTGCTGGAAAGATCTGGAAGCCACTTCTGTGTGTCTTAGAGATGGAAGGGCCTTAGAGATAGAGGACAGCCGGGGTGCATGTGGGCTAAACCTGGTTTCCTGCTTGGGCTCCCCCTTTCTCTAGCTGTGTGGCCATGGGGGAGTTACTTAACCTCTCTGGGTTCTGGTTTCCAAGTCCACATAATGGGATGGTAATAGCACCTAGCACTCGAGACTGTTGTGCAGATCAAAGGAATTACTTACACAGATAAAATAGACCAATATGCATGTATATCACACTTTGCCGAGGGCCTGACAGGGCCTAAGCCCTCAGTGCCTGCCTGTGGGGTCATGTTTTTACCTCTCCCAGAGCCAGAGTACAAATCCCACACCCCGTCAAATCCTTCTCTCCCTCCAGCGACTGACTTGTGGGGCCATTCAGCCTGCTTTGCGAAGTGAGGAAGCCACATTTGAATTTGTTGAAAAAACAAAAAACAAAAAACAACAAAAGCCCCAAACCAAACAAACACTGCGCGACACGGGACGCTGTTTCCTTCAGCCGGCGTCTTCCACAATATGGTGCGGTGGGCCGGGAAAGCTTGGCCACAGATGGCGTGCTTGGTACCAGCCCTGTTTTCTAAATACCCAGTTCCTCAGTGTAAATGGTAATGCTCAGACACATGGTGCCGCTTGGCTCCCGGGAGGCTCCAGCAACAACACTTTTCTTGGCCTGTCGCCCCGGGTCCGGCTTTCTCCCTCCAGATGGCAGGCATCAGAATCCTTCTAGACACAGGATGCGGATGCTGACACTCAGGTTGGAGACAGGGTGGTCCCTTGGACCCTTGTGGGGCCACCGCTTACAGCTTGCTCTCCCACCTGTGGCCTCGTGGCACAACGTGGGAGGTGGGGTGCAGGCAGGAGCTCCTGTGGGGAAACCTCAAAAAGACATCCCGGTGGGGCTGGGACTTGAACCCAGCTCTCCCATGGCTGTGTTCTTGAAGCTTGTCTCTCTTCCAGGAGAAGTGTGCATTCTTGGAGAGCTGTCCACTGAGCACCCGTCTCCAAGGCAGCAAGGGGAGGGTGGGGGAGGGGGCAGAGGTGTTCATCTCCTACAAAAAGGAAGAAGCCTCTGCTTGGGCATCTTTGGGCATGTAGGTAGCCCAGCAGAGTGGCAAGAAGGTGAGCTTGGCATCCCTACAGCCTTGACTTTGAATGCTGCCTCCACTCTGTATCAGTGATTTCATATTGCTGACGCTCTCCAAAGCCTACTTTCTTTATCTGCAAAATGAAATGATGTACCAAGAGCAGGGCTTGGGGGAGCAGGCAAGAAGGGGACACATTGTCTGCAGGGAATTTAAACAAACAAATAGAACCAAATCAAACTGAGTCGACTTTTTATTATCACGATGCACTGACAATTCCAAACAATGTCAGCGATAGACTACTCCTCCCCACAATATTCTTTTGTTGGTCTAAGTTTTTAAAAATTGCTGCATTTAATGGTGAGTCTAACTATCTCTTTCATCTTCACATATTTTTCTTACATATCCTTCAATATCTATTGTATTCTGTGTGGAAGTTATGCTGTCAGCCCCTAACTTGCGATAAGTGAACTCAACTACATGTAGGCGTTTGGACAGTGAGCTCCCAACAGCATGGAAACATTCGAGCTCGCTCTGGGCACCCTATGGGACTATATGTTTATTTATTTATTTATTTATTTATTTAAAAAAAGATTTTGTTTATTTTGAGAGAGAGAGCACATGCACGCACAAGCAGGGGGAGGGACAGAGGAAGAGGGAGAAGCAAACTCCCGGCTGAGCAGGGAGCCCGATGTGGGACTTGATCCCAGGATCCTGGGATTATGACCTGAGCCGAAGGCAGACACTTAACCAATGGAGCCACCCAGGCACCCTGTGTATTCTCATATTTAAACAGTAGATTTGAAATATAACAACAACATCATGGTGATCAGAAAAACAGAGAAGCAGAGCTGGAGTTATTTGAATTAGATGACGTCATGCATGGAAAATACTTGCCCAAGGTAACACCTGGCACTTGGCTGTTGCTTGATAAATCTGAGTTACCTTCATCTGGAAACGTGAGCCTTTCAGCTGTAAAAATGGGCACAGTAACATTGTATGGGATTTTGGATTCAAATCCCAGTTTTCCTACCTGTTGGCATATCCCATAACTCTATGGGGTCTAGTTTCCTTCCGAAAAAATAAGGTCATAATACCTACTCCAGTGGGATGCAATGAGCTCGTCTCCACAAAGTTCCTGGCTGAGGCTATGGCTTTCCTCTACTTGGGTTCTGCTCCAATCGCACCAGCCTCTGACCTTGACCCTCTTTATCCTTTTGGAGTCTCTACCTAATCTCGGTTCCCCAAGATTGGCTTTTCGGGGGACATAGAGTTTGACTACTATGGGGTTTTGATTGTAAGAAATAGAAACATACTTGATTAATCTAAGCAAATTTGGTGGAAGGATATCACGGGGGTATGTATATTGGGGTATGGAGGAACTCCTGAAATGGAACAGAAGCTCTGAGACCAGACTGGGAATGGGCAGAAACCAAGAGAACTCAAGGAGACAAGGGGCAGGAAGCATGGAGTCTGGAGACAGTCTTGTGACTGCATCAGCCTCCAGAAAGGCACCACCCCTTCTTTTTTTTGCTGCTGAGCTGGAACAAATGGCCTCTCTCCCCTTCTCTCTTCACATCACTCTGATGTGATGATTCGTCATTCAAATCCTGGAAAGCATGTCCTGATTGGCTGACCTTAGGTCATATTGCCCACTCCCTCATTTGCCAGGGGCAGGGAGAGTCAGAATCTGGTCCTCTTGGCTTTCAAAGTGGGAGGCTTGTTGTGGAAATACTATCAGAGCTAATTTCCTCCAAAAATCTGAGATGCTTTCAGGGAGGGGGACTAGATATGGGGCAACTGAATATATTGAGAATCCACTGCACTCAGCATTGGCTCTTCTTTTCACTCCCTTGGTACAGGTCCTAGCCAGGTCCCCACTTGGTCCACCCAAGAGACATTCTCACAGTACTCGATGGGTTTGAAAAACTTGACTTCTAGACTTAGGTCTGAGATGAATAACGTTCTGTCTGAATCATTGGACAGAGTGGCATTTTGTTGCCTCTGGCAAGGGATGGAGGTGAAGAAAGAAAACTTGTATTTACTAAGTTCCTAGTACATGCAAGGGGTTGTACTGCACACTTCACATTCATCATCTGTTAAAATTATACCCAAAGTCCTTGGACGTATATGCCATCATTCCTATTTTACAGATGGAAAACTGAGGTTCAGGGTACTCAAATGGAATTACTCATTGTTTCATTTAGGGTTCTTGGATATGCCATCAAAAATTAACCAGAGTTAAATTAAGCCAAAGGCTTAATTGTAGGAGGATGGAGTAGGGGCTGATGGAATTGAAGCAGATGATACAGATTTGGAGAAGGTAGGAATCAGGAATTCCCTGGAGATATTGTAGCAGAAACCAATGGTTTGGTTTGGAACTAATTTCCCCAAACCTATGTCATTGTTTAAATTTTTGGGAGGGAGAGTCTAATTGGTTTAGGTTGGGTGACTTTCCTGGGTATACAACCTGGGCAGTCTCATAGAGCCCTGCCCTTAGAAGAACTCCGCAGCTGGCCTCATGCTGTGCTGTTGCCATGTTGAAATTCTTCAGGTTTTTTAAAACAAGACACCTCACAAATTATGTAGCTAGTTCTGCATTACTTAGGTGAATGCAACAGTCTTTGATTGACAGGCCTATCAAGACTGCATACAATGGTGATTAGGTAATTTTCTAAAGCATTGTTGGAAGAATGTCATCATCATATGAAGGGGGGATGAATGCCAGGTAGGCAGGTGTGCAGGGAAAAGCAAGTGGTGTTCACGACTGTCTGTACCGTCGGCCCAGCATCCCCACATACCCTTTTCCTCTCACATACAATTTTACCTTGCATCACTTCCACCCAAAGTTCAGTGACCAGAAGCACTCAAAGGACCCTGACTTCACTTCAAAGAAGCCTGGAAAATAAAGTTCTCAGGATTCAGAAGTGATTTTAAAGCTCATCGAGCCAATCACTGCCATGGCCTATTTGCCCAGAATTGCAAACTACCCCAAATTATATACAGGGTGTTTTATATCATATATTTTAGAATGATTGTCAATGGATGAGAAAGGAATGCATTATACAATGGAAGAGATGGCAGGTGTGAAAGAAATACAAATTATGAGAGGAATGAAGAGACATGGATATAGAATGAGAAGTTTCAACCCAAATCTAATCTAACTGAATGGAAATGATTGGAAGAGAAAGGATGAACGAGAACGTAAGGGTCACAGAAGATAGAGAATGCAGCTCCAACATATGGCAAGAGAGAGAGACTGGGGTAAAGGACAGAAAGGTGGTATTTAAAATAATTGCTGAAAAATTTTCACAAGTGCAGGAAGACCCTTTAAGCTCCACACTTAGACACTTTATAGTGAAACTGCAGAATATCAAGGAGAGAGAAAATCCTAAAGGCCACCGGGGAATAAAACAGATTACCTTCAACAGAACAACAATCAGATTGTTATCCAAATTCCCATGAACAGCATCATATGCCAGAAAGAAATGGAATATCTTTGAAGTTGAGAGATAGTAATTATGAACCTATAATTCTATACCAACCCAAACTATAATTTAAGAGCAAGAATGACAAAGATATTTTTAGAAAAATCAGAACATAGAATAGGAATGAATACTGTGGATGCTCTCTAACATAATTATTAAATAAATTACTTAAACCAGAAAAAATATTCCAAAAGGAAGGAGAGGGATGCAAGATTAACATCACTAAAATTTAATGGTAAACACTAGAATGATAGAGTGCATGACTTCTGAGCCAGTAGTGGAAAATAAAAGAAATATAGAAAACTTAATTAATCCAACAAAAGAAATGAAAGGAGAAAGAAAAACGCAAAAAGGAAGCAAGAAGGTAGAAAGAAGTCCACATGGATTACTAACCACAATAAATGTACATAGGTTAAACTTAAAATTAAAAGATAGAGACCAGATTAGATAAAAAATATACAAGCATATGATGATTATAATAGACATACTTGAAAAATTCAAATGCTTGAAAATTAATGGGTATAGAGAAGATATACTAGGCATTTACTGACCGAAAGGAAGGTGGTGTAGGGCTCTTACTAATGGGCAGAATAGAATTTAGTTGAATAGCATTAGAAGGAATGTTTATATTAAGGGCTTATTTCATATTGTTAAAAGAACAACCGACCAAGATGACACAGTGATCATTAATTGTATGTACCTAACTATACAGCCTCAAAATACAAAGAGTAACAACTGTCAAAGGAGGAGGGAGTAACTTATAAGCTTTGTGATAATGATAAAATGTTTATACCTAGCTCCCAGAAATGATCAGACAAAAAAGCAGTAAGTACAGATATGCAAAGATAATCTTGATCTAGCAGAAAATATATAGAAAATTGCTCTTCAGAGAATATACATTAATTCCAAACACACATTGAATACTTGCCAGAAAATGATAATATTTTACACCATTAAGGCAACACATTCCAAATAACAGCCTGATTCGAACCACATCCTCTGATAAAAATGAGATAAAAGGAAATATCAGTGATAAAAATAAAATTATTTCTCATACAGAAGATACAGGTAAAGTCATATTTAGAGAAAAATTAATTGTCCCGTGCATTTATTAGGAAACAAAAGAGTCCAAAATACATGAGTCGAGGGTACAGTTTAAGAAATAAAAAGAAGATCCCCTCCAATAATCTCCTATAAAAAAGACCAGATGTAGAAATAGTCGATGCAAGTGGATTCATCATTTGATTAAGTTAAATCCACTGCACTCTCCAAATTCATCAGAGTTTTGCATTGATTGAAACAGTAGAATTGAATATGAGTGTGATAAGGATGCTCATATCTGTATCTGTCAAATATTTAGTCATTGAAATTCTCCAAGGGATATGGTATTTATTTTTATCTTTTATTTTGAAATAATTTCAGACTTACAGAAAAGTTGCAAGATAGTACAAAGAGCCATTTGAGAATAGGTTGCTGATGTTATGTCCCATTACTGCAGAAAATCTCAGTGCATAAAGAAAAAAAAAAAGGATATGATTGTACATAACCACAATACAACTATGAGAATCAGAAAATTATTACTGTTGCATTACTACACTGTGTCCATAGACCCCATTCAATTTTGTTAATGTCCCAGTAATGTCCTATATAGCAAAAGGATATCAGATCATGTGTTGTATTCAGTTGTCGTGTCTCTGTAGTGTCCTTAAGACAGGAATAGTTTCTCAGTGTTTCCTTGAATTTTATGACCATGACGTTTTATTTTATTTTATTTTATTTTATTTTATTTTATTTTATTTTATTTTATTTTATTTTATTTTATTTTATTTTATTTTACTTTACTTTACTTTATTTTATTTTATTTTATTTTATTTTATTTTATTTTATTTTATTTTATTTTTTTAAAGATTTTATTTATTTATTCGACAGAGATAGAGACAGCCAGCGAGAGAGGGAACACAAGCAGGGGGAGTGGGAGAGGAAGAAGCAGGCTCATAGCGGAGGAGCCTGATGTGGGACTCGATCCCAGAACGCCAGGATCACGCCCTGAGCCGAAG
Organism: Ursus americanus; assembly: GCF_024610735.1. Classification (NCBI taxonomy): domain Eukaryota; kingdom Metazoa; phylum Chordata; class Mammalia; order Carnivora; family Ursidae; genus Ursus; species Ursus americanus. Next base: position 40,112,573 of record NC_142152.1, on the reverse strand, counting down.
GCAGATGCTTAACCGCTGTGCCACCCAGGCGCCCTGACCATGACATTTTAGATCAATTATTATAAGATTATGGATCAATATAATATCAACAAATATATAAGATTAGAGATCAATTATTTAATATAATATCAACAAATATATAAGATTCGAGATCAATTATTTTGTAAAATCCCTCCTAGTTTGATTCTGTCTGATGTTTCCTGGTTAGATTCACGGTATGCATCTTTATTAAGAATGTTACAGAAGTGATGTCTCTTTTCATCTGGTTTCATACTGCATTAGTCTGCTTGGGCTGCCATAACCAAATGCCACAGAATGGGTGGCTTAAACAAGAGATATTTATATCTCATAGCGCTGGAGTCTGGAAGCCCAAGATCAAGGTTCTGGCTAATTTGGTTCCTGGTGAGGGCTGTCTTCCTGGCTTGCGGATGACTGCCTCTTCACTGTGTCTTCACATGGTGGAGAGAGAGCGAGAGCAAGAGAGAGTGCTCTGGTGTCTCTTCCTTTTTAAGTAAGGACACAAACTCTATCAGATTAAGACTTCACCCTATGACTTCATTTAACCTTTATTACTTTATTATAGGCCTTATCTCCAAATACAATCACATTGGGGGTAGGCTCTAACATGAATTTTTTGGGGGATGCAAGTCAATCCATTACACCCAGCTTCAACATTTGTTCCCTAGACTATTACAGTAGTCTTACTTGACTTCCCTGTCTAAATCCTCCACTCAGCAGTCCATAACACATACTATCAAGTGGTATTCGCCTCATTACAGGTTTTATAAACTTTTTTCACTGGTGATATTTGTCAAGTTTTTCCCCTATAAAGTTCCCCTTCTTCTTTTGTAATTAATAACTATTTTGGGGGGAAGTATTGAAAACTATGTGGATGTCCACTTTTTATCAAATATTTATTACAAGTTTTATTATCTACTGATGTTTCTTGGCTAAATTATCACTATTATGACTGCCAAATGGCGATTTTCTAATTCTGGCATTCCTTGTACATGTATCAGTTGGCATGCTACTTTAAGATAACGCTTTCCTTTCTCCTCACTTATTTTTTGTTCACAGCAGAATGAACTCATGGATTCTATTTTATTCAACGGATAGAATCTGTTAGCATCATTATTTTATCGGTTCTCAAATGGTCTCTTATTTGGTCTTTCCACAAAGTAGTAAATGGTACTGGATGTGTTCTTTTACCATAAACAACTAGAGCACTAGACACAGCATATAGAGCAACGGTTTCAGATATTTGACAATAGGCACAGCAGGATGGTGATCATTAGAAGAAATGAAACAAACAATATGAACCCTGCAATTACCTGAGTTTTCTTCCTGGACGAATTTTATGGCCCTGATGCAGGAGAGGGGAACTTGAGCCGAGCGCAGCAGATTTGGTGAAGTAAAGCAACAAAAGTCAGAGTTTATGGACGGCTGAGATGGTTAGGATTTGTGGAGCAGAGTATCAGAGGAAAGGTAGCTGCACAGAGAACGGTCTGCAGGAGTCTTCGGGAGTTTTAGAGTCTTTGACTGAATGCTGATCTACATTCACAGAGGGTGAGACTCTGTGAGGCTGGGCAAAGAAGACCGTGGGAGAAAAAAACACCTGTGCGGGCTGCTAAGCCAAAAAACTACCACAGCTCACACAAAAATGTGAGTCATTCAACTTACAACCAACCAGAGTGGAGGGACCTTGCTCAATACTGGGGAAATTCATTGGAGATTTTAGAAAAGCCATGCCTTAAGAATATGGCTACATGAACCGTAGCATTAAATAGACTCTAGACGCACTCTAACCCATTTTTCTAACATGTTTCTAGAGGGTAATGCTCATCTGTAAGTGAAGTATCTGCCTGCCAGTACAAAACTCAACACTCTTTGATGAAAGATACAAAATCCACCGCACTGCACTGTAACAGTCATGATGTCCAGCGTCTAGTTTAAAATTCCTAGCCAGGTGAAAATGTAGGAAAAATGTGGCCCATGACACAAAGAAAGAAAATTAATAAAGTCAGACTAAAAATTAAGTAGATAGTGGAATTATGAGGTAAGGACTATATAGCTTTTATAAATATGCTCAAGAATTTAAGAGAAACATCAACATAATGAGGAGAGAAATTGAAACTATAAAAAAGAAGCAAATGGACCTTCTAGACCTCAAAAGTACAATCTATGTATTAAAAATCATATTAAAAGTATATTAGAAGCTTCAGAAGAAAAGATGGAAGATAGAGTCATATGAACAATCCAAAATGAAGAACAAAAACTAAAAGACTGAAAAAAAATGAACAGTGTCAGTGACCCGTGATACAATAGTACACAGTCTAATATCTGTGTGATGGTAGTCCCAGAAAGAGAAGAGAGAGACAATGGGGCAGAAAAAATTATTCGTGGAAATAAGAATAAAATTTTCCCCAATGTTCTGAAAAATATGAATCCACATATCAGTAAATCTCAGTGACTACCAAGCAAGATAAAAAAAAAAAAAAAAAAAGAAACACACCAGGTCACATTATAATCAAATTTCTCAAAACCAGTAACAAAGAGAAAAATCCTAAAAGCCCTCCAGAGATAAAAGACATATTACATATAGCTAACAGAATTTAAAAAAATGGTTTCTAGCTTCTCTCAGAAACGGTATAATCCAGGTGATACAACAATGATATATTTATTTTATTTTATTTTTTCAGTAGGCTCCATGTCGAATGTGGGGCTTGAACTCACAACCGTGAGTTCAAGAGTCACATGCTCTGCTCACTGAGCCAACCAGGGGTCCCTATAATGACATCTTTAAAGTGTTGAAAGAAAAAATCCCACAAAACCCTGGCACCTAGAATTTTATATCCAGCAAAAATATCCTTCAAAATTAATGGTGAAATAAAGATAATTTTAAACAGACAAAAGCTGAGAATTATTGTCACCAGGAGACCTGTAGTAACTACAATAAATATTAAATCAAGTTTTTCAGGTTGAAGGAAAATGATTCTACATGGAAGCACATATCTACAGAAAAGAATGAAGAGTGTCAGAAATGTCAAATGTGTGTGTGTGTGTGTGTGTATGTTTATTCTCATTTATATATATATATTTTTAAAGATTTTATTTATTTATTCGACAGGATAGAGACAGCCAGCGAGAGAGGGAACACAAGCAGGGGGAGTGGGAGAGGGAGAAGCAGGGTCCTAGCAGAGGAGCCTGATGTGGGGCTCGATCCCAGAACGCCAGGATCACGCCCTGAGCCAAAGGCAGACGCTTAACCGCTGTGCCACCCAGGCGCCCCTATATTTTTAAGAAAAGATGATTATTTAAAGGTTTATTTATTTAATTGTTTATTTAAGGGGGGCAGAGGGAGAGAATCTCAAGCAGACTCCCTGCTGAGCACGGAGGCCAATGCAGGGCTCAATCTCACGACCCATGAGATCATGACCTGAGCCAAAACTGAGTCAGTCACTTAACCAACTGAGTCACCCAGGTGCCCCCAAAAGATGATTGTTTACATAAAAATAACAATATACTGTGGACATGTATATAGAAGTGAAATTTGTGGCAACAATAGCAAGAGAGCTGGAAGAGCTATATTAATATCAGACAAACTGGATGTCAAGAGAAGATATATTACCAAAGACAAGGAGGGACATTTGTAAATTATAAATGGCCCATTTACCGAGAAGATGTAACAGTTTTAAATGTGTATGGACCTAATAATAGAACTTCCAAGTACATAAAGGAGAAATGGACAGACACATCTTTAACTTTAGTTGACAGTTTTCAACACTCTTCTCTCAGTCATTGATAGAATGAAAAATAAGTCAGTAAGAAGAAAAGAAAAACTTGAACAACGCCGTCAACCTACTTGACCTAATTGACACTTATAGACTACTCCAAACAACTGGAGAAAAGAAAATATGCTCTTTTTAAGTGGATTATTCATCATGATGGCCCATATGCTGGGCTGTAAAATAAGTCTGAATAAGGTCTAAAAAGATTGCAATCAACAGAGTATATTCTCTGACCACAATCACACTAAATGAGGACACAATTACAAAAATAAATCTGGAATATCTCCAAATATTTGGAAATTAAACAACACACTTTTAAATAACACATAAGTCAAAAGAGAATCATAAAGGAAATTGGGCAATATTTTGTATGGAAATAACATGAAAACAAATGTATTAAAACTTGTGATGTTCATATTTTTTAGATGAAAATGTTTATTTTTATTTATTTATTGTTTTTTTTGAGAGGGACTGGGGGAGGCGCAGAAGGAGAGGGGGAGAGAGAATCTTAAGCAGGCTCCATGCCCAGTGCAGAGCCCAATGCGGGGCTCGATCTCACAACTCCCAGATGATGACCTGAGTGGAAATCAAGAGTTGGATGCTTAACTGACTGAGTCCCCCAGGCATCCCAAAATGTTTATCTTAAATACTTATATTAGAAAACAGGAAAGTTTTAAAATAAGTGATCTAAGGTTCCATCTTACAAAATTAGGAAAAGAAGGGCAATTAAAACCAAAAATAAGTAGAAAGAGGGAAATAAAAAGAGAAGAGCAACAATCAATGAGCTAGCAAATGGAAAAAACAATGAAGAAATTGATGAAACTCAAAGTTTATTCTTCAGAGAATTTGATAGTTTGATAAATCTCTGGGGTGATTGATCAAATAAGGGTGTCTATGAATACTTACTAATATTAGGAATAAAATAGGGGTATCATTACAGATACTGCAGACATTAAAAGTATAATAAGGAACTATCATGAAAATTATTACGCCAATGATTTCAATAACTTAGGTCAAGTGGACAAATTTTTTGAAAGACACAACTTATGCAAATAGACATAAGAGAAAACAGAAAATATTAATCCTATATCTATTAAAATTGAATTAATAATTAAGACCATCCTGCAGTGGAACTTCATGCCCAGATGGTTTGGTAAATTCTGTCAAACATCTGATGAAGAAATAATAATACCAATATTATGTTATTTTTTTCAGAAAATGGAGGAAGAGTGAACATTTCTTTTTTTTTTTTTTTAAAGATTTTATTTATTTATTCGACAGAGATAGAGACAGCCAGCGAGAGAGGGAACACAAGCAGGGGGGGTGGGAGAGGAAGAAGCAGGCTCATAGTGGAAGAGCCTGATGTGGGGCTCGATCCCGCAACGCCAGGATCACGCCCTGAGCTGAAGGCAGACGCTTAACCGCTGTGCCACCCAGGCGCCCCAAGAGTGAACATTTCTTAACTGATGCTGTGATGGCATGATGCAAAGACAATATGAGAGTAGTACAGACTAGTTTACCTCACAAATATCCAGGGGGAAAATCCTTAACAGCATATTATCAAATCAAATCCAGAAGTATTTACCAGATACCGTTAATATGCAAGTTTGGTTTGACTATTCAAAAAACAATCAGTGTAAATCACATTTACCAGTAAAAAGGAGGGAAGTCATATGATATCTCAATAGATGCATAAAAATGATTTGACAATATTTTCCAAGTATAGATTATAAAAACTATCAAAAAGCTCAGAATAGAAGGAAGCTTTCTCAACATGATAAAAAGCATCTATGAAAAACATTCAGCTGACACCATATTTAATAGTGAAAGACTAAATGCTTTTCCTCTAAGGTCAGGAAAAAGCAAAGATGACCATTCTCACCATTTCTTTTCGCTAGCTAGCGGTCCTAGCCAATGCAATAAAGTAAGGAAAAGAAATAAAAGGCATAAAGATGGGAGACAAAGAAATAAAACCATCTTTATTTGCAGGTGATATAATTATGGGCATAGGAAATCCTACAGAATCTGCAAAAAATGCTACAAAGTAAATAATTTTGCAAGGTTGCTTGATACAAGGTCAATATGCCAAAGTCTATTGTTTTTCTGTATAATAGCAAGAATAATTGGCAACATGAAACAGGAATAATTTAACAAAAGTGATACTGACTAAAAACTATAAAACACTTCTGGGGACGCCTGGGTGGCACAGCGGTTAAGCGTCTGCCTTCGGCTCAGGGCGTGATCCTGGTGCTATGGGATCGAGTCCCACATCAGGCTCCTCTGCTGAGAGCCTGCTTCTTCCTCTCCCACTCCCCCTGCTTGTGTTCCCTCTCTCGCTGGCTGTCTCTATCTCTGTCAAATAAATAAATAAAATCTTTAAAAAAAAATAAAACACTTCTGAAGGAGACCTAAATATAGGAGAAATATACTAAATAATGGAGAGATACATTGGAAAACTCAGTGTTGTTAAGATATCTGAAAGGTTTTTGCCTCAACGCTTCTGACACTAAATGTGTGATGGTTCCCCACAGCAATTCTCCAATTTTCTGATACCAGCTGGGTGTTCAACAACTCAGTTCCATTCTGACACCCACTCGTGGAGTTAGTGCAGACCCCACAGGTTAAAGGTGCAGTCCCATGCTCCCACTTCAGATGCCAGACATATTTGGGGTGCCCAGGCTACTTACATTTCTGCCTGGCCAACTATCAGTTTGGGAGTTCCCTTGAGTTCTCCTCAGATGTGATAATTTGCTAGAACAGCCCACAGAACTTAGGAAAACACTTCTCTTATGTTTATTGGTTTATTACAAAGGACACAACTCAGGAACAGTCAAATGGAAAAGATGCAGAGGGTAAGGTATGGGGGGGGGTATGCAGGGCTTCCATGCCCTCTCCAGGTGTAACACCTTCCTCACACACTGATGTTTTCACCAACCAGAAAGCTCTCCAAATCTCGTTTGAGAGTTTTTATGGAGCTCAATCTCTAGCCTCTCCCTGAGGTCAGTGGGTGGGGCTGGAAGTTCCAGCCCTGTAATCACTTGGTCTTTCTCTTAACCAGTTCCGTCCTGAGGTTAGCTAGGGGGCCCACCCTGAGTTACTTCATTAGCATAAACTCAGGTGTGATTGAAAAGGGTTTGTTATAAATACTAAAAGACACTTCCATCACTCAGGAAATTCCAGGGGTTTAGAAGCTCTGTGCCAGAAATCAGGAACAGTTAAACCACAGTATCATTTTTACATAAGCAAATTTATAGATTTAATGTAATTCTAGTCAATATATCAGTAGGTTTCTGAAAGAAATTGACAAACTGAATACAAAATTTATATGGAAATACAAAAGACCTAGTGTAGCCAAAATAACCTTTAAAAAGTAGAGCAAATTTGGACAGCCTAAACTACCTAATTTTAACATTAATATTACAAAACTACAATATGCTAGTCAGCTTAAGATGAAAAATATAGACTAATGGAGCACAATCATACATATATGGTTATTTCATTTTTAGTCAGGGGCCGAAGGTAATTTCATGGGAAGATAATCTTTTCAGCAAATGATCCCGGAACAACTGAATATCCTCCAATTGGAAAAAATAAAGCTTGACTGTATCTCACAACACTTGCAATAGTGAAGCCCAAATAGACTATGTACTTTAGCACAAAGTCTGAAATGATAAAACTTCTAAAGAAAAAAAAGGACAATGTATTTCTGACCTTGGAGTTGGCAGTGGGTGCTTCGAACACAAACGGCACAAACAGTAAAATAAAATTTGATAAAATAAGCTTCAGGAAAATGAAAACATTCTGATTTTCAAAAGACATCATTAAGAAAATGGAAAGCATGCTACAAACGACAGAAAATATTTGCAACACGTGTATTTGGCAAATAACTTTGAATTCCGGAAAGGCTCTTACAAGTCAGTAAGACAAATAGCCCAATGCATACGTACAAAAATTTCAACAGGCACTACACAAAAAAGCTATATGTATGGCCAATAAGGTCATGAAAAGATACTCAACATTAGCCATAGGCTATTAAAATTAAAACCACCATGAGGTTCCACTATCTATCTACTAGAATGGCTAAAATTAAAAAGGTCGAACATAACAAATATTGGAGAGGATGCAGAACTGAGACTCTCAGACTTTGCTGGTGGGAATGTGAAATGGTACAATCATTTTGGAAAACTGCAAAAAGTATTATAAAGTTAAATATAATCTTATCATGCAACCCAGGGATTCCATTCCTATATAACCTTAGAGAAAGAAATACATATATCCACACAAAGACTTGCATGTGAATATTCAAACAAGCTTTATTTGTAATATCTGGAAACGGGACACAACTTCAATGTTCATCAATAGGTGAGTAGATACACCAGTTGTATTTTTCATAAATTGGAAATTAGCACTAAAAATGAACAACTTCCTGATATGCACAGCAACATGGATGAATCCCAAACACTTTACATTAGTGTTATGTTAGAAGGCAGACACCAGAGAACACATACTCTTTGGTTCCACTTATATGAAGTTCTAGAAAAGGCGAAATTAATCGATAGTGACACAAATCAGATCAGTGTTGCCTCTGGGGAGGGATGAATTAAGAATGAGCTTGAAAGAATTTTTGGGGTGGTGGGAATGTTCTGTATCTTGATTAAAATGGGGGTCACATGGTTATACACATGTATATATTTGTTGGAACTCATTGAATTGTAATTAAAATAGGCTCACTTTGTTGGATGTAAGTTAAATCAGAATAAAGATAATTTTCAAATTCCACAAAATTGGTCAGTAGGTGCCTCTTCCAGTTGGTCTCTGTTCTTGCATGTTCCTGTCATTCCTTGAGCACTGGCTCACTTTCTGGCAGCTGATATTCCAGGTACATCTTGTACTTTCACTGCCCCACCCCTGGAATCATACAGATCTCTAAGGACCCCTTGTTCCTTTGCGCGGAGAATGGTATTTAGAAACCAAGATCTGACACTAAGTGTGCTCATTGCTACTGGGTGTAACTGCTCACAGGTTCCCTCAGTGGACACACTCAAACACACATTCACGTCTATAGTTATACCTCTCCTTGTATTTTGAAAACTATGCATTCAGACCAACACTTCTGGTTCTAATTCAATCTGTTTCATGCTAGACCTTCACTCTGGTGGCTTCTCTTTGAGAGTTCTGAAGCTGATAACCTAATCAGCTGTTCCACTTCCACGTGCCATTGGGTACTAGGTTCCCGCTCTGAGTATAAATCTGAGTCCCCTTGATCGGAGAGCTACTGCAGTGTGACTTATGTTTTCCTGAGAGGCTCTTGGAGACTCATTCGTGGCTATTGATTTTTATGTTGGTTATGGTTCTTTGTTTGCAAATGACATACCAAATTCTGACTAACTTGAGCAAAAAGAACATTCAACGGGAAGCCAAGAGGCTGACAGCATCCGAAGGAAAGCTGAGGGATCAAAATTGGAAGCACTAAGGAACTAGAGAGATTCTAGGGATAGAAGAGCCAGAGCCAAGTAGCCTTCTCACTGGGGCACCACCGAAGGGATGCCCCAGCTGCCACTCTTCTTCACCTTATGTTCCTCCACTTGCAGGTGGAGGGTGAGCTCCAACTGAGGGTCTGACAGTCTTTCTTGGGCCACATATCCTTTTCTTTGCTGGATGAGGCCAGGGTGCTCTAGGTGTTTGCGCCCCTCCCCCCAGTATGCCATGGAAGTGTGGCACGGCTGGTGGGAGGAGAAGTGGGTGCGAGTGCTTGGCGAGCAAAATAACAGTTGCCCATGACACAAGCACTTTCCCTTCCGGTACCCAGCACTCGGGATGCCCTTTGAATTGCTGGCTTGGTCCGAACTTTCAACTCACCTCAAATCCCATCCTTCGTAGGGCCTCCTCCATGACCCCATACATCGTTGGCCTTCTTCAAGTTCTCTCTTTTCTGACACTGTTTATTTCCCATTATCATTTCCACCTGTCTCGTTGCTGCTTTACCTTTCTTTACAGAAGTCCCGCCCCTGCGAGAGTGCAAGAGTCCGCGTGTCTGGTCCGCCTGGGTATCCCTAAGACCCAGAGCCGCGATGGGCATGTGATCAACAGATATCTGCCGAATCAGTGAACGGGTGGGTGCTCGGGGTCACATGGCTTGTGATGGCGAAACTGGGCTTCTTACCCTGGTAGGTCTGACCCAACATGTATGCTTTTCTAACCATATGCGGACTCTTCCTACTGAAAGGACAGACAAAACACAAACAAGGCCCCAAGAACAGGACAGACCATATGCATTTATAACTTCACAGCCAGCGACTTGGCTGACTCAAGCAGGAAGGGTTAAATAAAAGCAGGCAGAGGGGAAGCCAGTTAAACTTGTTTTCTTTTCTTTTTTTTTTTTTTAAGTTTTTTTTTTTTTTTTGCAAGAGGCCTGAGCTATCCGCTGGGCTGGCGGGAGAGCCGGAGAGCCAGAGAGCCGTGAAAAGAAACCAGAGAAGCTTGCGCACAAAAGACTGAAATCCTGGTATCTCTTTTGTTTTCACCCAAGTCTGCGGCCACTGACATTCCTCTTTTACACCACGGGTGGATAATAAGCCCCCTTCTCAGGAATCGAAATGCTCTTATACATTTTAATGTGACCTTAGCGAGCGCTTTTCAGAAATCACAGGCCCATCTGACTACACTTGAGGTTGAATTGAGCTAATGGTATTCACCTCATCTTTAGATGCAAAATTGGAAGGATAAAAAGACCTTGCTGTGAAGGGGGGGCTGTGAGGGGAGGAGGGGGTGAGTTGGGAGGGGGAGGCAGATTAGAGATACCGCTTAAAAATCTCATGATTGCGCGTTGATAACGAAATGTCTCCTCTTTCTAAAATCCCCCATGGGCTTGAGAGATGTCCTTATGCTTTTATTTTTAATGACAGAATCTTTTTATTCTTGGGCTAGGGAAATTTGAATGTTGCTGCATATGTGGCCAGGAGATACACTGACCTTTAGCAAATCTTATTTTTTAAAAAATCATATGGAACAGTTATTGCCATATTCCAGCCCTGTAAGATGGGGGGGGGGAGAGAAAGACAGAGAGCAAATACTTTCTTCCTTTGTAATCAGATGTGGATTAAATTTATTAAAGATTCTGTGTCTCCTTTTAAATGACTTGGAACTGTCTTTCTGAATTATAAGAAGCTACTTGGAGGCATGGCATCCTTCTGATTTCATCTTCAGATTACAGAGAAGTCTTCTGAAATGGGAGGAAACTTGGTTCTTTTCTATTGCCCTTTGGCTAAAACATGGTTCTCATTCACGTGCCCCATGCACTCAGGGCCCCAAGGAGGTAGGAACAGGGGTGAGGAGGAATGAGAGGGTGGGGGAGCAGGGTGTGGTCAGGAAAGAAGCTGGGAAGGAGCCCCTGCACTCAAAACGCACGTCTCCCCAAGACAGGCTCATTTCCAGTTTTGACCTGCCTGCCGTCTGTCAAAGACCTGGTGGGTGCTTCCCGCCACCCGGATTCATCTGCCTCCAGGACGAAGGGCCCGTCGGGCAATCCATCACGGAGCACACCTGGTCTGCCCAAAGGAGACAGCAGGTAGGGAGGGGCCGGCTGAGCGGTGGGGGGAGTAGATGGCTGGGAGAGCGGGGCCCCAGGTTGACTGGTGAGGATCCGACTCTCAGACAGGACCTCAGGCCTCTGGGCGTATCTGTCCAAGGGGTGTACATAATTTATCAGCGTGGAAAGGGTGACAGATTGGGATGGTCTGGCCTTTTGACTTTGTAGCTTTTGTCTGTTTTTATAGAATTGGATCCTTGGGCCTTCAGGCCACAGCATCTGACTTTAAAATGGGTGTGCTGACTCAGATACAGGTGGTGAATGGGATTATTATGATGATTTAAAAACTTTTTTAAGACATGAGGATCTTGTTTGCTCCCACTCATTGCAACCATTAAGTTACTTTGGGGAAACACGTCTTCTTGAGAGCAATGGCCCTCTATGTGTCTTCATCACAGTCGTACCCGTGAACAAGAAATGGTGATGTCGGTTTTCAGTTCAAGTAGAATTTCTTACGTGGGTCCCTGTTTGGAAAGAGAAGGCAGCAATCCAGGGCCACTGTATCAAGAGAATGAATCGTAGCGGAAGTTTGGTTATAACAAGACCTCTTAGGGCCAGAATTTATGAGTTCAAAATTCACCACCTCAGCCCACTACTGTTTCATTTGCTGAGATACATGTAGGAAAAACTATGGTTCCAGTTTTCCCGTAGCTTGGAATTCGTTCATTCATAAGGAAATTCCAGGTTGAGAGATGCTTTGGCCGAAAACACTTGGGCATTTAATATGTCTGTTGAATGAACAGATAAATGAATAAATGCATGAGCGAATAACTGAGTGGAGTCTAGGGGGAGTGAACGTCATGCTGGGCCTGGGCATTTCAATAAACGTCGAACATGAGAGAACGAGTAACTGTCCGAGCGAGTGAACGGGCGAGCAGGTGAATTTTCGGCTGCAGGGAAAGTGAGCAGGGCAGAGTGGGTGGTTCTTAAATCAAGTGTGAAATGCCTGAGTAAGTGCCACTTTCCCGGCGTTTGGTGGAGTGTCCCCAGCCCGTGATAAAGCCACAGGGACGGAAAGTTGAATGAGTGGATGGTCGCCTTTCCCCAGAACAAGCCCAGGGCTGCGTGGGAAGGGAGTGGTCATCACTGACCCCTTCCTACTGGGGAAGGGACCCGGTCTCAGAGGTCAAGTTCCTAACAGAGTTCCCACGCAGCAGAGCCAAACTTACAGCGAGGTCTGACTCCAAATCGCGCGATTGCGCCTCTGTTCTGGGATGTTCTGCTGTCCCCTTTGGAGCCTTTGTCCTCAGGGCTTGGCCCTGGTAGAAGGACGGGCTGGCTCCCTGCCTGAACAGCACACCTGTAGAGCTCACCGCCCGGCTGGGTGCTGGGAATCTTCTCATACACGAGAGGTCCCACCCCTGCCCTCCAGGGCCTGAGAGCTTTCTTTCCATTGCGTGCCGAAAGCCCAAGGGGAACTGGCACTTCTCCTCCAACCTTGTCCTGACCAGTCCTCAAAAATGCAATCTTGAACGAGCAGAGGCTGGGGAGGGGCACTTGGTCAATTCCTTGGACCGGGGCCACCATGCCTGAAGAATCCTTTGGTCTGGATGCTCCTGCCAGGGGCCCCTGAGGCCCTGGCCTGGCTCCACCTGACCTGACCTGGCCACGTTGGTGAGGTGGGGTGGGTGGGGAGCAGGGTGGGGCCGTGCTTAGCTGTGTCATCCGCGGGGGCTGACTTCCCCCACCGCAGGAATGTGCTGACAGTCCTGGTTTTAGCGTCCCCCAAACCCTCATTGGCAATTCACAATTTAAATCCGTTCCAAGACTCAGAAGATTGATCGATCCTTTGTGCACCATGGTCACTTTCAAGTCAGGCTCACTGTGTGTGCGTTTGGAGAGAAGGAGACAGCAGGGCCATAGTGAATGAGCTGCGGCTTCCGATTCAGCCGACCCGTGTTGAGCTGTGTGACCTCGGGCAATCGACTGCCCCTCTCTGAGCCTTAGTTTTCTCTCTCTAATGAGGGTGCTAAGAACGCCTAAGCTGCAGGGACCTCTGAGGAGCGGAGGTCCTCCTGTGGATTTGACTGGGTATGTAGTAAAACTGTGTAGCTAATTTTATTTGCAGAATTCTGTGTTTAATAATGAAAAAAATAGAAGGAAGGAGGAGATGGGGCAGGAGAAGGAGGGGAAGAGGAGGAGGTAATACTAGTTAACACTTCTTGAGTTCTCACCATGTGCTAGCCTAAGCTGTAAGGTCCTTACAAAATGACCTTGTTGAATCCTGAAGTTACTGTTATCGCCCTGCTTTCCCGTTGAAGGAATGGCCTTAGGGAGGGAAGGTGATTTGCTCGAGGTCGCGGCGCTATTTCGCAGCGGTGTTGGATTTCCAATGGCTGCCCCCGAATCTGTCTCACCCAAAGATGAGTGTCCACCACGGAGAGGACACCTTGCCTAGGACCCATCGGCCAGGGTCAGAGCCTGTACACACTGGGCGTGGCATCCCAGAAGCTCCTGGAAGGGCTGCCACGTGAGCATTGCTGGGGCTCTTGGCGACCTGTGTGGGTGGGTGGTTCCAGGGCAGGGCGTCAGCAGCCACGAGATCTTAATGTGCCGTCAGAAAGATTTGACTATCAAATACATGCATGCTGGGAAAACGGCTTCAAACACAGGCCCCAGTGAAAGAAAGCACTTTCTGTATTTTGCCATAAATATTTGGAGCGGAAATCGCCTTTGAAGATAAGATTGGGCCAGAAGCAGAGCCCTCCCTGGCTGTGTCGCCCACGGTGGGAAACACGGACGGGGGTTGGGGGGATGAGTGGCAGGAGAGTGGAGGCTCCAGGTAGACAGAGTGACTGAACGGATTTGGGGACATGCGGTGAAGCATGCCAGCCGGGCCTTCGGTGGGTGGGGAAGCCGGCTGGATGGAAGAGCTCCACCGCACTGCAGCGAGCGTCCTGGGAGAAGCTCGGACTTCGGAGCATGGGCCGGACTGGAGTGACTGCTCCCTGGCTCCGACTGTGGTCAAGTCGCTTAACCTCTCTGAACCTTCTTCTTCTCATTTATAAAATGGGAAATAAAGTAAACCTCTCCTTGTCGAGGTCAGGTTCAACTAAGCCGAGATACAAAGTATTGGATGGCTCTGTAAGTTCTTTTTAAACAGCTTTATTGAGGTATAATTCACATGCCATACAATGTAGCCATTTTAAGTTTACAATTTCATGGCTTTTGGTATATTCGCAGGTAAGTAGAGCTATCAGCACCGTCCGTTGTAGAACATTTCACCCCATGATCACCTGGTTCCACCCTCCTCTTCCCCAGCCCCTAGCGACCACTCGTCGACTTTCTCTTTATAGATTTCCCTATTCTGGACTTTTTCATATAAATGGAATCATGTACATGGTCTTTTGTGGCTGGCTTCTTTCACTCAGCACATGATGTTTTCAAAGGTCGTCCTGGCTGTAGTGTGTGTCCGAACTCCTTTCCTTTGCACGGCCGAGGAATAGCCCAGCGTGTGGATGGAACATATTGTATTCACCAGTCGTCAGGTGATGGACGTTGGGTTGTTTCCACTTTCTGGCTAGGGTGAATAATGCTTCTATTGACATTCGTGTGCATGTTTTTGTGGACGTATGTTTTCATTTCTCTTGGGTTTATACCTAGAAGTAGAATTGTGGGATCATATGCTAAGTCTTTGTTTAACCGTTTGGGGAGCTGCCAGACTGTTTCCCAAAGTGGCTGCACCGTTTTAACATTCCTACCTACCGTGTATGATGGTTCTCCACACAGTATCAGACGAGTTGTTCGGCACCCCCAGGACATCCGACAGCCAGACTCGGAGATGCGAAAAGCCTCGTGCCCGCAGCACCCAGCCCCGTCCTTGCCCCTCATGGTGTGGGACTAGCTGGAGCTTCTGGCTGCATCACCCCCACTTCCTCCCTCCCTTCCTTCCTTCCTTCCTTCCTTCCTTCCTTCCTTCCTTCCTCACATTTAAGAAAAATATTTTATTTATTTATTTGAGAGAGAGAGAGAGAGAACCAGTGGGGGGTGGGGGAGGAGCAGAGGGAGAGGGAGGAGCAGAGGGAGAGGGAGAAGCAGACTCTCTGCTGAGCAGGGAGCCCAATGAGGGACTTGATCCCAGGACCCTGAGATCATGACCTGAGCTGAAGGCAGACGCTTAACTGACTGAGCCACCCAGGTGCACCCCTTACTCACATTTTTGTCCCTGAAGGAGCCCCTTTGCTTCTGGGCTTTCCAAACCCACCTGTCCACCTGGCTTGGTGCTTCCCAGGCTCCCATAAAGATTTCTATGTCTCCGTGGAGCTGTGTCTTCTTTGGAGAAGGAGCTTTGATTTCTCCCATGCTGTCTTCCTCATGGCACTGCATGGCCAGCTGCGGGAGCCCGTGCCAGCTGGTGTGGTGGAGAACGACTGCATTTGGGCTCAGATGGACCGGGGTTCTGATCTTGGCACTGGAACTGATGGCTGTGGGCTACCAGGCAAGCTCGGCTCCGTCCTCACAAATAGCATCCCAGACCAAACAGCAGTGACAACAAAAAGGGGTAATTACACCTTTTTCGGTCTGTCAGGTAGTAAATGTTTGTCGAATGTGTGCCTAAGTAAGTAAGAGCAGTATGTAATGGGTAAAAAAAGGTAGTGCTTGGTTATTTCCCAGGGAGATATGGGCAACCCAGTCCTGCATGTTCCAAGAAATATTTTCCTTTATCCCAGCAGCAGTGGTTGATGTGGACACTATGTATGATACCCATTTTACAGATGTTACAACCAAGGCTCCAAGAATTTCAGTTGTCAAGGCTGCTTGCATCTATAGGAAGGAGTTAGAAAACTTTATGCCAGGGTTAGCCATAGTTAGGGAATGGGAAGGCCACACTTCCCACGATATGTCCCTAGAACTTGAGCCCCACAAGACACCGTGGGAAAAAGTCTCCTAATCTACATGAGACTGAGAAACACTCTGCAGGGGTAGACTTTCTCGGGACTCTCTCACTCAGAGGCTCCCCACAGACTGCTGTGCAGAGAGGTGGAGGGTGACAGTGTCTGAGGTGGCTCCTCCGTGAATTTCCAAAATGGTCCCTGCCCTCCCTCTTTAAGTAAGGGAAGTGGTCTTGGCTGAGAAGGAGCTAGCTTGTTTTGGGGTGTGGGTAGAAGACGAGGTCTTTCTGGTAATGTGACCTTCGACTCTGGCATACCCTGAACTGGGCAGGACAGGCAGTCATCCTCCTGAACCCACAGTTTCTATGCACAGAAGAGGAGGGGCTGCAGAAGAGCCTCCCGGCCTCCTGGTCGACCTCCCTGCTCTGACTCAAAGCCTCATACTTCAGGAAGCTACGCCAGCCCTTCACTGCCCAGGGCTGTGGGGCTCCACAGTGGTGGCTTGCTCTTTTCTTTTTTTAATTAAAAAAAAATTTAAAAATTATTTTACTTTATTTTTACTCAAAAAATTTTTTTCTAACAGTGGTTGGCTCTTGATTTCATGCCCCCTCTCCTCCTGCCCGCACCCCATCCTGGACACCAAATCACACAGCTCATTGGATGGAGAGCGCAAGGCTTCTGTTCTGCCAGCGACCCCTGCCAGCTGTGGCTTTGGTGAGAGTCCCTCTTGGTCCCCAAGAATAAACTGTGTCTCAGTCGGGCACAGGGCTTCTCTTAGGAGCAACACTGAGAGAGAAGCAGCCCTTGCTGAACACCTGCTATGTGCCAGGGACACATAACACAAGTGTTGGCTCATACCACGCAAGGATTTTGGTCACATTCACAAGATGGGGGTGCCGAGGTCCCGGGAGACAAAGGGCCCCCTGCAAGGTCAGACCGTGATGGGGCTGGGATCAGAATGAGGGCTTCCCGCTGGCCAAGGCTGTGCCAGCTACACTACCCTGCGTCCCTGTTACCATATGAACCCTTCTACCGCCTCTGTGCTGGTCTGTGGCCCGGGACACGCCTCCAAGGAAGGGCTCAGGAGCTCAGGTCCTACCCACTGGACACAGACAATCAGTCTGTTCCTTGAAAGAAAGAACCAGCCCCACTGACCGCCAGGTTGAATGCACGTCCCCAGAGCACTCAGGTGTTCCAGGGAGAGGGTGGCTTCAGAGCACCCCCCAGACTGTCCAAATAGCTGCTTGCTTCCATTCCCCAATGGGCCAATAAATCAATAACCTTCCAAAAGCACGGATGTGTTTTCCCCCCTTTGTCCCCACTGGTAAAATAATCATCACTGAAGATACTTGTCTTTTTTTTATTATTAGTATCTGTCTTAATTTCTCATCTATTCACAAGACATAACAGGAGCTCATTGTTATTGCAGTAAAATATCCATAACATAGTATTTGTCATGTTAACCATTCCTAAGTGTACAATTCAGTAACATTCAATCCAGTCACACCATCCTGTGACCATCACCACTCTCTGTTCCTAAAACTTCCTCACCATCCCCAACAGAAACTCGGACCCTGAATAATTGCTCCCAATCTCCCAGCCCCCAGCCCCAGTCCCAGGGAAAGTTCTTATTTACCAAATGTTTCCCCCCTGCCTGCCCCCCTCCACTACCCCTTTATAGAAATATTTTTAAATAAACACCCACAGCATGGATCCAACCAGGCCAAGCACAGGAAGCTGCCTAGGTTCTGGTCTTGGAAACCTAATTAGGAGAAAGGGAAACTACAAACCAAGGATTCCCAAAGACGGGAACCTGGGCGGCTTGAGTTACCTTCCTCCTGGAGGGTGGGGCCCGCCCGGGGAGATGGAAAGCTGGATCCAGGTTTGTTTTTGAAATGTCTGGGCTGGGCTTGGCCTCCTGGCTCTGCTGGCCGCAGCTGGGCGGCCTGTCTCCCCTTGCCACACAGACCGTGAACTATTTTCTCTCGCGCTCTGTTCCAGCTGCCTCCCAGGCCGGGCAAGCAGCTCCCCCGCCCTCACCCGCGCTGGGCGTGGGCCTGGGGTGGCAGGAGGCAGCAGTGCCCCGCAGGGGCAGGTCAGAGGTGGGTTTGTTGGTTTTTGGTTGCAGGCTGTAGTTTGGCCAGAAATAAGGAAGAAGAGGAAACAAAAGACACAAAACATTGATTTCCAGCCTCAGATATCAACAAAGGGGGAAAGGAAAGTACTTGGGACATTAGCGTCAGCCCTGGGCTTTAACTTCTATCTTCTAGCTGTGTCACCTCAGACAGGAGCTTCAAACCCTTCAGACTGAGTTGCCAACTTGGTAAGAGAAGGTAACTTGAGCGTCTCATGCTACATTTCGTCATTCTGTAGCACGAACACCATGTCATGGGCCTTGGCGGTGTTAGTCTGTTGAATGTCTTTGTGCTCTTTGTCCCCCTGAAAACTCCTATTCATCCTGCAAAACCCAGCTTACATAGCCCTTTCTCTGTGAGGCCAGCCCAGAGGCCCCTGCTCCCATCTTTGTTCTATTCCAGTACCTCATACAGTTTTCTGCATGATTTACAGCCCTCTCCTGCCATTTATATTTTTACTCCTCTGTTGGGCTGAGCTCCTCAAGGGTGGGGACATTGCTGATTCATTCTTGTGTCCACACACAAAATGTGTTAGAGAAACATGAGGTCCTCTTTGCATTCTGGTGACCCCGAGGTCTACTTCCCCTCTGCTGGGGCCCACCTCTACGTGCCAGAAGTCCCAAGGAAGCACTTAGAGTCCCACTCTTTGGGGGACCTTGAAGGGAAGGCCTGGGGTTCTGACTGGTTGCAGAGTTAGAAGGAGTACAGCTGCCAGGGAGCGGGGCCCTGTCTTCTTTCAGAATTTGCGGGAGCTGCTGTGGGACACCTGAGCAGGGCCTGGCATTTGGGCCCTGGAGGTTAGCTGCTGGCACTGTCTCACTCCTGTTTCGTACCTGGCTCGGCCAACCTCTCGGATCTGTTTGTGAAAAATAATTATTTGCCTAAAACATGTGAAGTGCCCCTGTAATTTTAATTGGTTTAATTTAAATTTTAAACGACGGATCTTCAACCTCTAATCACTTTGAAACTGAAGTGCTTTTCACCAAATGTGAAGTGCTGTAGGGTTGGAGATGATTACGTGTAGTTCAGAGTGGAAAGGGATGGGAGAGAAGGAGAGAGGAAGGAGGATACAGAAGGGAAGGGTCAGAGAAAAAGAGAAAGAGAACATGCCAGAATCGAGGTGGGGAAACTTCCCCGTGGGCTGAGCCACCGTGAGGGCAAAGCACAGCTCCTTCCGAGATCCAGGCTGAGCCGAGAGAATGAGTGCCACTGGCCCACGTCATCCAAATTCGCGTTCGAGTTTGCATACTCACACAGAGCTTAGATGGACGGTGAGATCTATAATTACTTCTCATTAGGCTTTCTGACTGCAAAATTCTGATGAGCCTTCTGAAGTCAAGCTTGGTGTGTGTCCCCAGAGGCCCAGGCACATGTCTGGTCTGCCTCTGGGGTCACCCAGCCCTGGCCGCAGAGAAACTCTGACGGCAGGACAGAAGGACCAGCTGAGGGACGAAGATTCAGAAATTTGAGCTCGGTGTGCAGGGTCCTAGAGTGGAGGTCCTGCTGGAGGGTGGGGCTCCAGCACCAGGCATCAGGGCAGGGCATGTGTCTGCATGCGTGTGTGCGTGTGTGTGTGCGTGTGTGTGTGTGTGCGTTGGGGGTGGATTGCTGGAAACACCTGGCTGCAGCTGGTGCGGCCTGGCATTGCTGGGAAACGCGGGAACCCCTGTATGGCTGCAGGGCACCGTGGGACCTGGCAGTTCTGGCCGCAGAGGCCCCAAGCTGGGGCTGGGGGTCCAGCAGCTGGAGTGGGTGGGCCGCCCACAGCTGCTGCCTGCTTTCCCTGCTGCTTTCTTCTTCCTCTCTGCATAACGATGCCAAGAGAGCAAGAGAGATCAGACCTCATTTCTACCGGCCTGACTTCCGATTTCACTTTTGCTTCTTTCATCCATGTATATAACTCTGGGCTGGTTCCTTTGACTTTCCAAGGTTGTTTTGCTTGCTTGTAACTAGGAAAATAAGCACTTTCTTTGTGCTGTCTTGGCTTTTAGGGCAGGGTTTCCCCAGCCTCGCCTCTGGGCTTTGAATTGGCCCCGTGCTTGCTTCTGCAGGTCTTGGCCTTCGGAACGTGCCATGCAGGTATTCCCTGTGGTACAGCGCGTGTCCTGGCCCCATCACACTGCGCTCTTCCAAGGCAGGCCTGCGTCCAACCGAAATCTGTGTTCCCGGCACCCACTTCAGGATCAGGACCTGAGTAAAGCTCAGACTGTAGGCTTCTGGAAGGGTGCAGTGGGGTGGAGGAGAAAGGCCATGTGTCAATCAAATATTGATTCTAGGTTCAACGATTTACAGCCTGAAAAGTCCATTCACCAGTCTGAGCCTTCATTTCATCTGCTGTAAAAATGGAATCAGCCTCATATGACCCCCAAAATAATTTCCGGGAGGATTATGAGCTACATGGGAAAAGAGAAACTTTAACACATTTAGAAGAAACTATAATAGAGTATCTTCATGACTTTGGGGATACAGAAGAACCTTTAAAACAAACCCACAAGAAAAACCACAGGAAAATACTCATAACTTTGACCACCTGAAAATGAAAGTCTTCTGTTCAGTGAAAGGTACTCTAAAAGAAGTGAAAAGATAGGTCACAAACTGGCAGAAGGTATTTGCAATGCATATAACAATACATATGGCAAACAAAGGATACAACAGAAGAATGTCTCCGAATCAGAGTAAGAAAAGACCACAAATGGGGCGCCTGGGTGACTCGGGGGTTAAGCTTCCAGCTCTTGATTTTGGCTCAGGTCTTGATCTCAGGGTGGTGAGATGGAGCCCTGCATTGGGCTCAGCGCTGGGTGTAGAGCCTGCTTAAGATTCTCTCTCACCCGCTCCCTCTACCCCACCCCCACCCCACTTGCACTGTCTCTCAAAACAAAACAAAACAAAACAAAACAAAACAAAACAAAAAAGAAAAGAAAAGAAAAAAGAAAAAGAAAGACCATGAATAGAAAAATGGGGAAAAGATCTGAACTTGAATACATGGAAGAGAAACTGCACGAGCCTCCAAACCTAGGAAGAGAGTCTCAACCTTCTTAGAAATCAGGGAAATGTAAATTAAAACCCTATGTACTAGGTTAGCGAGAAACTTTGGCAGAAAAGCGTAATGGGCAGAAGACAGAAGGTGGCTGGAACTGACATTTGAGGCTTGCTTGCTGGGCAGACTCCCTGCCACCCCCCCACAGCCCCACACAGCCTCCCCAAGGCAGTGCCCCCCTGCAGACCCCAGGAGAGGACAGAGCCCAGAATCTTCAACATCCACTCCTGTCACTTTCTTTGGGTTTAATTTCCTATTTTCCTCTCCCAGTTCTTGAGATGGAAGTTTGGGATGTTGCCTTCCAGCCTTTATTCCTCTCTGATATATACATTTAAGGTGCTACCAATTTCTCTCTAAGCATGGCTTTGGTGCAGTCCACAAATTTACCATCATATGTTGTCACATGGATCATAAAGGTGTTTCATTATCATTCAGTTAAGTTATTTTGTAATTTCCATTGTGATTTTTTGTTTGGTCCAGAGTATTTCTTGGAAGTGTATTTCTTAATTCCCCCAAATTCTTAATTTCCCAAAACATTCTACTTATTTTGCTATTGATACCTACCTGAATTCCATTCTGATCAGAGAACATGATCTGTGGGATTTTAATCCTTTCCAACATGTTGAAACTTGGTTCGTGGCTCAGCATAGGGTCAGTTTTGGTAAATGTTTACAAGATATACTCTATAGTTGTTGGGTGCAGTATTCTAGAAATGTCAAGTCAAATTGGTTATTATGTTATTCAAAACTGTATTTTTGCTAATGTTTTTGGTCCACTTATTTGATTAGTTACTGAAAGATGTGCTAAAATCTCTCACTGTGATAGTGATTTTGTTTATTTCTCCTTTTCTATCAGTTTTTGCTTTATGTATTTTGAGGCTATATTACTAGGTGCATGCGTATTTAGAGTTATTGTATCTTCCTGGTAAACTGGAGTTTGTATTTTATAAAATGTCCCTCTTTCTAGCTAGTCTCATTTTCTTCCTTGGTGTCCACATTGTCTGATATGAATGCAGCTTGCCCAGCTTTCTCTTGCCTAGTGTTTGCATTGAGATATCATATCATCCTTTTACTTTTAACCTTTCTGTATCCCTTATATTTTAAAGTCTGTGTTTTGTAAATGGCATATAGTTAGACCATGTTTTTTCTTAAATCATGTCTTATAGGCTTTGTCCACTTATACTTAATGTGATGATTGATATAGTCTATTCTGTGTGCTGTTTTCTTCTTCCTTTCTTGCCATTTGGATTCACTGAGTCTCTCTCTCTCTCTTTTTTTATTCCTTTTTTCCCCTCCCTTCACATTTACATATTCTTTTAATGGTTACTCTAGAACAATGATTCTCAAACTATGGGATCTCATGACTCCTTTATACTCTTAAAAATTATTGGGGGCACCTGGGTAGATCAGTCGTTATGCGTCTGCCTTCGGCTCAGGGCGTGATCCTGGCGTTCTGGGATCGAGCCCCATGTCAGGCTCTTCCGCTGGGAGCCTGCTTCTTCCTCTGCCACTCCCCCTGCTTGTGTTCCCTCTCTCGCTAGCTGTCTCTCTCTCTGTCGAATGAATAAATAAAATCTTAAAAAAAAATAAAAATAAAAATTATTGAGAACCCCCAAATTATTTATCTAGATTACATCTATCAATATTTGATTGTGTTATAATTGAAAACGGAAAAATTAAAATACTTATTAATTCATTTAAATGTAAAAATAGTACATACTAATAAATAGAAATAACTTATTTTTGTGAAAAAATTCAGAAAACATTTTTTTGAAAAAAAAATTGAGAAGATGGCATTGTTTTCTATTTTGGTGTATTTCTACAATGTATAGCTTAGTAGAAGACACCTGTACCTTCATATCTGCTTCTGCATTCAGTTTGTTGTGGTGGTAAGATACATAAAGAAAATCTGGCCTTATTCAGATATGTAGTTGGAAAAAAAGAGGGGTTTTTTATCTTTTTATTTTTATTTTTAAATTTTATTTATTTTTTTTAAAGATTTTATTTATTTATTTGACAGAGAGAGAGAGACAGCCAGCGAGAGAGGGAACACAAGCAGAGGGAGTGGGAGAGGAAGAAGCAGGCTCCCAGCGGAGCAGGGAGCCCAATATAGGGCTCGATCCTAGGACCCTGGGATCACACCCTGGGCTGAAGACAGATGCTTAACGACTGAGCCACCCAAGCGCCCCTAGAAAAATCTTTAAATATTTGGGGAACCCCTACGTTCCTGATGCCTAATACAAGTTTTCCAAAATATTGGCTTCTAATTTCTAATTTGAAAACTCAAATTATATCATGGGTAATATACACTGTAAATTGGTTTCCTTATAGTGGCATGTTAACTTTGTTAATTTTTGAGAGGATGACTGGCAAATATCTAAATTGGAACAACCATAGCCTTTCAGCTCTTCTTTCCAATTGAAATGGTGTTGGATTAAAAAGTGGTTAGTTCACCTTGCAACTTAATCACACAAGTGCTCTTCCTTGAGATAGCCATTTTATTTCAGGATGCAGCTGCTGTGCTTTATGCCCATGTCTCATTTCATCACATGGAATGTTAAATATACCTGGTCAAGGGTCATGATTTAATAAAAATTAATGCTTTTAAAAAAATTGATCGAGGATAGTCGAATAAAATTGGCTCCCCCCATCCCACCTATTCCCTGCAAATGTATTGTAGTGTAGACTACAGTGACTGGTATTGTGGTTTCTTGTCACTCTCATAATTTGTGCTAAGACACCAGCATTTTTATCCACTGTAGCGTTTACAATATCAGTGCATATGTCGACATGATAAAAAAGTATAGATAATGCCTTAGTATTATTATGAAAGTAGTTTTCACCTTGAAGACCCCTCTGGAACTCGTAGGGCTCTATTAACCACATTTTGATAACTGCTGCCCCAGACATTACAATGGAAATCTTTGATTTTTTTTTTCTGTTTAATATGAAACAGGATTTTCCTCACTTCTTGGCAAGGGTTTTAGAGGGCTTTAACTTATTTATTCGCCCCTCTCTACTTATAAATGGTAGTTTACTTGCATTTTAGTTCTCTTTTCCATACCCCATAAGTCATTATTACTGCCTTTCATACAGTCAATATTCATTTATACCTACCCACACATTCACCTTTCCATCGTCTTGTCATTGCTACCTACGTGTCCAAGCTTTCTGCTGAAGAGTGGCTTTCAGTATTTCCTTTCTTGTGGGCTGCTGGTGTGTATTTTCTCAGCCTGCAAATATACTTCTTCCCATCTGAAAATGTCTTTATTTCACCTTTATTATTGAAGGACATTTTTGGCTGGGGAATTTTATGTTGATGAATGTTGTTTCCAATATTTAGTAGACAGTGTTCTATTGTCTTCTGGCCTCATCGTCCTGCAGACAAGTCAGATGTTAGTGTTATTCTTGCTCTCCTGAAGGTAGTGCTTCTTTTTTTCTCCTCTCTGATTTTTAAGATTTTCTCTTTGTCTTTGGTTTTCAGTCACTTTAGTATGATCTGTCTAGGTGTGATTCCCTTTGTGCTTATTTTGCTTGGGGGTTCATAGTGCCTCTTGAATCTTTGTAAATATAATTTACCACTTTTTGAAAATTCTCAGCCATTATCTCTTTAGATATTGCTTCTTCCTCACTCTTTCTTTTGTTCTTCTGGGACTCCAGTTTCATATGTTAGATTTTTTGGTGGTTTCTCATATGTCTCTTACACTTTCCCCCTATCTTCATGTCTCTCCATGCATCATTTTAGATATTTTCTTCTTCTTCTTTTTTAAGATTCTATTTATTTATTTATTTATTTATTTATTTATTTATTTATTTATTTATGAGAGAGAGAGAGAGAGAGAGCACAAGCAGGGAGAGTGACAGGCAGAGGGAGAAACAAGCTCCCCACCAAGCAAGGAGCCTGATGCGGGACTTGATCCCAGGACCCTGGGATGATGACCTGAGCCAAAGGCAGATGCTTAACTGATTGAGCCACCCAGGTGTCCCTAGATATTTTTTTCTGAGAGATCTTTCAGTTTACTGATTATTCCTTCAGCTGTATCTTGTTATTAAACCTATCCACTGATATTTAAATTTTAGTTATCCAATTTTTCAGTCCTAGAATTTACATTTAATCCATTTTTATAGTTTCTGGTTCTCTGATCTTTTATTTCCTTGAACATAATAAGCTATTTATTTTAAAACTCTGGGTCTGATACTTCCATTTCCAGGAGGTTCTGTGGGAAATTTTCATATTATGTAGTGTCTTTTTGTTTTCAGCCATGTAATTTTGTTTCCTTGTATGCCTGGTTTAGACTGAGCACTGGGAAAAATGTAGAGATAAATTGAGTACTTGGTTTAATGCTTGATTCTGGCATAGGCTACTAGCAAAGCCAGATGTGTTTAATACAATTAGGGGTGGAGATGTTTTAGACTGGGCTCATTCCTTTTGAAGGACAGCGTATTATAGGGTGGATCCCTCTAAAGTCAGTTAAAAAAGAGAACCCAGTCAATTCTTCCATAAAAGGCAAGGAAAAAGAAAAGAAAAGAAAATAATAAGAAAAATGGATACCATTTTGGTATCAGTGGTTTACTAAGTCCCCCTTATAAATGGTCCCTGAACTTTAATTTTTGTCCCTCTAGTTATATGAATTTGTCAAAATTTCAGCCTCTCAGCCTCTCCTTCCAGAATCAGCGGGCACCTTTAGGGAAAAAGCCGTCCGAATGCTGAGCTTGTCTCATTGAGTTTCCTTCTTCTCCTGGATCTTGGCCGTAACTCTTCACTATCTTGATAACTCTCCAATGCCTTCAGGCATTTAATTTTTAATTTAAAATTTTATCCATATTTTCTAGGTTTTACAGTGGTGAAGTTGGCCCTAATTATCTAGTCTGCCATTGCCAGAAATGTGGCAATCTGGTATAACTACTTTCAATTTGTCAATATCTAGGAGAATTGAAGGTATTTACATTCCATGACCCAGAAATTCTACACCTAAGAATATTTACCTTAGAGAGAAACTTTTGCAAATGTAAACAGTTTTTATAATAGCAATGCCAACCAACAGGGGAAATGGATAAATCAATTGTGGCATAGTCTCATAAAAATAATACAGCAGTGAAAATTAACGAACTAAAGTTACATGTATCAAAATGGATAAACCTCACGAACATAATATTGAGTAAAAATGTGATGTGCCGAAAAAAAGTGTGTGTGTGTGTGTGTGTGTGTGTAGTAATACTTACATTTGTAGTAAAATACACAGGAATTGAGGGTTACAGTAGGCACTGAATTGAATACTCATTTTATTTCTGGTGGGAGGATAGGTTTGTGATCAGGGAGGGGTACATAGGTGTGTCAATTTTGCTGATAATGTTTTACTTCGTAAATGAGGTGGTGGGTACACCTGGGTGTTTCTTGAGTTAAAAAAAAAACTTTTGGACCATCTCGAATAGGTTAGTTTAGTCCATTTATGTTTATCTAGATTACCGATTTATTTTTTATTGTTTCTATTATCTCACTTTGTGATTTCTCTTTTTTCACTTTTTTCTATGATTCCCTTTCCTTCTTGCTTGCCTTTTGAGTTTTTAAAAAAGTTATCCGTTTGCTTTTTTTCTTATTCCATTTTTCTCTTCCCTCTACTGCTGTGAAATTTATTCTTTTTTGTTATAGTTTTTCTGATTGTCTTGGGCACTAAACCATGCGTATTTAACTTAACAACCCATGAAATAAAGCATTGTTGTAGCATCTTTTGAATAATAAGAGGAATATCCATAATTAAACCACCACCTTCTTGATTTACATACTGCTATTGTCTAATATATTAATTCTGTTATTTTCTTTAGCTTTATAAACTAGACTACTATTATTTTAGACACACACTTTTGTTAGTTTTACATACACGTCTATCAGCTTCTTTGCTCTCCATCCCCTCTCGCATCTCACACTGCTCTTTTTGTGATCATTTGCTTTCCTTCCTTAGGGAAGATCTGCTGGTTTACCACCCACCACATGTGTCTGAATATATCTTCGTTTCATTTTTGCTCTTGCTGGGTACACAGTTTTGCGAAGTACACAATTCTAGGTTGACACTAAATGCATCTCCACATGTGGAAGGCACTCACATATGCCTTCTGGCTGCATTGCTGGAGCCGAAAAGTTTTCCCTCGGTCTTATTGTCATTCTTTTGAAGATTATCTCTTCTTTTTGTCTGACTGCTTTAAAAATATTTTTGTCTTTGGTATTTTAAAGATTCACCATAGGACATTTGAGGGGATTTAAAATATTTAATCTTACTTGGAATATATTGTGATTCCTGAATCTTGGATTTATATTTCCCATCTGTTCTAGAAAGTTCTTAGCTATTATCTCTTTGAATATGACCTGTCTCCGCACTCTCTTTCTGGGACTCTGATTAGATATATGGTAGCACTTCTCACTCTATTTTCATATCTCTTACATTTCCCTTTATGTTTTCTATTTCCCTCTCTCTTGGTACTGCATTCTGGTAATTTAATCAGACTCTCATTCTTGGGCTCATAAATTTTATTTTTTGTTGTGTATAATCGATCATCCTTTGAGGTTTTAAAAAATCAGTCAAAATGTTCACTTTTAGAACTTCTATTTGGTTATTTTTCAAACCTGTTTGGTCATTCCTGATAATCTTTTGTTGATTGCACATCTTTGTGATTCCTTCCTTTCTGTCCTTACATGTTTCATACTTGATGTTATATATTATGTATCAGACCATTCAATCTCTGCCGTCTTTGGATGTTTACATCTGTTGTTTGTTGTCACTGCCACTCACGGACACTTGCCTCCTTCTGTTTCTGTGACTTTTCACTGTGGGGTCATTGCTTATCTTTAACCTGTGGGATGCTTGTAGGCCTAAATTAGGGATGCTTTCCTCCGGAGATTTCTAACTGGTTCTGTTGTGATTCAGGGCCACCAAAGACCTGGAGACATGTCTATTACCTTTGAGCATCCCAGATCTGCAAGGAATCGCTAGGCTCAGCTCCTCTGCCTTGACTTTGGCCCTAGGGTCAGAATGCAAATTGCAGTACTCTGATTGGTGCTCACCTTCAAGGCAAGCAAACTCCTGCTTTCTGTGCATTGCTAGCTCATCCCAGCTCAGGTCTAGCTCACACTTGGGGAAGGAATGGGGTGGGGGATTTGGAGACCCCATATGCCTTGCCAGCCCAGCAATGTGTCAGAAGTGCATGTTATTCAGGATAGTCTTGTTTTGACATGACAGGGTACCTTGGAGGACTTCATCAGCCGTACTCCCAGAGTGGAAGTTCTTATTTTTCTGTACTAACCTTTTTACTTCTTAAGCTCTCATAAAGATTACATAATAAAGGCAACTGTACTATCCACCTTGAAGGGTTATTATGGGCATCAGGAAGCCTAGAAAGCCTCTAGCATTTAGCAGATGCTAAATATATGAGAACTAATAGCAATGATGATGGTGATTAAATATTTGCTGGACTTAATTGACCATGTATTGGTTGTTGTAGATGCATAGACCCTGCATATATATTATCTCACTTAATCTTGTAACACCATTAGCCAGGTAACATTATTCTTATTTTATAGACTAGGAAACTGAGGCTCAGAGCATAATGAGCAGCATCTTTTATTAAATGATATAAAATACACGCTGGTGCTTCATTCATTCATTCCTTGAACAGATACAAGCCGAGTGCCTTTGTGCCAGACCCTGTGCTGATATGTAATAGGAGGGACCTGGATAAAATCTCCTTTGAGCAGGGGCTTGGGATCCTGGTCATAATCTTTCTTCTATATATTACTTGGAACTCAGGGGCCCTGAGTTATGAGCACTATAAGTTTGTTTTAGGGCAGTTGTTTAAGAGGTGAGATGTGATGTGTGAGTTACAATGTGTCAATGATAGTAAGTAATATCATTAGGACAGAATGATGGGCATGAGCGGCACATCTCATAAATATGTGGGCTCTCTGGGGGAGCAGGGCTGTGGCCATTGGGTCCTCTGGTTCTCTTCAAGCTCTGCCTGGGGTGATGGGAAGTGCATTGCATTCTGGCTACTGCTGTCACCTGGAATCTTCTATTACTCCTCACCACATCCAGCTCTACCAGGGAGCTCCAAGGTGCTGTGATACCAGCCCCACTTGTTCCACCGTTCTGGGTCCCACATCTGCTGGGATGGTGACGCCTGTGCCTCTTGCTCTCCCCTGGAAGTAGGACCCTCTTCTTCAGCTTCCCCGGTCTTGGAAAGATAGGTCATAAGGCTTGGTTTTATTCTGTTTATGGGCAATGGTGAGCCTGTGTTTTGGTGAGGGTCCGTAGTGTAGGAGCACCTGCCTCGGCCCCACCTTGAGAACTGTGACCTCAGTCTTTAAGCAGGATTGAACCTTTTATGTGCACTTATACACGGGGATGTGTGCTGGGGAGAGGGAATAGGATGAGGGGGAGAATGGGGGCAAGACTTTCATTTTACTTTTTCATCCAGTAAGTATTCATTTATGGAGTATCGAGTTGGTACAACTACCGAGAGTCAGGGCGGGATTCACACGCATTTCTTCCTGGATTCCATAGCCCACGCTCTGCCATCAGTCCTAATCCCCACCTCCCAGGGTGGCTATGAGGCTTGGGGTACTATGTGCATGGCTAGCACAGTGCCTTGCATTGTAAGAACTCAGTAGGTGCATTCTCTTTCTTTCTCTGAGCGAAAGGAAATCTTAGAAGGAAGTGAAAATCTGTTGCCTTGGAGAACTTTGAGAAGAAACCGGAGTGTGTGGGAAGGAACTTGCTCAGCCTCAGCCTGGGCTGTTGCACTGGTTCTGGTGGACTCCTGGAGTCCCCCAGCTGACGGGGGGCATTTAACTACCTCCTAAGATTTTGTGTCCCCCCGACATCCCCCACACGGTCCGGCAGCCATCAGAGGCAGACGGGCTGGCGGGTTTGCACCTTTCAGTGATGGGCTTGGCTACACTAAAGCTTATCTTTTATTTATTATGATTATGCTTATAATGAAGGGCTGCAAATCTGACAGATTGAATAACATCTCAGAGGCTGTACTTTTCATAGTTCTTGCAGTTTGGGTTGATTTGGAAGAGAGAAAAAGGGAGAGAGCCTCTTTGTGAGGAGAACATAATTTTTATCTGAACAGTCATTACAGAACGTGATTATATTGTATTCATCTAACTGCAGAAATGGTGCTAGCAGACATCCCTCCTTTACTTTGCTGAGTAAAAGAAGCCCCTGTGGTTTAATAAGCTGAAGGGACACAAGCAATGGAGTGAAGGAGGGGGCAAAGCAGTGGCCTCTACCCCCTTCCACCTGCTCCCGGGAAGGAGCCGAGGGTCAGACACGCGGTGTGGTTTGACCTCTCCCTGTGGACATATCACAGCATGATTCTGAGGCCGTTCCTCCTTTATAAGGCGGGGGTTCTGGCTGTCTGTTGCTATAGCAGCCCCCCCACACTTGGGGGATAAACCAATACTCCTTTACCATCATTGCCTCTCCTGATGGTGGGGGTGGCTGGGCTCAGCTGAGCGGTTCTCGCTTGGAACGTGTTGGGGGTTGTGGTCAGATGCGGGCTGGCTGGGCCACTTGAGGTCATCCTCACGCGTGTGTCAGGTGGGTGCTGCGGGCTGCTGGCTGAGATCTCAGAGGGGAGTCGGCAGGACATTTATGTGCGGCCTCTCTATGTGCCTCGGGCTCCCGCATGGCACGGTGGCTGTGTTCTCAGGGTGAGTGGCCTGTGAGACCCGAGGAGGCTGCTTTGCTTTGTATGACAAAGCCTCAGAGGTCACGCAGATGCCCTCACTCTGTCCTCCATTGTTAGACACTTACCAGGGCCACCAGCGGCAAGGGGAGGGGACACGGACTGCAGCCCTTGATGGAGGAGAGGCAAGGTTTTGATGGGAAATACTGTGGCTTTTCTGGAAAACACTCTGGGAGTTGGCGGGTGGGTCACTCTGCACATAAATGGGACACAGCAGGAAGGGAGGCATGGGGGAAACAGCCTGGTGTGGGTCTCAGGAGGCCTTGGCCTCTGACTCTGGTTTCACCACTTCCCAGCCGTGGGCAAGCCGGCCATGTGCCAGTGGACTCGGTCACTCAGAGCCTGACTGACAAGGGTGTGGGGTGAGAGTGGGAGTCTTTCTACCTACTCCAGATAGTTCTTCCTTGTTCTGGTGCTGGTACATCTGGTGGGTTGCTGCCGACTTGTACGGTGTTTGAGGGTAAACTGTCTGCAGCAAGTCTTACCTTTCCTTTAAGATGACCGTGATTACAATGAAATAGTGGGTTCAGAGTCACATTGGAGGCTGTCCCTGTCCCAGTCCTTTGATTTGGGGAGTTTGCTCCTTTATAACACAACTTTCTCTGGGTCACGGCAAAGACCTAGTGAAATAATACACTGGAGTGGGGAGTGCAGAGGGGTGTGGTGGTGACGGGCTGTGTGGGGGCTGTGTGCGTGGCTGCACTTGGGTTTGGATCCTGCCTCAGTGGTTCAACTGGGAACCTTAGATAAGGCAGGACCCATCTCAGAGCCTCTGTTTCCCTGTCTCTAAAATGGGATGGTGCCCGGGATGGCCGGGGCTCATGCACAGCTATAAGGAGCACCTCCCACCACATCGACCACGTGAATGGCTCCCCCCGGAGGTGTGCGGACAGAGTCTTGGTGGTCTCAAGGACCTCTGCCGTTCATGGCTGTTGTGAGGGCAAGAAGAGAGGTGGAAGGGAAGGGAAGGGGCTGTGCGAGCCTGGGGAGAAGAGATTCTCAGCAAAGATGTGCTCTCCCACCTTCCCAAACCCTCAGTGTGGACCTGTGAGGTTTCTGTCTCATCTGGCAACTTTACAGAGAGGGCCCTCCTCTGGCCCGTGCTAAGTGCGCACCTCTGAGTTCAGCCCTGGAGACCCCAGAGTGTTCTGGTTCCTCACATCCCACAGCCCTGTGAAGGGGGCTCTTGCTGTAGATAAGTGAAAACCAAAGGTTTGTTCCCTGTAGTTTATGTCCAGATTGAAAGCTCGGAAAGGGATTTCACTGGTCTTCTGATCAGCCCAGTATGTTCTCAGACACAGAGCTCATTGAGTCTGTACCATCCCCTCTAGGCTGTGGGTGAAATGGTAAGGTTTGTGCATGGCATCCAGACAAACCTGGATCTGGATTCCTGGCACTCCCGCTGCCACATGCTGGCTGTGGGGCCTCAGCCAGTTACACAGTTTCTCCGAGCCTCGTTTTTGTTATTTACAAAACCGGTGCAACAATGCCCGCCTGTCAGGACATGGGGACTAAATGAGCAGAAGCCCGTGAGTGATTAATTAATGAAGCAATATTGATCAAGTATTTATTGAGGGTCCAGGCAGTATTCAGGTTGCTGGGGATGTGAATAGGCAAAGTCCGGGGGCTCAGGGGGCAGAAGTGGACGCTGGCGAGGAAACCAGTCAGCACATTAGCTGCCGGACAGGGGTCCCTGTACGTGAGGCAGGTGGGGGGCTGGTCTAGCAGCTCCTGGCAGGTGCGGTGGGATTTGAGCAGAGCCTGGAGGCAGGAGGGAGTGAGTGGGCAGCTCTTTGTGGGAAAAGCATCAGGCAGAGGGAACAGCATGGCAAAGACCTCACCTGGGGTGTGTGTGTGTGTAAGCACTGGGAGAGGAGCTAGCAGTTTGGGGTCTGTGGTGGGATCAGCACAGGTGACTGGAGGAGGGGAAGGGCCAGATGCCCGGGACCCTGCCAGTCACGGTCAATCAGCCTTAGAGCACAGTGAGAAGAGCCCGTGGGGATTCGGGAAATGCCCTGTCCTTTGCGCCTGTCTCTCAGTATTTTACCACATTTTAATACATCTTGAAAGACTGTATGTTGTCTTTAAACAATCATTTTTTCCCCACCTTCTTTGTAGTTTTCCCTCTTCCTCTATGCTCTGGAATGCAAACTAAATCCAATTGCGTGCTAGACATCTACCTGGCGTGTTGGGAAGCAGTGTATGCGCCTAGTTCCCTACTCTGTTTTTTTTTTTTTTAAGTTTTATTTATTTATTTGATAGAGAGAGAGAGAGAAGGTGAGCACGAGTGGGGGAGGGGAAGCGGCAGGCAGAGGGAGACGGAGAAGTAGACTCTCCACTGAGCTGGGAGCTTGCAAAAGGCTTGCAAAAGGCCGACAGGGCTTGAACCTGGGTTTACCGGAGCGCAGCTTGCTCCTCATCCTCGGCTGATGACATTGAGTCCTGTTGCCTCTGGCGCGGACAGCTCCAGCCTCTCCTCCTCTGCTCCTTCCCCCGAGGTCAGTTTCTGTTGCTGATGCGGGCGTATGACCTGGGCTTCCCCCTCACCTGCCAGGCTTGACCGGGCTAAGTGGGTTGCTTTTAGTGATGATGGATGTAATTAGTTCAGTAGAGAAGATGCCTCGTGGCTGCTGGTATCACCCAGACAAAGACCGCACACCAGCTCTGAACAGAACGACATGCTCAGTCAGAACTGGAGGGAAAGGGTTCTTTGGGAGGAGTGGACGAAGGGCGTGGGCTGGCTCTGAGAAGTGTCTTGAATGCATATTGTCCTCAACAGCAGGCAAAACACCAGCAGTGTGACGACAGACGTGGAGCGCTGGGCTTGGGACTGGGCCCTGAGAACCTGGCAGGTGCGCTTTTTCCTGGACTAACTCATCAGGTGGCACACCATTCAGGGAGTCCCAGACCTCACTGTCTATACAGATCGTTCAGGAGGCGTGTTAAACAACATCCAGATTCCTTAGCCATACCCCCAGAGATTCTGATTCACTCCCTCTGGGGTAGGTCCTGGAATCTTCAGTTTTAACAGCCATTCTGAGTGGTTTGGTGCAGGGGGTTTGAGAAGCATGGGCACAAGGCTGGAGCAGGGACTCTGGTGCTTTTCAGTTGTGGGTTTGAAGCTGGTACGACCCAACACAAGACATCCAACCCCTCCAAGCTTCACTTCGCCCTGCTGTGAAGGGAGCCAGAAGGATGTCCCCTTTAGACAGCAGTTGGAAGAATTAGGGGTTCATGCCCATACCTCTGCTTTTGTTCTGCATTTAAAAGTGGTGAGAAGTCGACTCAGCCCCCAAGTGGACTGATGTTTGTGTCCACCACAAATTCATAAATTGAAGTCCTAATCCCCTAATCCCCTAATCCCTAATCCCCTAATCCCCTAATCCTGTATTTGGAGTTAGGGCCTGGGGGGAGGTGATGAAGGTGAAAGAAGGTCAAGGGTGAGGCCTTAAATCATTAGGGCTGGTGCCCTTATAAGAGGAGGAAGAGATACCAGAAGGCTCTCTCTCCCACCACAGGAAGACACAGTGGGAAGGCGGCTGTCTACAGGAAAAGGGACCTTGGCAGGAACTGGGTCAACTGGCACCTTGACCTTGGACTTCCCAGCCTCCAGAATGAATAGAGAAAAGCGTCGGTCAGCTCGAACACCCCGTCTGTGTTGTTAGGGCAGCCCGAGCTGAGTCACGGGGCCTGTGGGAGGCAGACTGGATGGAGGGGGGAGGCGGGTTCCCACATTTTAGGAGCTCACCATCACTTTTCCAAATGATCCTTCTCTAGGCGTCTTCCCCGGGGCAGGTGGCACTTTGTTGTACACTGGGGCTCCTGGAGCCCCGTGCTGCCCCCGTCAGCTCACGCGTGTGGCGAACCCCCGCTAAGGGCCTGTTGGCGAATTGCATAATGCCGTTAGTTATCTGCTAGTGAGTTGAGGCCCAAATGTTGCTCTTTGCACGGTGATTATGCTGGATAAGGGAATGGCTGGAATATTTACAAGATTTTGTCCCTCGGTCGATTTCTTTTCTCAGAAGACAGCCGCTGTGTGGGGTGAAACATAAGAAAGAAAATATCTCTGGGGCTTACGCAACATGGCGATAGGAAGGTTTGTGGTGTTGGAGGGAGGAACATGCAAAATATTAAGTTTGGGTAAAAAAGAGCATACAACTGTTCCATCCTTGAGATGCATATGTTCTGCCGCGTGATTGGTGGGGCTCGGTCGGCTCCTGCCTGTTCCCAGCCGGGAGCGCATCTCATTTCCGGCCCTGGCGCGGTACCGAGAAGCTGCCGTGAGGCTGGGCTGCAGGCGGATCCCGGGGTGCGGGGCTGGGTGTTGGGGTTCTCCTGTGTTAGATTTGGATCCTCATGTGTCCATGGTTGATTTCAACAATCGAAGCCTTGGTTTCCTCATCCGTAAAATGGAAGAACAGTGTCTTTGGAGACTTGCGTGGAGGGTCCCCGAGGCAGGTAAAGGGTCCCATGCCTGGGGCGTGGTGGAGGACTGTGCCAGAGGCCAAGGGGCAAGTCAGGGCCCAGCAGGTGGGACGCCTGGGGACCTAGGAAGCCCTCAGGTCACCCATTTCAGCATCCTCCCCACGGATTCAGCACAGCTTCGGGGCCTGGTCCACCGAAGATGGGAGGGGTGGGGGTGGGAGGAAAAGAACTAGTTGAAGGCTCTACCTTCTTTCCAGAAAAAAGAGAATTTGCCTTTCCTACAAACTGCCCAGCACCATGGGAGAAAACGTTTTTCAATGACACATAAGCCTTGAAAATATTTTCACCTCTGTTCTTCGCAGGATTTGAGGCTCAGAGAGGTTCCATGATGTTCTCTGGGTCACACAGCTCACAAATGACAGGAATGGGGTTTGGACCTGTCTTCGAAACTTGCTCTTCCTTAGCTAGGCCAGGGTGCAGGCGCCTCCCTTTGCGTCTTGACAGGCGTGTGTGGGAGGTGTGTATTTGCTGGCAGGGGGGTCGATGGAAGCTGTCTTTGTCCTTTGCCCCCCTTCCAGCAGGTTCTGGTCTCTGCATCTGAGTGTCTTTTCTGCAAAGTGGACTCCTTGACAAGGCCCACTGACTTCCAACCACCTTCGTCTGCTCTGCCTGATGTGGGAACCCCTGTTCTGTGAGCTCCTGGCCCCCGGGAGTCCCGGCTCCCCCACGAGGTGCTTCCACAACAATGGGCCTGTGTGAGGGAAACTCCAGCAGGACCCTCACAGGATAAAGCTGTCTGGCTCCCAATAGCCCACAACACATGGGGGACAAGTGTTGCTGAAAGGTTTGCAGAGGGGCCTGGGGGGAGGCCCGGCCTGGCTATCTACCAGCTGCACGACTTCCAGCGAGTTCATCGTCCTTTCTGTGCCTCAGTGCATTCATCTGTCAAATGGGTATAATGACATTTCCCTCAGGGGTGGTTGGCGAGGACAGTGCCTGGCTCACGGAGAGTGTGCCATCTCAGGCTTTCCGTCGTCATGGTAATCACTGCCACTGTCTGGCTCGTGAGTGATGGGGCCTGGCACGACAGGAAGAGTCAGACTGGAGCTAGACAGACTGGCGGTGTGAGAACGGTGAGCGCGTCCCAGCAGCACGCACAGGTGTGTGAGATCTCGCCGTCTCGCAGCAGACAGGAGACCCCCAGTGAGCGCGTGCGCACTGAGCTCGCTCAGGACCTGTTGGTTTCCTCTCCGCCAACTTGGGGCCCTAGGGTAAGGGTCAGGTGCCGTGCTGGGCGGGTTGGAGCACTGGGCTGGGAGAGGCGGAGCCCCAAGTGCTCGGGGTGAGTCACACCCCACCTTGTTGTCCTGCTGTGACCCTGGCTGGAAATCGTTCAGTCCCAGCAGCATTTGCCGAGAGCTCCCCTGGTACCAGGGTAGGTCAGGGTCGCAGGCAGAGTTCGCAAACAGCTCACAGCGCACGCGGGCAGACACGCAGGCTCGTAATGAGCCGTACTTTCGTGAGCGTTTGGAGATCCATGAGTGCGGCCGCTCCGATCTCCCCAGATTGGGATCGACTGTCTTCCTATCCAACAGGCCCCGGCCTTCCCAGCTTTGGACCTTTCCTGCTCACTTCCTGATGTGCTCACATGAGGTTTGAATTTCTTATTTTGGCAGCACAGGCAGCTAAATCTCATCCCCCGGCTTGGCTGGCTTGGACTGTGCTGGCCCCACGAGCAGGATGCAGGTAGATACAGGACAAGGACTGTCTCGTGCAGCTGTCCTCCCCTTAGTGCCTGCACAGGCCCCACATGCAATGGCCCTGGAAGGTCTTTGTGGGGACACGACCCCTCCTCTCAGTAGCCTCACCTGCTCTGTGCCCAGCGCTCATGTGTGCCTGGCACATAGTAGCACCGAACAATGTTTCCTGAATCGCTGATGGATATATAAGCTCCAACTTAGCCCCTCAACACAAACAAATGGTTTTTTGTTTCTTTTTTTCCTTCAACGGTAGCTTGGAAACTCCTGAGGTTGTCAAGTTAAAAATAGAAAGGGTCGTGATGTACTTTGCGGAGTGTCGTGAAACATGGTTGGCATTTTAAGCCTAAAATGATGAAATACACTAAGTATAGTTTGAAGTATGATAGGTGATATCTTCTACTAGCACAAAGAGTCAAAAGTTTAAGAGAAATTTAGGACAGGAAGAACTTGAAACTGAGAAAATTCTACTCATTGACGGTGTGTGTGTGTGTGTGTGTGTGTGTGTGCACGTGTGTGTGTGTGTGTGTGTGTGTGTGTGTGTGAGCAGGTGGGTTGGAAAGTCTTCTACTGCAGTGGAGCTCTTTGGTTTTGCTCCAGAGCATGACGCACCCATGGAAGCCTAGTCTAGGTATATAGCAGGTGCTCAATAAATGTTCATGGATGAATGAAGCCCCCTGCTTCATGCCCCATTTCTTTTTGCCAGGGTGTATTATTTGAAAATTGCTGGTCAGCAGAGGAAAAAAAAAGTCTCAGTTATCAGTTAATTTGGTGCAAAAATCTATTATTTTGACATCAAAGCATTGTACTTATCTGTCCCTTTACTTAGCAGAGTGTCCACTCCTCAGACTTGGGCACTGAGGTGGCTGTGGGGTACAAACATGAGAGGCCAGTTCTGGCTCTGGGGGCTGCCATGACAAAGTACTATGGCCTGGGTGAGTAAACTGTCAGAGATGGGTTGTCTCATGGTTCTGGAAGCCAGAAGTCCAAGATCAGGTGCCCCCAGGGTGGGTTCCTTCTGTGGGCAGAGGAAAACTCAGTTCTGATCTTGCTCCTTGGCTTGTCAGTGCCGTCTTCAAGTTCACATGGTGCTCTCCCTGTGTGTGTCTCTGCATCTAAATGTCCCCGTCTCAGAAGGACACCTATCATATGGATTAGAGCCCACCCTGATGACTTCATTTGAACTTGAAAACTTAATTTAGCTCTGTAAAGGCTCTCTCTCCAACTATGATCATGTGCTGAAGTACTGGGTGTTGGGACTCCAACATAGGAATTTTAGAGGGACACAATTCAACTCCAGACATTAGGACCCTGAGGACTAGCGGGAAGGCAGGAAGGCCGTGGGCAACTGCTTAGGAGCTGGACCGAGGTATCTTGGAAGTAGAGAAATAGTTGCCGACTCTGCTTGGGAGGGTCTGGCAGCCTTCACAGGAGGCCACACATAGGTGGGAGTGAATGGCCAACCAGGGTTTTGCAGATCGCCAAGGCAGATGTGGTGGAGGATGTTCTCTGGGTGACCTGGAGGGAGCCCAGGAAGCACGTTGGCCTGGGAGGGTGCCAGTAGCACCCTTGGAGCCTCCAGTGCTGCGTGGGCAGTGGGAGAAAATGCTGCAGGTGGGTGGGGCAGCCATGGGAGCTCCGAATGCCAGGCGAGGAGCCTGGGCTCAGTCTGAAGGTCATGGTGGCCTAGAAGGGCTTTACGCACGGCAGGAACAAGATCAAATTTGTGCTTTAAAAAATTCACAATTTAAAAAACTCAAACCTTTAATCACTCATTCACTTGCTTGACAGATATTTACTGGTTGTTGTTTTCCTTGGGCCCTGGAGTCTCTGTTGTTGACTGTGTCAAGGTCACATAGCTGAGTGATGTTGGCTGAGTTATTTAAACTCTCTGAGTCTTGGTTCCTCAGCTGTAGAACGAGGACTTGCAGTGCCTACTTCCTGGGCACTGGGAGGATGAGGTGTTGGCAGGCACGAAAGCACTCGCTTTGGGCCTGTCATATAGCCAAGTGTTGGATAAACATGAGCTACCTCAAAGGAGGAAAAAGGAGAGGCTGCGGGGGCGCCTGGGTGGCTCAGTCGGTTAGGCGTCCAACTATTGATGTCAGCTCAGGTCATGATTTTAGGGTCATGGGATTGAGCCCTGAGTCGGGCTCCATGCTTAGCGAGGAGTCTACTTCAGATTCTCTCTCCCTCTCCCTTCTGCTCACTCTCTCTCAAATAAATAAATAAAATCTTAAAAAAAAAAAAAGAAGGAGAGGCTGCAGTGAGAAGCAGGGGGTCCGGAAGGGGTGGTCCTGGCACTGGGAAGAGTGGCAGGCAGGGCTGACGCCAGGAGGAGCAGCAAGTCCTTCATGGCTGGAGCTATGTCTTGAGCGTTCACGGTTCTCCTAGCACATTCTCTCTGCCTGTTGCCAGCAGTCAGCTTCTCGGACCAAGGGCAAGGTTGCTTCCCTGGCTCAGCGTCTACATTTCTGGCATGTGCACAGGGATAGTTCCTGCAGATAATCGATTGTTGGGAGACTGGCCTGTCCCCCTTGGCTGCCTCAGTGGGATGGATCGGGGTTTGGCTGCTTCCCGAGGTACAGTGTCCTCTGGGCGCTGGCCCCGGCTCTGTCTCTGACAGTGTAGGGCTTCTGATCCTTCGTGGGGCCGTCCGTGCATACTTGCTGAGCTCCTCCCCATGGTCCCTGGGATTTTAATTGCCTGGTGTCATTCCCCGGGAGGACTCAAGAGCGTGTTGAGAAGTGGGGTCTGCATTTCCTCATTTGTGAAATGGACCTCGCGGACCCAAGGCTGGGATTTCAGCTGTTGTCTCAAATCGCCTGTGCATTCCAGCGGGATGGGGTCTGTGCTGTTCTGGTTGTGACACGTATCTTGAGGTTGTCAGAGGAAACGAAATGGTCAGTGGTGGGGTGTGCTGTTAATGTGTAACAACCAGCTCTTTTGGGGGAAATTTGCAGCAATTTGCCAATTTCCATGGTGTCACTACTTCCACCCCAGACAATTTCAAGCTACCAAAGGATGCTACTGAACGCCCGGATGGGACGAGATGAGCACCGTCAGCTTCTGGGAGCTGCTGTGAGGACCACTGATGCAAGGACACTGATACCTCTGCAGGTGCACACGACGTGCACTTGTGGCCACTGTCGTTACCTTTGAGGACTATAGTCAATTGATCCACCAAATGAAACCTGGTGGGATTTTGATAGTATGACTTGCTGGCACGTGTGTCCATTGGATGCCACACTAAGAGTGTGAACACACGTGGCCTCACTTGACCCTCATGGCCTTCCATGGTGGAGACTTATATTCCCATTTCGTGGATGAAGAAACTGAGACCTAGAGGTGCTAACCCCTTGTCTAAGTTCCCCAGCCAATAAGGGGCGGAACTGGGTCTTGAAACATGAGGAGGAGGAGGATGGTGAATAGTAATATTAATAGGAAACCTTCGTCAGATATTTGTCAGATGCCAAGGCCATTCCTATGACGCTCCTAGGTATACCAGGAGGACATGATTCTCTGCCCCAAACACAGGGGATGGGGCAGAGGCTCAGGGAGGTTAAGGAACTCCTCCTAGGCACACAGCTTGGACGCGGTGGAGCTGTCACTCGAGCCCAGGTCTTTCTGCTTCCAACACTCAGGCCGCCACCACACCACCCTTCTCCTGCAGCTCTCCTGTCATGCCTTCTGTTGCCTTCTGTCAGTCAAGGTCTCTATATTCAGTCCCCAGACCTTAATAAGATATAAATCCCATTTGGACGCCCTGCCAAGTGCACGTGTACCATCTACCCAGCTGGGAGGTCTCTGACAGAGGTGAGGGGTGGCAGGTGTTGAGGGAGGGAGGAGGAGGCCTCTGCACGTCTATGAGGGGCAAGAGCGTGGGTCTTGGAGGCAGAGACACCTGGGGTCCTGGTGGTGGTGGACAAGTGCCCTTCCTGCTCAGAGCCTAGTTTGCTCATCTGTACCCTGGTTATGATGATGCCAGAGGGGAGATGGGAGAAGGAAGATAAAGTACATGGCACAGGGCCTGGTATACAGTAAGTGCTCAATGGACGGAGATTTCCTCCCTCTTCCTTATGGTTCACATCATGTCCTTCTTTTCAAACGGCCAGGGAGTAAGTCCTTGTGCACCTCTAGCCCGCAGAGAAGCATTCACACAGGGGTCCTAGGACCAGCTCCTCCCCTCCCTGGAAGTCCTCGTGTTTCCAGACTCTGGACCGAGCCTCCCGGAGCTGGAAGGCGGCGTTGTGTATGTGGGCCGCCGCCTGCGCCCTCCCAGGGCTCTGCAGACGCTAGCTCGCTGGGGCCGGGACAAAGCCCTATTATGAAGGGCGCTCACACACAGGTCTGAAGTGTGTGAGCCTGCCGCTCCAGCCCGCCTCAGCCCACGGAGGGCTGGCATCGCTCTGCTCAGCCATTGTTCCCCCAGCTCCAGGGAGGTCACCCAGGGCGACGCTGCCCAGGGGCGTCTTTTCTGGGTGTGGACCATGAACACACTTCTGGTGAGATGAGACTAGCCGTCCTGCCCCTCCGCTCGGTCCTGGTCACAGGCTGTGGCTCTGGGGGGAGGGAGGAGTCTGGAAGGAAGGGGCCCAGGCTCTGCTCAGCATCAGGGTGGAAAGCCAAGTCCCCGGGTTCTTTTAAAACAGAGAAGTGTTTAACTGGAGGATGCTGCGCTGTTGGGAGCAAAGGGACGGACTACGTTGGCTCTTCCAGTTAATAAATGTTTGTGGAGAGCCCACGATGGGCCAGGCTCTGTGGATACAATGAAACCAGATACAAATCTCTACTCTTGTGGGGCTTGAATTCCTGGGTAGACTTCTTCTGGAAGACCTCTTCTGGGCTTTTCTGGGTTTCCATCTCTATGAAATAATTCACATATCCACCCACCACTTACTGAGCCCGGGGAGATAGACACTCATTCATTCAACAAACATTTGTGGAGGGGCACCTACTGTGTGCCACACCCTTCCTTAGCAAGGGGGATGTTTTAGCTTTGGCTGCTCAGAAACAGATCGACACACAAGAACCACGTGTTAAGGAAGAGCTCCCAGAAGACGCTGGTAAGAGGCAGGGGTAGCGATGAGAAGAGGGCAGGGGAGAAGCCCAGTAAGGGTGTGATTTCAGGCAAAACCCCAGTCTCAGCCTGATCCCACAGGGGTGCTTTTGAGCACAAGTTGTATCTCTGAGCTCGTAGGACTGAAGGTCAGGGAGCTGGGCCAGGCACCGGCCAAGGACCTCCAAGGGGATGGTAAACTTCTGGGCATTTAGACTTTCCGAATGCAGGTAAGGCCCCTCAAGTCGCCCAGACCTGTCCTCTAAAGGGTGTTGCAGGTGCAGTCTGATAGAGGCAAAAGTGATAGAACCAGAGGATACACATGCAAAAGTGGAAAGAGGATCCTGGGGACCTAGGCCCATAAAAGAGATGAAAGGGTCCAAGACCCAATGAGGGATAGACAGGTCAACAGACCCGGACATTATGAAGTGAAAGCCCTCAGCACAGCTCCCACTAACACACGGGAAGGAGCTGTGGCAAAGCTGTGAGGTGGGTCCAGGTGGATCGGGGTCAGGCAGTCCTGATAGGCCCTTCCCCACAGAGCGCAGGGATGAGAAATCAGGGGGGGGCTTCTTGGAGGAGGCAATACCTCTAGTGCGTGAGGACTAGCATGCATGTGTACACACACACACAGGCAGAAACTCATGGCAGAGTTAGAATTTGAAGCTGGATCTACAAATTCTAAACTCGTGTTAATTTGTTTCTCTCTAGATTAGTGTTCATCCATCCAAGGTCATGGCTTCACAGAATCAGGGCTCATTGGAGGTTGGAAGGAATTTTAGCGGTCATCCTAACAGCACCTTTGATTTTCAGATGGGGACGCTGAGGCCCAGAGAGGGGCAGTGGCTTGCCTCTGTCACGCAGCAGTTTGGCACCTGAGCGGTTAGAGCCCAGCCGCAGGGCCCCAGCCTGGACTTGGCAAGGCTTAGGTCCTGCTGCCATTGATTCACGGACTGTGGGTTCTGTGAGTCTGCAGTACAGAGGCTGCATCCTTCTGGGAAAGGCCCTCATGGTCACTCCGAAGACAAGATTGCAATGATGGCTAGTGGGGAATGAGACAGCACCTTGTCTTTCTCCTTCAGGGAAGCAGCAGGGATTTTCCCAGGTGAGGACAGGTAATCTTGGTAGGGGCGAAATTGCAAAGCACATTTTGTCAGTTTGGACTCGTAAATTGGTTTAACACTTGCAGTTTGGGGTGCTTGTCCATCGTAGCTGGAGACCGGAGTGCAAGGTGAGAACATCCCTCCGGTCCCTTCACTCTTAGGGGTGGGGGGTAACCATCACTTGAAAGAAACTTCAGCTAGAAAAGAAGTTTGTGCTCCTCAGCTTTGCCTGGGGTGCATTTCTTATCTGTGAGTAATAGGCTTTCACAATCCA
Organism: Ursus americanus; assembly: GCF_024610735.1. Lineage (NCBI taxonomy): Eukaryota > Metazoa > Chordata > Mammalia > Carnivora > Ursidae > Ursus > Ursus americanus. Next base: position 40,068,832 of record NC_142152.1, on the reverse strand, counting down.
CCTTTTATGTTCTTTTCAATAATGCGCCTCCCTAAGCCAGGGTTCTCTTAAAGGAGAAGGCGCTGCTTATTTTCCAATCTGCTTCCTGAGCACTGCACCTGAGCTAAGAGCCTAGGTGAACCCTGGGAGGCTCATCCTCCAACCTACTCTCCAATCAATGAAAAATTAAACCAAGAATACTCGTTTCATCTAGACCAGAAAACCAAACAGAATGAAAACCCCCAAGCTCCAAAGATTTCAAAGCAACCCAGCTTTAGGGGCTTTTGAAGGTTGAAGATGAAAGCCCCAGACGGCAAAATATACTTTATGTCATGCCTGTCTTTGCTCACGGCTGCTGGCCAGCGATCCTGGACAGATGGTCACAGTGCCGGCCGACCAGGCTGACCACAGTAGGTAGGACTGCTGCTCTGTCTCTCCCTCTCGTGACCTGCCTGGTACATCCCTCTTCAGGTGGATGGGACATTTCCTGATCCCCTAAGCAAGGTGGAATTAACCTCTATAAAGCATGCTGCAGGAACTTGATAAACCTTGCAATTCATTAATGAAGGCTGCTTATTTATTTGTACTTGTCTATTTCTGGGCTTATAGGAAGCGAAAGCTCAGAGAGGTGTAGCGACTGGCTCAAGGTCACACAGCTGGTTCTCCGTGGAGCTAGGACACCCACCTGCTTTGAAAGCCCTTCCGTTCTCCATACCAGGGCCAGTCATCAGGACCGAGGTGGTTTCAGAATTAGCCTGTGCAAAGAGAACAAACCTCCGTCCCATTCATTCCTCCTCTCCCGTGCCCTTCCACGATAGTTTGGGCTGCTTTTGACCATAATCATCCACCTTTAAGTGTTTGCTTTTTGAAAATGATCTGTAGCCGGGTCAGCAGCCGAGAAAGAGAGAGAGAGAGAGAGAGGAAGTGGAGCGGGGGGGGGGGGGGGGGGGGAGGAATGTCCGACTGGTACCTTGCAGTCCTCCCCAGGGCAGGAGGTAAACAGTCTCCTGGGACTCAGGCAGAACATTTTTTAGCGTCTTGTGCTTTTGGTAAGCGACAATTTTGCAAATTGCGGGTAAAGAACTTAAATGTCTAATTAAATCCTGAAGATGTACAGGAGTTTGAAACCGGTGATTGATGTTCACGGAGGTGCGGGTCCCTGATGGAGACTGCCTGACAGGGACTGCAAAACCCGCTCAGCAGCTGATGTCTTGTTGTGACCCGTGTTGTCATTTTTTCATTACTGATTAAAATTAAAAATCTGCTTGGCAAATCCATTGTAAAAATTCCCTTCATGAGCATCGACGGGTACAAATTATTTTGTCAATCGTCTGGCAATCAAAATGGGGCTGGAGACGGCTTCTAGCCCACACTTTTTTTTTTTTTATCCCCCTCTCACTCACGCCAATGACTTTTCACAACAAAGTTTTAAAAAGCGTAGGTAGCAGTCTTGGCAGTGCTTAAAAAAATTAAAGATTCGTCTCTGTTTTTTTAATGAAATGTTCTGTTTATGTGCGCCCCTCCCCCTGCTGAAAGCAGAGGGGAAGGTTCGTGGTGGGAGAGCCAGTCTGTGCTCTGTAATTGTCTAATGCCTTGTAATGACAGGTGGATAATAGTAATAAAAGCCTTTATTAGGATAAAAATCTGTTTTGAGAATGGAAGCGTGAATTGTCTAAAACCAGGCAGGAAAGGAATCTCGCTAACCTGCAAACCAAATGGAAAATATCTGCAGGGACTCCATTGAGATAGTTTTTGACTTGGTGTCCAAACATCATTAAAAGATGGAGGGAGGGAAGGGAGAGCATGCTGGTGGCATGGAGCTGCATGCGGAGCCCTGAGTTGGAAGACCTGGATTCTAGTGCTGTGTGACTCTGGGCAGGGCAATTCCCCTCTCTGGGCCCTATTTCCTCTTTTGTAAGATAAAACGACTGGACCACTCAGCTAGTTCCTGGGTTCTTTCCAATACACACTCTGCAGACATGTTGATTCATTTGAAGTTTGGAAGTCAGCTAGGCATTTAAAGATGCCCAGATTCATCTCTTAAGGCAGAACATGGTGGAGAGAAGAGAGCTTCCCAGGGTTTGGAGCTGGAAGTGCTGGGTTGGATCTTGGTCAACTACTTACAAGTTCCGGGTCTTGAGAAATTTACCCATGTCTTAGAGGGTCAGTCCCCTGAGTCTAAGTGCTAAAATGAGCTGACATCTGAGGAGCACCCAGTGTGCGGCTTGCCATGGGGTAGTCACTGAACTCTATGAGTATTTTTATTAAGGTAAAATTGGTATATAACATGATGCTAGTTTCAGGTGTATAGCATAATAATTTGGTATTTGTATGGACTACAAAGTGATCACCATAGTAAGTCTGGTTGCCATCTGTCACCACACAGTTGACCTCTTTGCTCATTGTGCCCACCCCAGCACCCTTCTCCTCTGATGACCACCAGTCTGTTCTCTGTATCTATGAGTTCTGTTTTGTTTGTTCATTTATTTTGTGTTTTAGATTCCACATATAAGTGAAATCATACGGTATTTGCTTTTGTCTCTGTGATTTATTTCATGTAGCATGATACTGTCAAGGTCCATCCATGCTGTTGCAAGCGGCTTGAGTAATATTCCATTGCACATACACACCCTGTCTCCTTCATCCACTTACCATCGATGGACGGGTAGTTTGTTCCCTATGTTGGCTATTGATAATAATGCTGCCACAAACGGAGAGTGGAAAAATCTTTTGGAATTAGTGTTGTCATTTTCTTTGGGTAAATATCCAGAAATAGACCTGGATCATAGGGTAGCTCTATTTTTAATTTTTGAGGAACCTCCATACTGTTTTCCAGAGTGACTGCACTAGTCTATATTCCGACTAGCAGTGCACGATGGGTCCCTTTTCCCACATCCTCTCCAACACTTGTTATTTCTTGTCTTTTTGTTATTAGCCATTCTAACAGGTGTGACGTAATATCTCGTTTTGGTTTTGATTTGCATTTCCTTGATAATTAGTAGTGTTGAACATCTTTTCATGTACCTGTTAACTATCTGTATGTCTTCTTTGGAAAAATGTCTGTCTAGATCCTGCCCATTTTTTAAAAAAGATGTATTTATTTATTTTAGATAGAGCAGGGGAGGGGGCAAAGGGAGAGGGAGAAGGACAAGCAGACTCCCTGCTAAGCACAGACCACCCCCTCAATGTGGGTCTCCCATCTCATGACCCTGAGATCACAACCTGAGCCGAAATCAAGAGTCGGCTGCTTAACTGACTGAGCCACCCAAGTACCCCTGTCCACTTTTTAATCGGATGTTTCATTTGTTATTTAGTTGAGTTCTTTATATATTTTGGGTTTTAACCCCTTATCAGATACATGATTTGCAAATATTTTCTCCCATTTGGTAGGTTACCTTTTCATGTTGTTGATGGTTTCCTTTGCTGCGAAGAAGCTTTTTAGTTTGATGTGGTTCCAAACGTTGTATGGTTTAGCTTTTGTTACCTTTGCCTTTGGAGTCAGAACCAAAAATTCAACACAAGACCAGTGGCGTTTACTGCCTGTGTGCCTTCTAGGAGTTGCATGGTTTCAGATCTTGCATTCAAGTCTTTAGTCCATTTTGAATTAATTTTTGTGTGTGGTGTAAGAAATGATGTAGTTTTTTTAAAAAAAGATTTTATTTATTTATTTGACAGAGATAGAGACAGCCGGCGAGAGAGGGAACACAAGCAGGGGGAGTGGGAGAGAAAGAAGCAGGCTCCTAGTGGAGAAGCCTGATTTGGGGCTCGATCCCACAACGCCGGGACCACGCCCTGAGCCGAAGGCAGACGCTTAACCGCTGTGCCACCCAGGCGCCCCGAAATGATGTAGTTTCAATCTTGTGCATGTGATGTCCGGTTTTCCCAGCACCATTATTGACCGTCATAAATTAATTGACCACATATGTGGATTTATTTCTTGGCTCTGTATTCTGTGTATGTTTTTAGGTCAGTTTTGCTGTTTTGATTACTGTAACTTTGTAGTATAGTTTGAAAACAGGGAGCATGATATCTTTACTTTTGTTTTTTTTCTCAGGATTGCTTTGACAACTTGGGGTCTTTCCACACAAATTTTAGGATTATTTGGTCTAGTTTTGTGAAAAATGCTATTGCAATTTTGATAGGGATTGCATTGAATTTGTAGATTGTTTTGGGTGGTATGGACATTTTAACAATGGGGCACCTGGGTGGCTCAGTCATTAAGCATCTGCCTTTGGCTCAGGGCGTGATCCCAGCGTTCTGGGATCGAGCCTCACATCAGGCTTCTCCACTAGGAGCCTGCTTCTTTCTCTCCCACTCCCCCTGCTTGTGTTCCCTCTCTCGCTGGCTGTCTCTCTCTGTCAAATAAATAAATAAAATCTTTAAAAAAAATATTAATTCTTCCAATCCATGAGCACAGAGTATCTTTCCATTTATTTATGTCATCTTTAATTTCTTTCATCAATGTCTTATAGTTTTCAGAATACAGGTCCTTCACTTCCTTGGTTAAATGTATTCCTACGGATTTTATTCTTTTTGATGTAATTGTAAATGGGATTGTTTTTTAATTCTTTCCTGATAGGTTGTTACTGGTGTAGAGAAATGTAACATATTTCTTTATATTGATTTTTAAATTCTGCAACTTTACTCAATTCATTTATCAGTTTAAACGGTTTTTTAATGGCATCTTTAGGGTCTTCTATATGTAGTATATTGTGTCATCTAAGAATAGTGACAGTTTTATGTCTCTCTTTCCCATATGGATGCTGCTTTTTTTTCCCCCACCTATTTGCTATGGCTAGGATTTCTAATCTATGTTGAATAAAAGTGGTGAGAGTGGGCATCCCTGTTGTTTTCCTGATTTTAGAGGAAAAACTTTCCAGCTTTTCACCATTGAGCATGATGTTAGCTGTGGGCTTGTCATATATGGACCTGATTATGTTGAGGTATGTTCCCTCTATACCAACTTTGTTGAGAATTTTTATCATCAATGGATGTTGAATTCTGTTAAGTGCTTTTTTCTGCATCTGTTGTGAAGATCATATGATTTTTAGCTTTCGTTTTGTTAATGTGGTGTATCACATTGATTGATTACAGATGTTGAACCATCCTTGCATTCCTGGAATAAATCCCCACTTGATTGTGGTGTATGATCTTTTTAATGTGTTGTTGAAATTGGTTTGCTAATATTTTTGTTGCTGAGGATTTTTGCATCTATGTTCATCAGTGATATTGGCTTTTATTGCGGTGTCCTTGTCTAGTTTTGGTATCAGGTAACACTGGTCTCATAAAATGAGTTTGGAAGTGTTTCCTCCTCTTTAATTATTTAGAAGAGTTTGATAAGGATAGGTATTTAATGTACATATTTATTTTTAAGTAGGCCCCAATGTGGGCCTTGAACTCTGAGAGCAAGACCTTAAGATCAAGAGTTGGTTGCTTAACCCACTGAGCACTCAGGTGCCCCAAGGTATTAAATCTTTGAGTGTTTGGTGGAATTCGCCGGTGATGCTGCCTGGGTTTGAACTTTTGTTTATTGAGAGGTTTTGATTACTGATTTAATCTCCTTGCTAGTGATCATTTATTTAGATTTTCTGTTTCTTCATGATTCAGTCTTGGAAGATTGTATGTTTCTGGGTCTTTATCTATTTCTTCTATTTTGTGCAATTTGTTGGCATATAATTGTTCATAGTAGTCTCTTATACTATGCAAGTAGTCCCTTGCAATTTTGTGGTATCAGCTGTGACTTCCCTTTCATTTCTGATTTTATTTGAGCCTTCTTTTTTTCTTTGTGGCGAATCTAGCTAAAAGTCTGTCAATGTTGTTTATCTTTTCAAAGAATCAGCTCTTAGATTCAGGGGTCATTTCTACTTTTTTGGTCTCTATTCCATTTATTGTCACTCTTTATTTTTTCCTTCCTTCTACTAATTTTGGGCTTCTTTTGTTCTTCCTTTTCTAATTCCTATAGGTGTAAAGTTGGATTGCTGTTTGAGATTTTTCTTATTTCTCGAGGTGGGCCTGTGTTGCTGTCACCCTTAGAACTGATTTTGTTGCATCACATAAATTTTAATCTGTTGTGCTTCCATTTTTGTTTGTCTCAAGGTATTTTTTTTATTTCCCCTTTGATTTCTTAATTGACCCATCAGTTATTCAGTAGCATATTGTTTAATCTCCACAGATTTGTCATTTCCCAGTTTTTCTTCTTGTAATTGATCTCTAGTTTCATACCATTGTGGTTGGAGAAGGTGCTTTAGTCCTCTGAACTTTACTGAGACTTGTTTTGTGGCCCCACATGTGATCTATCCTGGGGAATGTTCCATGTGCACTTGGAGAAGAATGTGTATTCTGCTGCTTTTGGATGGGATATTCTCTGTATATCTATTAAGTCTGTCTGGTCTTCCCCTTAGCCTGAAGGAGGGCTCAGAAGTGATGTCTCCCTGCCTACGTTCCCTGAGAATGCCTCTGTGACCTCTAGATGTGTGGCAAACCTGAAGCCTGTCCCTTGGGTTGAAGCTCTAAGAGAAGACGGCCTTTCTCACAGTAGACTGGGGTGTGTTTTAGTCTGCTGTCTGTGCAGTCTTCTGGGTGTGGTAGGCTTCCAGGAGCTGTCTGCTTGTTACAGTACCATGGAGTCCAGAAACACAAGCCCCTCTGGCCGTCATGGCCAGGGGATCAAGGGGTGTCCCCTATGAGGATGGCATTCATCTGCCAGCCTTAGCGAGGCTGTGGGAGAGTGCTGGGGGCAGGGCACACTGTCACCTTAGTGGAGCCAGGGAAGAGCACTGGGGCGGGACATAGCTGCAGCTTTAGTGAGGCTGTGTGCACGTGTGTGTGTCTGTGCTAGCAAGGCAGAGGGGGAGCGCAACAATGGCGCATGTCAGCATCTCGGTACCCCAGGAAAGGCTCAGCTGGCATCTGCATCCAGCAGGTGCTCTAAGGTTAGCAAATGAATCTCCTCCACATTTAATCTAACCGCTTTCTTTCTTTTTTTTTTTTAAAGATTTTATTTATTTATTCGACAGAGATAGAGACAGCCAGCGAGAGAGGGAACACAAGCAGGGGGAGTGGGAGAGGAAGAAGCAGGCTCACAGCAGAGGAGCCCGATGTGGGGCTCGATCCCATAACGCTGGGATCACGCCCTGAGCCGAAGGCAGACGCTTAACCGCTGTGCCACCCAGGCGCCCCTAACCGCTTTCAAAGTGCTGCCTTTAACCTGAGTCCCGGATTAGTGAGTTGGTGCATGAGCCCCCTTGAAAGTAGTATCTCAGATCCCCACAGCTCCTGGGGTCCCCTGGATATTGGTTTCCAAAGCCAGACATTTTGGAGGCCTCATCTGTCTGGTGCAAGTCCCAAGGGTGGGGTGCCCAATGCAGGGCATGAACCCCCGACTCCTCTGGGAGAGGCTCTGGACCCATGAGATCCCCCCTCGTGTGGGCTGCCAGACTGGGGGTGGGATTTTTGGCAAAACCACCTCTCTGACTCTCCTACACTTCTTGACATGGTCCCTTACCCCATCGCTGTGGAGGGAATTACTCAGCTAGTTCTTGGGTGTTTTTCAGTAGAAATTATTCCATACTGCAGCTGTGGATTTGCACGAGAGCGGGTCAGTTCAGGGTCTTCCTATGGCACGTCTTGGACTGCCCCCATGAATTTTAAAAAAAATCACCATCAATTATGCAAAGAAATCTTTTTTCTTTGTATAGCCCTCTTTGAAGGCCTCTGAGAAAGAAAATGACTTTTTGTGTCTGTGTTTCTCAGGTCCCCAGATCCTTATGTTTCTGATCACCAGTTACAATCTGTGAGGTTTACCCAAGCCAAGCAGTTATCTGACACCAGACATAATTCAACTCAATTCTGACCCCATCTACCTGGAGACAGCTTCAGACCCCACCGGTTAAAGGCTCAGTCCTACCAGATTGCCTTGTCCCCCACTTCCGATGCCAATTGCAAGTCCAGGTTGTCTCCTGAGCTTCTGAGTCACCAGCTCTCGATTGGAGATTACGAGGACTCCCTCCCTGGACACTCTGAATTTGCTAGCTCTGTTCACAGAACTCAGAGAAACATTTTGCTTGGTAGGTTACCAGTGTATCATAAAAGGATGTAACCCAGAAACAGCAAGATGGAAGAGACACACAGGGCAAGGAGTGGAGGAAGGGTCCAGAGCTTCCCCACCTTCTCTGAGCACGTCAGCCTCCCCATATCTCCACAACTCAGAAGCACTACAAACCCACCTTTTGGGTTTCTATGGAAGGTTGGGTTTTGTTAACATGGGTGTGACTGATAAAATCATTGCCCATTCATGATGGATTTAACCTCCAACTCCTCTCTTCTTCCCTGGAGGTCAAGAGTGGGTAGCACGGAAACGTCCAGTCACATGGTTTGTTCCCCTGGCAACCAGCCCCCATCCTTAGGTGCTTTTCAAAATCCTAAAAGTCATCATTAACATAAACGTAGGCGTGGTTGCAAGGGGTTTGTTATGAATATTAAGACACTTTTATGACTCTTATCACTTAGGAAATGCCGAGGGTTTTAGTAGCCCTGTGCCAGAAATAGAGATGAAGACCAAATATATATTTCTTATTTTAGGTCACAATATCACCTCCCACCCCCAACCCAGCTCCCATCACCCTGTTACTGGGCCCCTTGAGAGATACTCAGTGGAGCTGGGGGCATCTGCTCTTGGCTGTCAGCGTCTGGAGGGCAAGAATTGATCGCATCCATTTCTGGGTCCCCACAGCCCAGCCCAGTCCCTTGCACCAAGTGGGTGCTCTGCGTGTGATTTGGAGTAAGGAGTGGATGCTCGTTTGAACACACCTGAGGAAACACAGAAACATGAATTTCCCCGAATGAGATAAAGCTGATCGCAAGAAGACCCGAAGCCGGTGCCTGTCCCTGGGGTCCCAGCAGCACCCAGCTCTTGTCCTGACAAGCAGCCCATCCGACAAACATGAGTTCTATATCCCAGGATGAGATACGACCCCATTTCTGTGGTTCTCAGATGCAGGGACAAACGGAGCTGTGAGAGGCAACTTTTAGTACCTTCTAGGGCTGAAACAGACTTAATTAAAAAATGTTTCATTCTGTTTGGGGTTCTTCATTATAATTTATGCAACTTCATGTTCCCCTTTCTCCCTCCTAAAAATCGAAGTGTTTCCTTTCTTCTAGGAAAGGCAAAAGCAGAATATATTTTTAAAGGCTTGAGATCGTAGGGTCATCTTTAATGAAAAACAAGATGCTCTCTGTCTTTTTATACACTGTTTGCTTATTAAATACCTTGAACCATTACAGCATGGAGACAGAATTTGTAAACAATTGAAATCAGGAGGCTCAGAATTCCAACTCTACATCCTTTTATAACTGAATTGCAATATTTATATTTCTTCACACATAGCTGGCATGTGAGCCTCATACAGAAAATAGGGATATTATAAAATGCAAATAAATCCACGTTTCCCTTTCTCTATAACACAGCAGATCCAGGACTACTGGGAATAAAGGCCACGGATATTTGAATGGTTAAAAAAAAAAAACCTTTAACGATTGGACAATTTTCTATTTTGGAAAATGGTTCATTCTATTTTATAGGATGATTTCTCCAAACCTATATTTTGTGGATATTTTGCTAACGTGCCAATCCACAGCTGGAAAGATGGGCATGCACTTCCCACACCCCCGAAATGTGAGCTCATGTGTAAAGTGGTGGGTGAGAGTTCTGTATCCAGGAACCCCGGGGAGCCAGGCTCTCTCTGTTCCCTGCCTGGCGAGGCTGATGCAGCCGGGGCATTTAGAGAAGTGTTATCTGAGAGTCTACTGTCCATTTGCATGTCCACCCACTTGCCTTCTGGACCCATCATTGTTGCACCAAGTTTAATTTACTTATTCCCCACCCCACCCCCACACTCACAGGACCTTGTATTACGTGCAGGTGGTGGGAGTACAGAAATTAACCAGACTCAGAACTTGCCCTTGAAGAACACTCCAAACAAATTGGAGAGAAAAACAGGCAGAGCACGAGAGAAGGGCTGGGTAAGGAAAATTTGACAAGGATGTGGAATGGGTCACTTTTGAATTTTGTCCTGGTTGCAGGATCTATCAATAAACAATAATGTTAATTGATGTGAATAGTATGGTCTAATGTCACGGTCAGCTGACAACCCTTTACCGTATCCCCATCCGGTATCAGGGACAGACGATGCTGACTGTGACATGCTATCCGCTTGAGCCAGGGGAAACCGTTGCTAATCTATTGGAGTTGGTATCGGAGGGTAAATCTCAGTGTTGGTGGGGGTCTGGTGGTTGGGAAGGGCCCTGCGTCAGGAGGCAGGAGGCTTGTTTGCTGCTGTCTGGATGACACAAGCATGACTACTAAATTGGGGGACGATAGATGATCTTTAAAGGCTTTTCCAGCTCTGACATTTTAGCCACGAGGTGATTATTGAGGACATGTTTAAGTCAGTACACCTTGGTTGAGGACCTACTGTGTGTTGAGCATTTTGTTAGTTCTGGGGCGGTGAGACGTGTAAGACATGGCCAGTAGGAGGAAGATGGGTGTGGACACAGCGAATCCTAGTATAATCAGAGTGTGAACAAAAGGTAAATGGTTTGGTGAAGAGCTCTGGGAGATAGGAGAAGACTAGGAGGGCTTCATGGAGGAGGTGGCATGGAATCTAAGCCTTGATGGGTGAAAAGGAATTCAGTAGGCAAAGAGGGTTTGATTGCATTCAAGTGAAGAGACCCCTGTTCTCTGTCAGTGTCCATTGCTTCATCTGTGAAGTGGAAATGTAACAACCACCTCTCGTCAAGACTGGACAAGAGAGTGGCTGGAAATGTGCCTGGAATGTGCACTGTAATGCTTTAGTCAAATGCCCATTATTGTCAGCTCAGGCATTAGTTCATCCGAGAAGTATGTATTGAGCACCTACTATGCACCAGGAATACTCAGACCCTGAGGATAAAGAGGCAGATGGGGAGGTGACATCTCTCCCTCCGAGAAGTTTGCATTCTGGTCGGCATTTCCAATTTTGTTGGCCATCCTAGTGTGTGAGTGTGTCAGCATGAGACACCTCAAATGTCTTTGGAAGCTGGTGAGGTCGTAGATGGTGAGTTTCACAGACGAGTGAGACACAGTATCTGAGTCTCTGGGGTTTAGAACCCATATTATTTCAAGGAAACAGTTTGTGCTGGGGAGGTAGTTCTGCTCTGCTGGAGATCTTCCAGAACTGGCTTTCTGCTGTGTGTGTAGAAAGAAGCATGACCGTAAAGTCAAGGACCTGGAGGTCCCGTGAGTGGAGGGTTTCCCGCGGCTCCTGGCCGGCAGCACGTGCTCCGCAGACACTGGCTGGTGGCTCAGATCGCTTGCAGGCTGCGGGGCACTTTTCTCACCGCGGCCCAGCTTGAGCCTCCCAAGAGCTCCTGGGCCCTCCACTTACGAGACTGAGAGCTGCCAAGGTGAATGTTGGCTGCAGGGTCACACACCAGCTCCGTGGAGCCCAGCGTTTGCAGTCTGTCTCAACCCTACCTGCTGGAATCATCTCTTCTACCTGTGTGCTGCCTGGTTCCCTGCTTACGCCTCATGGGGGAAATTGAAGGTAGGGTGAGGGGCTAAGCCTGGAGCCTGTGACCCGGGCCAAGTCCTGGGGCCAAGGCCTTGTGAACCATGGGTCCCTGGTCACGTCCCCTCTGCGAGCCTCAGTTTCCGTATCTGTAGCATGGCGATTTGAAGGAGCTGACTCAGGCAGGGCGGCAGGAATGGGCAGGGAATTGGGAGGAAGAAGACATTCAGAGGAAGCAGGTGGCCAAGGCTGGCTGTGAGACCGGCCTCCACACCTAGCCGGTGCCTCTCAGCCCCTTCGGAGTCAGGCAGCAGCCTCCATGAGACAGAGGCCTCTGGGCTGCTTCGTCACCACCCCCGAAGCTGCCACTGCCAGGCCGGGCGCACACGGTGTCCTAAAACGCTCCCTACCTCTCTTGAGCTGATACATACTTGTCGTGGGCGATGTTCCCACTATCAGACATTTGGTAGCATCATAAAAATCCATTCCCACCCTGCCTAATACATTTGCATGTTTCTTCTTTGACAGGCCTGGGCGCGTCGGATTTAGGGTCCCACTGTCTCGAGGCCCACGCTTCTGGTGCGCTTGGGAAGGGAAGGTGTGTGGGAACTGCCCGGGCCGCGGAAACAAGAAAGGAGAAGACAGGGTCAAAGGCAAGAGTGAAGGTGGAGCCTGGCCCTGTGGTGTGTCCGTTTGCCTCTTTCTGCAGCCTCCCGAGTCAGTAAGAGGCTCGCACGCACTCAGGGCTTAAGCCCTGTTCTACCCACGTGCCCACAGTTAATCTCTCTGAGCCTCAGTGTTTATGAAACGGGTATCATAAAAATGCCCACCCGTACAGTTCGGTGAGGAAACGGGGTGATGCATGAAGACGGCTGTGCCCGTGCCCAGCTCGTGGTGAGAACGCGGTGCATGCTCTAATATGAAGGCTTTAATACCACAAGTCAGCAAACATGCGGATTCTACGGTAGAACCTATATCCATGTACCTCACTTAAAAAAATCACAATGACCCTGGCCGGGGCGGATGTTATTGCATCGTTATTTTGTACATAAGGAAACCAAGGCTTGGGGAGGGGCGTGGCGTAGCCAAGGGAAACCCCGGGAGTTTGCTAGAGCCAGCAGTGTGATCCCCCTGCTCCTGCCCGAGCCCACGTTCATGGCCTGCAGGATGGCCGAGGGCGGGCAGCACACTGAAGCGGCCTCTGGCTGGAGAGGTGGCCCTTAGGAGGTCCACGGAGGATTCCCATGTGCTGTGTCAACCCAGGCTGTTATGGATGTATCTGGACGGCCCTCCCTCTGGCAATCTGAACCTGTTGGTTCCCGAGGACTGGAAGCCTCAAGCATGTGCGGCCCTCAAACCTCAGAAAGGGTTTGGCTGCTGTGGCTTTTCTGGCAACAAATGCTGTTGATTTATTTTTTAAGCCAAGCGGCTAGTTGAGCGCACCAGCTACAACCTGCTATTAGAAGCGCCTCACTGTGGTCTACGTGGAAGGCTTGGGGTTGAGCCCCCAAGAGTGGTGGGATCCCGGCATCGCTCTCCTCTTTCCTCTGGGCTGGCACGTGGCTGGGGCAGGAAACGCACGGTGAGCGTCTGTTCGTGGCAGGACTGTGCAAGCCCCCTCGGAGCTCATCTGAGACTTGTGGGGGCTACCATGTTTGATATTGGCTTGGAGGCTGGTCTCCTCCTCTGGGAGGGGTGCCCAAGACTCCTTCAGTGCTTCCAAACACTCCAGCTTCTGGAGAACTTCCTATAAATACTGATACAAATGCAGAAGAAGGGTGGGCCCCAAAGCACTTGTGGTGCTTCTGACTTCTGCCAGCATGGATAGCTTTCTCTACCTCCGTCCACTCCTCACCAGCGTGCATGCTTCACAGGACAGGGTTCTGGGTCCTCTTGTTCTCCAATATATCCTCAGAGCCTAGAGCAGGGTGTTCCGGAACAGCATATGGCAGGTGCTCAAGATATTGAATGAATGGATGGATGGATGGTGGTATCAGTGGCTGTTGGGTGGATTTCGCCTTAACTTGCACGTATTTTAGGGGAGCCATTACCGGTCCATGACTCTGCCCCAGCAACTGGTGTGAAGTCTCATGCTCAGCATCTGCTTAATCGGGGAGCTGGACTCAATTATCCACTAAGTGAACATCTCCCCTTTATTGCCTAGGGTTTGGCACAGGCCTGGAATAGTCGTTGAATGCTAATGGTTGTTGAGATGAATAGCTGGTGTGGAACTTAAACCATCAAGTGAAGGATTCTTTTGTGCCAAGTCCTGGTCCCCCTCCCACTACCCTCTGTCTGTATCAGTCAGGATAGGTTAGTTATGTTGTATAACAAATAGTCCTAATCTCTCAATGGTTTAATACAACTAAGGTTTGCTGCTTACACTACACACTTTAGTGGGTGAGATGATAACAGTCACACGAATAAAAGGGAATATTAAGATTGGGATGTGTACTTCAAAAGGGAGTGTGATACACCGATTGCAAAAATGGTCCCAGCTCCCTGCCTTCCCTGTGCATTGTGACTTTTCCGTTCCTGCCATTAAGAGGTGGAAGCTATTCCTCCACCCTGTGCCTATGGGATGGCCTGTGACTTGCTTTGGCCAATGGAATGCAGTGAGAGTGATGCTGTATCAATGCCAAATCTAGGTGTCAAGAGGCCTTACATGCTTCTGCCGCCACCGTGAGCACATCCCCAGGGGAGCTTGTTGTGATGAGAGGACATGTGGAGCTCAGCAGTGTCCTAGCAGCTGAACCAGCCTCCAACTTTGACTCACCAGCTGACTTGATGTAAGTGTGAACCCACCTGAGATCAGCTGAGCCTGGCTCAGATTGGTGGAACTGTCCAGCTGACTTACAGGCTTAGAGAAATAATGTACAGTGATTGTGTTAAGTTTCAGGGTGGTTTTGTTTCATAGCATTATCATGGTAATACATGACTGATACAGGGAACTCCATGAGATTGCGTAATCAGTGAATTTGACTAGTCTGGGAAGTCAGGGAGGGCTTCCCTGAGGAAATAAAGGCTGAACTGAGACCTGGTGGTAGAGCAGATTAGGTGTTAGCTAGGTGAAGGGGTGGAGAAGAGTGTTCCATGAAGGGAGGACAGTGCGTGTGCAAAGGCCCAGTGGTGGGAGGAACTTGGCCTATTCAGGAACTGACAGGGACCAGTGTGGTGGGCAGCAGCAGCAGCAGGAATGCTGGCTCCCCTTCCCACACCTCTATAAATAAGCCTTTTCATTTCTAGGGAACTCACTATCCCACTTATCATGAGCAATACTAATGATGCTACACTCTTCACCATGGCTGGGGCTGATGTTTGCATAAGAGAAGCCTTGAAGGCTCTGCTTTCATGGGTCCCAGGGGCACCAAGTGGGTGACCCAAGATGGCAGAGCTGAAAGTATTCTTAAAGGTTGTCTGGACCAACCTGTTCTTTAATGATCGGGAAGCAGAGGCCTACAGAGGGTATGTGATTGGCCTAGGGTGTTCTGGGGATGGCCACGTGTGTGCAGGACAATATACTTTTTTTTTTTTTTCCCAATGTGACCTGTGTGATCTGGGTAAGCCTATGAGGCCCTGTGCTCAGGAGTTTGGAATTCTTCTGTAAGGACACGTACCTGCTAGATGATTTCATTTTATTCTTGAAAAAACCTTAGGTAACATGTACAGTAGGGTTGATGATGCCCATTTTGAAGATGAAGCGATGGAGGCTTCGAGAAGTGAACGCTTGCCCAGGTAGAGGTTGGTTGAGTTGAAAATTAAACCACACTGAGAACCATGTCTTCTTTGTTTTCATATTCTCAGTCCCACAGCCGACACTGAAGAGGTGGAGTGTGGTGTGATTCAAGCTGTATTTTCACACCATAAATGTCTAGAGAGCAGAGGATGGGTGGGAAGGGGGTGAGGCAGGAGGACTGGTTGGAAGAGAATAAGTATCTGGTAACGATGGGGGTCCCAGGGATCAGAGAGACAGTGTGTTTGCAAAATAGATGTCTTCAAGTTCCCACAACACGTCACGCAGTATCTAGAGTGCATTTAACTGAGTTGAAGGATTATGGTCTCCTTTTTCCAAGTCTCTTGTCTGCGTGGAACTTCAAATCCTCATCGGGATAGTTTGTAATACTATTCTCCTAGTGATTGCTAGGGTTCAAATGAGATATGAGTGCTTACAAAAGACACTTAACAAACTTAAAAATACAAAGAGTAATGTAACTAAAGCCCACGTACCCACTCCCTAGTTAACAAATATTAATGTTTTGCTAAACTAGCTTTGGCTTTTTTGTTTGTTTTGGAAACAACATCTTTGACAGTTATGACTCTCCATTGTACCCTTCTCCAAATCGATTCTTCTCACTTCCTGCCTAAGGCAACACTCTCTGGAATCGGATGCCTCCTTTCTGTACCTTTACTACACATGAACATATCCATCAATGGTAAATGGTGTTGTTCTGTGTTTTAAACTTGTATATACGCGGCATCACACTGTATCATTCTGCAACGTGGACAGATATTCTAATAGATAAATTTAATGCATTTACTTTTATTGTGATTCTTCAGGGACTTATTTTTTTCTTTTTTTACATGTATACATTTTCTTGATTACTCTCTTTTGTCCTTTCATTTGTCTTCTATTGCAGTAGGTGGCAAATTATGGCCTTCAGATCAAACCTGGCCTGCCACCTGTTTTTGTAAATAAAACTTTATTGGAACATAGTTATGCTCATTGACTTACATATGGTCCATGGCTGCTTTTGCATTACAATGGCAGAGTCGAATAGTTTTGACAGGAACCGTACAAAGCTGAAAATACTTACTCTCTGGCCCTTTCTAGAAAGAATGCTTAGCCCTGTCTGTAGGGTTGATTTTATTTTTTGTAGCTACACGTTTGGAAGAAATGCATTCTACATTTATATTTTTAGCGGTTGTCCTCAAACTTGAAGGTGAATATTTAGCAAAATCTGCAGGTCTCTGTATCCTCTGCCCTAACTACTCAGTGACCTTAGAACACTTTAAATTCTGAACTCTTCCCTCCTTTAAAGGATATTAGTGTTGTTTAATATTTTAGTTCTACCCTACTTTCACTCTTCCTTTAGTCATTCTCACTTCCTTTCAGTTGATATTTATTTGGATTTCCAACTATTTACTAATTTGTAGACTCACACTGCTTTGTGCACTCCCTTCCTTTCTGACTTTGCTTTCTTGTTGTAGCACTTTTCTTAATTAAGAGTCTGTGGGTGATGTGTTTGTCCTTTTCCTTGTGTATCTGAATACGTCCTTCACAGCTCTCACTTGAGCGGTGGGCTTATTGTTTTCTGTAAGTCTTCATAAGATTGTATCATTGTCTTCCGGACTTGAAAAGGAATAGCAGGGGGTCTGCTATCATTCAACTATCCTTGAATCCTTCCTTTCTTTTCTCTCCCGTCATTTTTAAGCTTTCCTCCTTCGTCTTTGATGTTTGCTAGGTCCACTACACTTTACTTCTATTGTTTTGAGTCAATATGAGGACTCATGTTTTTTTAATTCTGCAAAATTCTCAGCTGTCAGCTCTCTAAACATTGTCTCTTTCCCACATTCTTTTTTTAAAAAATATTTTATTTTATTTATTTTTAGAGAGAGAGTGCAAGCAGGGAGAGGAAAAGAAAGGGTGGGAGAGAGAGGGGAAAGAATCTCAAGCAGACTTTGCATCCAGCGCAGAGCCCAATGTGGGGCTTGATCTCCAGAGCCCAAGACCGTGAGCTGAGCCAAAACCAAGAGCTGGGGTGCTTAACGGACTGAGCCACCCAGGAGCCCCTCCTACATTCTTTATTGTTTTCCTTTCCACCACTTGCATTAGACATTTCAGGTAAAACTGTATGAAATACAACCATTTTCGACCTACAAAGAGAGTTCAACTTAATATATTGGAGCTACTCTTTTTTTCTTTTTTTAAAAGTATGAAACACTTTGTGAATTTGCATGTCGTCCTTGTGTAGGGGCCATGCTCATCTTCTCTGTATCATTCCAATTTTAGTCTGTGTGCTGCCAGAGTGAGCACAGGAGCTCTCTTTCTGTTATGCAGATCTTAAATTACTCTTTCATATTATCCACTTAAGTTATTTATTTTTCTGCATTCTGTGTGATTTCCAAATATCTGTTTTAGAGTTCAGTATTTTTGCTTCAAGGTATCTATTCTTCTACTTAACCTATTTAACTTTTCTACCTTAATGGTTGTATTTTTCATTTTTAGAATCTCCATTTAGTTCTTTTCAGTTGTGCCTTTGCTTTGACATTCAATCTTGTTTTTGTGTGTATTTTTTCCTATTTCTCTTTGAAGATTTTACATAAGCTTAAAGTTTCTTTTAATTTTTTTCTTTTATTTCTAGTTCTTAAGGTGAATTTCTCTCATTTGCTATGTCTTTTGATTGTTACTACACCTCAGCGTGGTTTTTTTTTGCTCCTGTGGCTTGTAATTTTTTATTGTGAGCTCATCTTGAATGGGGGAGGCTTTCATATGAGCCTTGCTCTCTTGGGTTTTGGAGGGTTCCCTTCTGAGTAGCTTCACATAGGAAGCTCCTTAGGATCCTGTGAGTTTTATTGGTTCCGGACAAATTTTATAACATTTCAGCTTGGAGTTTCCTGGGCATGCCGTGCTTCTTGGTTCCTGTATTACAAGGGGACTCAGAGGCACTCTGCCTCACTTAAGCCTGAAGTCTTGCTCTTCCCCTAGACTTCAGCTCCTATAACCAGTTCCAATATCTTGTGAGATTTTTGTCTTCAGCTTTTATCAACTACTCTAGTTTGGGTTTTATCTTCATTTTGAGCTCCTGGAGATTTTCCTTTCCCTACTTTTGAAATTGACTTTGTATTTAAATAGTTTATTGTTAACATTGTATCCAACATTTTTATTTGTTGAGACTGGGGGTGGGTGGGGGGGCTAGTCTTTCAGTGTCTGCTCAGTCTACCATCCTGACTGGACGTCTGAGGCTCATGAGTTGTTATTATTCTGGATATATATTTTTTAAAGATTTTATTTATTTACGTGACAGAGAGACAGCCAGCGAGAGAGGGAACACAGCAGAGGGAGTTGGAGAGGAAGAAGCAGGCTCACAGCGGAGGAGCCCGATGTGGGACTCGATCCCGGAACGCCGGGATCACGCCCTGAGCCGAAGGCAGACGCTTTAACGACTGCGCTACCCAGGCGCCCCTATTCTGGATGTTTTTATTATCATGAAAGAAATGTCTAAGTCTCTGTAAATAAGGTATGAGGTACCCAATTTCCATTCCTAAAGGAGGAATTTTAAAAATACCTTGCATGTAGTGAACTTATTTTCAGTCTCTGCCTTCCCAACTCCCTCACAGAAATGGTATCAATCAAGGTCACCCATGTGGTCTTCATCTGGCCAAATCCAATAGGCTGTTCTCTGTCCTCTTCTTGCTCATTGGCTCAGCTGGCCTTTCCCTTCTTCACCAAATTCTCTGCAATGCTTCCAGGTCACCGCACCCTCCTGGTTTCTTCCCATCCCACTGGCCACCATTCCCACACTCCTTTATCCAGCTTCTAACGGTTGAGCTTCTTTTCTCCAGCTGCCATCTAATTTCATGGCCAAGCCGTATTCCCAGATTACTACACTTCTCTCCATCTCCATTGTGGCCGTGATAGTCCATTATCTTTGGCTAGACTGAGAAAGTGTCTTTATTGGTCTTCTTCTTTTCCTGTGTATCTTACTGTGATTCTGTCCCCATATAGCAGAGTCAGGATGCAATTTCACTGCTTAAAACCCACAGATGGCTTCCCATTGAACTTAGAATAAAGCCCAATACAACCTCTTGTGACGTTCAAGGCATCCCCTGATCTGGCTGTTGTGTTCCCTTGTAGGCTCTCCTCCTCTCCTCCTCGCTAGCGCACATGTTCTAGCCTGGCCATCTCATTCTGCCCCAGGGCCTTTGCACATGCTGATCCTTTCGTCTGGAATACTTTGCCCCAGCCACCTTTCCACGGATGTCTCTTTCATACCACTCAGCCTCAGTTCAAGTGCCACCTCCTCAAAGAGGCCCTCACTGGTTACCCTTGCTGAAGCAGCCCAGCCTGTCCCCCTGTCCCTCTCTACGGCATCACCCTCTGCTCTTTAAGCCTTCATCATCGCATTTGATCTCATTTATGTCTTTACTCATTCATGGTCTCACCCCAGCAAGAATGTGAGCTATACCAGGGTAGGATCTGGGTCTGCCTTGTTCACTGTTGATTTTCCAATATAGAAAATAATGCCTGGCACTTAGTAGGTACTCAACAATCATTTTTTTGAAGGAATGGGTGAATCTACTTTGTGCTTTACATGCATCATCTCTTTCAAGGTTTTCAACAACCCTAAGGTAGAAGTTACTATGCCCATTATAGAGATGAGGAGAGAGGATCCGCCGAGACGCCTGAGATTCTCGGAGTCCTAAAACTAGGAAGAAACTGAGCTAGGCATTAAGTTTTCCTGGCTAGATCCAAAGTCCATGCTCATTCCCTTGTATCAAGTTGCCTCTTGTGGGCAGATTTGGGATTTGGGTGCAGAGGTCAAAACACAAACAGTTGTTGAGTCAGGATGTCCCTTTTGTTTGAGAACAAAACCTTTTATTTAAGCCAACGAAGAGCATCCAAGTCCGCGAAGTCCCAGCACCGGATGGCATGCTTCCTTGAAAATGCCCACACAATGGTCGGCATTATGCAGAGGCATTTTTTAAATCAACTCTGTTTTGGAGTCTTTCGAACCATAAAAAGACCAGTGTGAAACCACAAAACTTCTATGTTTCTTGCACTCTTAAAACTAAAGAAGGAAAAAAAAAAAAACCAGGGGGGAGGCGGGATTATTTGAACCATATTTTGCAAACGCTAGCTTCTCTCCCAGTCTGAGGCAGCTGGTGCCAAGTTGCAACTCGCCGCACATTTTTATGGGTCGAGTTATTAACCTTTGCGAGCAGCTGCCTACAGTGGAATTATTGACAAGGCCCAGGTCTCTGGGCAAAAGTAGGCATTACTGCAATGCCCACCAAATGCACAGCTTTCCACCCTGGCTCCAGAGATTTAAAAGGTCCTTTGGCCACACATGTTTACTGGCACCACGAAGAATTCCCTTTTTCTTTCATTCACCGAAGACTTGGATGTTCTGGGAGTTGGCACTAGCAATGTGTTGGGCTGCAGGGTAGGCCCAGACAAGAGGAGCGTGTGTCTTGAGGCCTATGTTACCCGGAAATAGTGTGGAGTCAGGCAAAGGGCTGTCCAGTCCGATGGACTAGAATTTGAATTCCGGCTGCCCTTGATGGACACTCGGTCTGGGTGACCGTGGGCCAGTGACTTGATCTGGCCCAGTCCCAGTTTCCTCATCTGTATAATGGGGCTCCATGCCTTGTAGGTTGGGCATCAGGATTCAAAGAGGCATTGCATGGAGAGAACGTAGCCTGATGGTTAAAAGCATGGACTCTGGAGTCTGTGAGAACTCTGAACCCGGCTTCAGCTCCTACCAGCTGCCTGATCTTAGATCAGCTTCGACTAAATGGCTCTTAGACTCAGTTTCACCATCTCACTGGGTTATGCAGAGGTTTAAGTGAGAGAATGAGTGTGAAGTTCTTGGCACAGAGCCTGGTTCATCCTTCTCAATAAATGAATCTTATTTTTGTCTTCTCCCTAATAACCAGTTCCTAGGATAGTGAATCATATGACCATGTCCGAAATGAGAATCATCGATATTATAAATGTGTTCGTAGGCTCTTTGGCTAACTTAAAAAAGTAGTTTAGGTTGCTAATCATGATGAGGTTTCGTGTGTGTGTTTCACTTAAACTTAGAAAAATTGGGAAAAAGAAGAAAATCCTTTGTTCAGTGGAGAACATGTTTCAAAGAAAAAGTCATCAGCCAAGAATATTCAGAACCTTTTGTTATGTTTCGAAGAGATGATTATTTTGTAGGCTCTGAGGCACTTAAACTCTGTCCAGAAATTCCTTTGGTAAATAATAATAATAGAAAATATCCTTTGGAAATAATAGAGGGGATTTAGCAAATGCCTTTCTTTCACAGATCTCAAAGGCTTTCACGTAATTTTAGGGCTTTAGCGATTTTCTTAAAAGGGTTCGACTTTCTTTCCTTTATCAGCCAGTGGTATGTTTACAGGAACTGTAGAAATTTAGAGTTGGAAGAGGTCCTAAGGGTGAATTTGTCCAGCCTGTCTGCTATACGCATAGGAGAAACTGAGGCGCAGAGAAGCAAGGATCAGCTGGCGGGACCTGAGGTGGGACTCCTGTAACCGGCTCAGTGCCCTTCCTGACTGCAGGCTTCCTGGTGCCTTCGGCTTCCACATTCTCAAAAAGGCATCTAAAGGCCGACGTCATATTGACATTGGCACGTGTTTGCTCATTTCACCTTTGGGCTTTTGCCCTCGGATGCTTGACCGGGGGGGGGGGGGGGGGCGGGCGAGCAGCGAGGGCATGGGCTTCCCCCTGGAGCTCCCGTCCTGGGGTGCGAGTGCCCAGGCAGGCAGGGGACCATCCCTGACTTTGGAGTCAGGTTGGCAGCTCACATGCTGGCTGTGACCTTGGGTGATTCACCTATGCGCCTGGACCTCTTGGCCTTGCCTTTAAGAGGCCGTAGTGAAGTGACTTGGGTGGGTTTTTGGGTTAAGAGTTTAGAGCCTGTGTGCCCTGTTCATCCATCCCTAGAAGGCGGACTGTCATGATCCGCACACGGGTCAGATATGTCTCCCCAATTCAAGATCCGTCATTTCACATTTTTTTTTTTAAAGATTTTTTAATTTATTTATTCGACAGAGATAGAGACAGCCAGCGAGAGAGGGAACACAAGCAGGGGGAGTGGGAGAGGAAGAAGCAGGCTCATAGCAGAGGAGCCTGATGTGGGGCTCGATCCCAGAACGCCGGGATCACGCCCTGAGCCGAAGGCAGACGCTTAACCGCTGTGCCACCCAGGCGCCCCTCACATTGTTTTTTGACTCATTTCTTCATGGACTCTTCATTCTGTCATCGAACAGACATTCTAAGCCCAGAGACATGCTAGGTGTTCGTCACACGTCCTGCATGGTGGTCAAAATGAAACATGGGTCCTGCCATTAGGGACCCTTCTCAGGACAACCAGAGCCAGCGAATCAGTAGCAGCCCCGCAGGGCTGAGTGTCTGTGAGGGTGAGGCAGGTGGGCTGCGGCGACGACAGCCCCACGCGCCGTGGCTTCAGAACCACAGAGCTGCGCTCTGGCTCCTGCTCTGTGTCTGACACCGGTCAGCGGGAGGGCTCCGTCTGTCACAGCTGCTCACAGGTGCGGGCCGATGGCGGACTGCCCCGACACGGGCCTCCGTGATCACGAAAGCAGCACGAGCGGGAGACTGGGGGTCACCCTGAGACTCTCAGAGCTTGACCAGAAATGACACGCGTTGTCTCTACTCATATTTCATCGGCCAGAGCCAGTCCTATGGCCACACCTGACTTCGAAGGAGGTGAGGAGCCGCATTCTATCAGCGCCTGGAAAGAGAATGGGCATTGCTGGGCGCCTCAGTTTGCCCACCTGTAAAAGCAGGAGGCAGTACCGGCGGGCACCGTGCATCCCGAAGCAGCACGCGGTCCCGTCTCCCGTGTGACGGGAGCAGGATCACTCACGTTCACCTTCTGAGAGTTGGCGGGGAAGTGGGTGTAGCCAGTGCTTAGAACTAATTTAGATTTCTGATTTCCAGAGAGATGCCTTTATTTTGGGCCTCCTTTCCCTTCTGCTCTTAAATTCTGGCAGAAGTATTTTCAAGGTTATGGTTATTACATCAATTATTTTTCTAATTTCTTTTTTGAGTGAAATCCATTTTTGCAGAGTGAAGAAGGAGTGGTGTGAAAGGGGTTTAATAAGGGGAGGGAAACCATAATTTTGGCAGGAGAATCGTGACACTTTCAAAGTGAGTAATTATGGATGGGGTGAGTTTGAAACCCACTTTCACAGCAAATTCCCCTGGTGTTTCCAATTGGTTTTGTTGGTTAGCCTTAAAGCTTGCCTTGGCTTTTTCCACTGCTGGTGGAAATCCTCGCCCCACGGCAGTCGGCCCCTCTGGCGGCAGCCGCATTTCCAGCGCTGGTGAACGCACGGGAGTCGTCTTGAAATATGAACTTGGAGATCGGTTTCTGTGCGAATCTCAGGCCACTATCTGCGGGGCTGCCAGGGACCTCCTTGAAGGCCTTATGGCCGAGCTTAATTCCAAATGACAGAAACGTATCTTAGTTTAAGGGGGCCCCCTTGGTCTGGGGTCAAGTCCACCTTCTAAGGGGGGCATGTGTATGTGTAGGTCACCTGTGATCATCGCCTGTCCACCTCTCGACTCCACATGGTCCCTGGCACGTCTCTTGCCGTCCCATGGTGGTCCTCTCCTAGCTGCTTGCGGACGGCAGGGAGGCCCGGGAACCTCTTCCCAGGCCCCCGAGAGCTCTTTGTGGCCACATCCCTGCTCCTGGGCACACTGCTGGTGGGGACAATGCCATGGGCTCGCCATCTCCCATGCTCTCTTGGAAGCAAGGCCAAGCTCCACTCCGCCCTCAGATTGGCCGAACTCCACCTCCACGTCTCAGCCCGGACTCGGCTCTCTCCTCCATCAAAAATGCCAGCACCCAACTCTCTGGCTTCATGTCTGGCTCGAGCAGTTTTCTCCTGGGATTGATTGACCTTCATTCTCTGACGATGAGGACCTCGGGCACAGCGGAAGGCCAGGCAGCCCCGGGCTGCGTTAGAATCACCCCTCAGACTTGGGAGCTGGAGCTGGAAACACTTGGGTGGTCGTCCTCCCACACGGCGGAGGTCTGGCTCTGACGGGGCCTCCCTCCTCAGTCTGGGGGCCACAGGCTGCCTCCATTGGTTGCCCCTGATCTTCAAGGCTGAGCTCAGAGGCCACCCCTCCCTGGAGCTTTCGCTGGCATCTCTGCCCCACGATGCTTCGGCATTCCCACATTGGAGCTTCTCATTATGTTTGAGTCTGGGTGTCGAGCCAGAGCAGTGCCATCTTCTTCTGTCCATCAGGGTTGGGTCGGAAGAGCAGAACCACCAGCAAGAGCGGGGTCTGCCGTAGGGAGGTGGCTTCACCCCACCGTGGAAGCTGTGCACGCAGTCCCTGTGCATCTGTTGGCTTTCCTTCCGACGCTGGAGCTCCCAGTCTGCAGAGCAGAGGGTCGGGAAGGGAAGCAGGACGTGAAGTGGGAAATGGGGATGTCAAGAGTCAGGTGGAATCACAAACCGTGCTGCAGTGTGCGAGGATGGACGGGAAGCTGCACCGGCTTTTGCTGCCTCCCCAGTGCTGATCATGTCCTCCAGGCTGTCCTGCCTGAAGGCGCTGGAGCCCTGCACCGAGAAGTGAAACACACGGCGGCCCAGGGCTGGAGAACTGAAGGAGAGTGTGGGTGATGACGGGGCAGTTGCAGCCTCGCCTCATGCTGAGGAAAGCCGGCAGATGGGCATCGGCTGTGAGCTACAGAAGTGCTCACCAGAGGTGTGAGCTTGAAGCACAAGAGTGGTACCACTTCACCCCACCGTCCAAGCACCCTGTGAGGATGTGTCTGGGGCCCCTCTGAACTGGAAGTTTGCAGGGAGTGAAATCCGGGAGGCCTAGCCCTGCCTGGCCAATCCCATGCATCACAAAATCACCCCACTCGTCCAGTAAACTTGAACACTCAGAAGAGGGATTGTATCTAGTTCAACAAATTTCATTCACTGGGCAAGTTTTTTGTTGGGGAACTACTATGTGTGCCAGGGCCAGTGCTGGGGGCTGATAACACAGAGATGGTTGGAACTCAGTCTCTGCCCTAAGCACCTGCATGGTGAGAGGGACAAACTCAGCACCAGGCAGAGGTTACCCTGGAGATTATATGGGGCCATGGTCCCACCAAGGGGGCAAAGAGCCAGCCTGGGGAGCAGTGGGAGAGCAGCAGAGGCTTCCTGGAGGAGGCGCTGCCTGAAGGACGGAGGGGTCAGCCGGGCAGAGGAAGAGGGAGGTTCCAGAGATAAATATGCAAAGGCCCTGAGGTATAAGGCAGCGTACACATTGCTGAAGCGTGAGCCACGCAGTCCTGCCAGAGCACGGAGGGGTGAAGCTCTGGACGAGTGAGATGGGGGAGGGAAGGCCTGGGTGAGCCGATGTTGGAAGGGTCCTAGGTTCTCGGCTAAGAAACTGGGCTGAAGGGGTACGGGTGCCACACGGGCTTTAGGAGATGTTCTGACTTGGATGGGAGGGGAGAGACTGCAGGCAGGCAGTCAGTTCTGGATCCCGGTGAGCGATGACAGAGACCTCGAAGGACATAGGGAAGTGTAACGGGACCGAATTGTGTCACCTTCCTTCCAGTGTGGGTGGAAATGAAAACAAACGCATGGTGACCAACACCCCAGTCTCGGTGCAAGAAGGTCAGTTTAGACAAAGAGTAGATTTTATTTTTCACACTCTGAGCTCCCAAGCCAGGGGGCCTTCCGACACTGAGTTGGTTGGGACTGGAACAAGAGCTCGGCATTTTCTGCGCCTGCCTGCGGGGGGGGGGGGGGGGGGGAGGGGTCCCCAGACACCCTGCGGGCACTCCTTCTCCGTGGCCCCGGGAAGGAGGACGGAGCTCGGGGAGGGCTGACGAGTCCTCGCAGGGGGAGCAGAACTCCACAGGCCAAGTTGGCTATGTCCCCTGTCCCCGACCATGCGTGGCCACATTCCACAGGCTTGCGTCCTGGCGCGGGAGCTCCAGCCACGGGTGAGGGGGGCGGCAGAAGAGAAACCCTGCCAGCGCTGTCCTTTCACATAATGTGTTGCAGCCGTAATAGAATTCTCCTTAAATTTCAAACAGAAATGTTCATCTGCAGTGTTTTGGAAAGGGTATTATTACGGACCTTCTAATTCCCGCTGCCGCAAAGTACGCATTAATAACCAGGGGAAGTGTGGGGAAGGTGCTCCAGCCAACGGCGCTTGACATTTACTGGATGGATTAAAGTTTACAGAGAAACGGGTCTTTAACTAGTAATATTAGTGGGCTTTGTTCTTGGCTTTTCTTTCCCAGTGCCTTCGTTTTGGCCTCGTTTCTCTCTCTCTCCCTTCCTCTCCTCCCCCTTGACAGCTGAGCCTGTGCATGATGTCCCGTGTCCCCCTGTCCCTGTCCCGTGTCCCCATGGCCCTGGCCCTGGCCTTATCCCCCTGTCCCTTTCCTGGTCCTACACCAGCCCAGCTCACGCTTGCCTCTCTGGCAGCCGGGGGGCCAGAGGGCCGGGGAGGAGCTCCAGGATCAGCTCCGGGGATCCAGGGGGGACCGGGAGGTGAGTGACTGGTAACCCAGAGCCCCCTCTGCCCAGCCTGCAGCCCTGCTTCTCCGTGGACTGGCTGCCCTCCTCACCTCCTGAGCGCACACGGCTGCCTCTCCGAGGGACCTGCCCTGTTACCTGTCTTGCAGAATCGGGAACTAATTATGTGATATAGAGCCCGTGATGTAAAAAGCAACTTCCATAGGTGGGGACAGTGACAGGGGATCTATAAATGCAGAGTCCTTCCTGTTGTCTCTTCTTCTGGGTCAGGGCTTGGGAGCTGGCCCAGGGGCAGAGCCCTAGACAGGGACTATGGGATGCGCATCTGAGCTCCGCCCTGTAACTCACGTACCCGCATCTGTGAAATGAGCTGGGTTCGGGACACATTCTGCAAGTCCCCTCTGGGTCTCCGTTGGAGGGTCCTGTGTGGGCAGGGATGGAGGGAAGATGGGGGGAGGAAGAGGCAGAGGCCATCAGGGCAACAGTGGGCATTCCAGGAGCTAACGGCATTATTTTGCATCCACCCCTCTTGTGGCCTTTGCCCAGCCCCTCCCGTTCCACCCCACAAACCTTTTAAGGGTGGGTGGGGCTCGTGGTGCCAGCCCTATCATACCAGGCCTTCGGAGAGGGCAAAGCCCCTCCAGATCTCACATTGGAACCATAGATGAGCCGAGGAGGGCGGAAGTGGTGGGGAGGTGGGCAAACACTGAGTCCGGCTGTGAAGGCCAACAGCTTCAAATGAGGGCAGGGCGTGAGTAGAGGGACCGGGGAGGGCAAGATAGACAGACATGGGTGCTGTGTGCCCATGACGGCCTCTTTTCTCTGGGCCAGGCTCTCACTTGTGGAGGACGAGAAGAGGTGACTGTCCCCTCTGGACTGGGCTGCTAAGAGCAGCGGTGTCCTCTCTTCATGCTCTGGCCCCTCATTCACTGGGGACAGACACAGACCCTAGTGGATACTCTGAGGCCTAAGGAGGTGGTTCACTTGTTGGAAGGAAACTGAGTCCCCAGAAAGCTGCCTGGAGCCAGGCCAGTCCCCCACTAACCTCCCTTCTTCTGCGGTGAACCAGGAGGTGAGTCAGAAATAAACCTTGGTTGTGTTAAACCACTTAGGTCTTCAGGTTGTCTGTTACGGCGGCTAGCACAACTCCACACAGGGAGAGGGAAGGGCCGGGGGTGGAAGCTGGCAGGGATTCATTCTTAAGTCTGTTTCTGTATCAAATAGAATTTTCTTTCGATTACAAGGGGCAGCAACCCTATTCCAAATGGCTTATGGAGAAAATGGTATTTATTAAAGTGTGGGGGATAAAGCAAGCCTCAGGTATGGCTAGACCTAGGTGCTCAGACATAGTGGCAAGCTCTCTTTCTCTTTCCTGTTTTTCTTTTCTTTCTTTTTTTTTTTTTAAAGATTTTATTTATTTATTTGACAGAGATAGAGACAGCCAGCGAGAAAGGGAACACAAGCAGGGGGAGCGGGAGAGGAAGAAGCAGGCTCATAGCGGAGGAGCCTGATGTGGGGCTCGATCCCATAACGCCAGGATCATGCCCTGAGCCTAAGGCAGACGCTTAACCACTGTGCCACCCAGGCGCCCCTCTTTCCTGTTTTTCTTTATGTTGACTTCATGTTCTCTAAGGTGGCCAAGATGGCCAGTACCAGCTCCAAACTTAGCATCTCCTTTATCTTTGGGGAAGGAGATGGGGTTTACCTCAATCTTTTTAGAATAAGGCCTGGAGTCCACTCTGATTGACCCATTTGGGTCACACATATATCCTGTGGTTGGTGGAGGGGTTCCAGTGTTCTGACTGGCCAGGCTGCGTCATGTGTCCATCCTTGGAGTTGGGGGTGGACAGTTCTTAGGCAAAGCCTGTAACTGGGAGCTGGATAAGGAGAAAGGCAGGTGGTCAGAGGAAGACACAGGTACACCCCTGGCGATGTCTGTGTACCCCCAGCATGGTCTGCCTCTGCGGCGATGGCAGGAAGCTGGTCAGGAGGGTCATGACCCGCGGCCAGGCCTCCTCACCTGCCTGTCCCTGTCCCTGGGCATGGTTTGGGGCAGGGCAGGATAGAACAGCGCTGGAAAGAGTCGCTTGCGTCCTTTCCAACTGCCTCACTGAAGGCCGTCTCCCAGAGGGGAGTGTGTGTCCTCCTTTACCCGGAATGTTTTTGTGTCCCACAGAGAGAGCGCTATGGGGTGTCAGGGCCAGATTCCTGCCCTCAGTCTCCCTCCGCTTCTGCAGGGTGTGTGTCCCTGGGCCAGTCACTTCCCTCACTCTCCCTGAGGTCCGAGCTTGAGCCTGGCTGGCATGGCGTCTGCACGTGCAAGGGGCTCTGCCCTGTAGAGATGCTGACTCCCGCGGCATCACAATGACCTGTCATCCTGTCAGCCTGAAAGCCACCAATCAGGGAGCCTAGACAACTTTCATTTTTTTAAAAGCTTTTATTTATTTATTTGACACAGAGAGAGAGAGCATACAAGGAGGGGGAGTGGCAGACAGAGAACAGGGAACCCAATGGGGGACTCGATCCCAGGACCCTGAGATCATGTCCTGAGCCAAAGGCAGATGCTTCACCGACTGAGCCACCCAGGCGCCCCTGTTGGTTTATGTTCAACCACCTTTTTTTTTTTTAAGATTTTATTTATTTATTTGACAGACATAGAGACAGCCAGCGAGAGAGGGAACACAAGCAGGGGCAGTGGGAGAGGAAGAAGCAGGCTCCTAGCGGAGAAGCCTGATGTGGGGCTCGATCCCATAACACCGGGATCACGCCCTGAGCCAAAGGCAGACGCTTAACCGCTGTGCCACCCAGGCGCCCCTCAACCAACTTTTTTTTATTGTGGTAAAATACACGTGACATAGAAACGATCGCCTTCGCCATTTTCAAACGTACAGCCGAGTGGCACTAAGGACGTTCACACTGTCGTACACCCTTCACCCCCGTCCATCCCCTGAATACCTTTCATCCTGCAAAACCAAACTTCGTCCTGCTAAACACTAACTCTCCATGCCCCCTCCCCCAGCTCCTGGCAACCCCCATTCCTTCTGTCTCTATGATTTTGACTGAGTGGGATCACTCAGTATTTGTTGTTTTGCGTCTGGCTTATGTTACTCAGCACAGTGTCCTCAAGGTCCATCCACGTTGGAGAAGGTGTCAAATTCTCCTTCCTTTTTAAGGCTGAATAATATTCCATCGTCTGTATGGACCGCGTGCGGCTGATCCATTCATCCACGGATGGACACTGGGGTTGCTTCCGCCCTTTGGCTCTTGGGAATAATGCTGCTATGAACCTGGGTGTACAATTTTTTATTCAAGACCCTGCTCTCAATTCTTCCGAGTGTATACCCAGGAGTGGACTTCTAGATCACACGATAATTCTACTTTTAATTTTTTAAGGAACCGCCATATGGTGGGAAGCCCCTGGTCCCATTAGCAAGGGTTTATAAATCAGAGGAGGAAAAAAAACCCAACCAGATAAAGGAGAAGAAGAAAAAGCTCTACCCTTGGGGGCTGAAATGGCACCCTGGCGGGAGAAAGAATTTATTTTGACTAGCAGACCAGGCGAGCATAATCCAGGTGCCGGGCAGGAGGCGGAGGGGGGCGGCCAGGAGGAACGCCGAGCCTCGCGGCCGGATGCCTAGCCGGCTAGCAGCAACGGGCAGCGGCTTTATGCTGATGGCAAATTGTCACTTCGGCAGAATTCAGGAGCACTACTTATATCATTAGGAGGCAATCTATAATTAACTCACTCAAGGATGTGTGAAGGGTAGGATTCTTCCAGGGACAGCTAGAGCGATCCCACCTGCACCTTCCCGGAGGAGGTGGGGACCTCACTTCAGCCAGCAGCTGACACAGTGAGTGGCATTGTATTGTTCAATGCCCCCTCCACCAGGAAGCCTCTGGACTCCCCACTGGAAGTGAGGCTGTCTGAGAGACAGAGACCGGCCCGGCCTGTGTGCACAGACCCAGGGGAGGGCCGATGCAGAAGTGGGGGGGGGGCAAGGGGACTCTGGCCTCCTCGGCAGCCTCACTTGTATTCCTGGCCATGGGGGCCTTGAACGCCAGGGTCAGGGCCCAGAAAGAGTGGCCCAAACTCCTGGAGGGGTTAAGCAACTTTTAAAATGTCGACAGGGAAGGGAAAACACTGTGGCACTTTCTGACCACGGGGCTGCCTGCAGCCCGGTTTCCCAAGCCATGGGCGGGATTGGCGTCTGCATGTCCCCTCTGGAATGTCTGGGCTGCAGCCGGGGCTTGCTCTAAATGAGAAACAGGCTGGCAGGCCACGGCCAGCTCCTCGTGCGGTCTGGGCAGGGATGCTGTGCCTGGCGGCCCTCCCACCAGCATGGGAGGCTTGGGGGGCCGGCCAGCCGGTTCAGGCCAGCGCCTGCAAGGAGGGAGGGCACCGCCCTGGAGGCACATGGAGCCGGGGCTGCTCCTGGCCCAACCCCCGTCTCGTTCTGCAACCTCGGGAACAAAGTGGTTCTCAGAGCCTCAGTCAAATATGGGAGCAATGGCACCTCCCAGGATGGCTGTGACTGTGCCTCATGGCGTAGACTTGGGGGAACATGGGTGATACTTATAGTGCCTGGAAAGATCTAAAAGGCTAGCCCAATGTTCTGATTTTACAGGTGTAGGAAGAGGTTCAGAGAAGTTCGGGAACTTACTCGGGATCACACAGCAAGGTATGGGCAAATAGAGTCTTCTATGAGCAAACGATTCCGCAGATCAGCATTTCTCTGCTGGAGTCCAGCCCATAAGAGCGTTTTCCAGTTCTTTCCCAGCCTTGCCTCTTTCCTTTTCACTAAGCCCCCTCCCCCCACCCCCAGGCAGGCAGACGGGCTTCGGTGAACGTAATCTCCCCATTTGCTCAGAGCTCCTGGTTCCCAGCATGCTTTCCTGTGCTTTTTCTAATCCTATGGGGTGAGCAGTCAGTCCTGTCCCTGGGGCCTCGCAGATCAGAGTTATCCCTGAAACTTGAGGCGGGCACTGAGCAAGCCCCCCTCCTCCCCCAAATGCTCGCCCACTTTCCCAAGTGGGGAGAAGCCTGGCAATTGGGACTCTGCCTACAGAAGGTCACTGTACTTTTACGAAAGACCCAGCATGCCACAGTAAGCCTTCTAGGTGTCTCGTTCTGCCGGAGTAAGAGCCTGAGCCCTTCAGTGACCCCGCAAAGGTCTCCCTGGGACGGAGGGAGCAGCTGGGCCTCAAACCAGGGCCACCCGGGAACAGCAGGCCTTGCTGCTTCTGCTCCATCTGGGCTACAAACGGGCGGAGAAGACGGGCAAGGCCTCACCATCTGACCCTTTTCCTGTGGGAGAAAGGGCGTGCGCTTCGGGTCTGGGCATGTCCCAGTGTGTGACCTTGGGCAAGCAACGTAGTCTCTCCAAACCAGGTTTCTCCACCTGAGGTTGGGGCTGACGAGGCAGGGACGTGAATGAAGGAGAGGAGGTGTGGGGGTCATCATAGAGAGCCCCAAGGTTCTGGTGTCTGGATGGGGTTTGTGGCCACGGGCGGGCTGGGTCTATGGCAAGGAGCCCCCAGCCACCAGACTCCAAAGGATCTTGAACATCAAGAAAGAGGTCGATTTTATCCTCTTCACAGCAGCAGACTGAGGCTTAGTTAAGTTGGAGGGGACTGTCTCTTGGTGCCTTGGCAAGGACACCCTGTTTGTCGGATTGGACGAGGGCGGCCTGGAGAGACCAGGGCAGGAGCAGGAGGAGCAATGGGGGGCAAGGGGCTAAGGAATGCAGGGGGCTCAGGCAAGAGGGACCCCTGTCCTCCACTCGGTTCCCCTCCCTTCCCTTTCTGTATGTGGTTGACAACTTCTATTTCCTGTCCTTGCTGGAAGTTTTGGTTTTAGTTCCATAAAAGCAATGGAACTGGAGCTTTTTTTTTTTTTTTTTTTTGTGATTAAGGTAAAGAAGGAAGCCTCCTCAAGGTTAGTGCAAGGTCAGAGCAAGTGCCCTCCCGACCTTGCTGCCCACTTCCTGTTTCGTGTTCACTGGGAAGCCCTGAGCCCCAACTCCTGAGAAGGGTCCCCTGGCCCCTGCATGAACAGAGGCCCTATCAGAGGCACCCCGGACTGGAGCCCCCTCACCGCCGCACAAACCACCCAGCACCGTAGCTCAGAGGGTTCACCAGCACCCCGAGCCCCACATGGGCTCCTAGCCGCTGGCTGCACCCCATCCCTTCCCAGTCCTGTGCGGACCCCAATCCCACTGACACACAGTGTTGTACAATCCCCCGCAAAGATGCAGGGCCCCTGGGAGTGGCGGTGGTAGGGGTGCGTCAAGCCATTGGGGTGAGAAATCACAGACCCAGGAGAGCAGGCTGGGATTCAAATGCTCCATAGTGATGCTACCCCAGGGATGAGCTCTCCTCTAAGCCATAAAAATAGCCCAAAGCTCTCTTTCAAGTGACTATTTTTAATAACAACCTGGGACATCTCCAGAGCTCTCTCCGTGGTGCACCTGTGCTTGGTAGCGCCGTGGAAGAGAGCCTCTAGTTCCCTGTGTGGGTGACGTCTCTGAGCTGGGGGGAGGAGAGGCTCAGATCAGAGTTGTTCCTGCAATTTGGGGTGGCCCGGAAGGAACTCCATTATACGCCGCTGTCCCACCTTCCCAACCGGTGAACTGGGGCACAATACAGTTGGAGAGACAGTGAATGGCCCCTTTGTCGTGGTGCTCAAGGGTGGTCTGCAGACCCGTAGCTCGTACATGCACTTCATGCTTTTGCTCTATTTCAGTGCTGGGTTTGCATGGCTCTCCGCAGGGGTGCAGGAGCTGATGTGTGCAAGGGTGCGTGGTCTCGTGTATGCGCATGTGTGTGCGTAGGTAGGGGTGAAGGGCACCTCCTTGTTTCCCAAATGCCTTGAAAGTCACACTTGGCAAACTGGTTCAGCCAGGCTCTGGGCCTGGGCTGTGGGGCGGGGGGGGGGGGGGGTCGATGGCTCTTGCTGGGAGCGGGAGACCAGAAAGGGTTAAGGGGCTTGACAGGCTGCTGCCCCAGGGGTTAGCGCCCCTCGGTGCCCAGGGAAAGATCGATAGGCCTTTAAAGTGATTTATAAAAATGGATGGGGAAGCAACGTCCTTTCCTCAACTCCGGTGAGTCAAATCAGCATCCTTTCCTCAGTATTGATCGTCCCGCTCTGTCTAAACACACATTAGCAGGGGCAGACCATAAAAATGAATCCTCCTCTTTCATCAAATGGAAGGTCATCTTCCCAGCTTCCCCAAGGGGAGTGATGTCATGAAACGTCTTGTTCGGAGGGAGAGATTTTTATTAGATCTGATGAGGCTGTTTGCACAAAAGCTAATTAGGGTGGCCGACGGGAGAGCGGAGCTCGGGTGGGTGTGTTAGGAGGGCTCTGGTGTACCAGACACGCTGGCGAAGAGTCTCTGGGTTATGCAACTTCACATGGAAAGCCTTCATTCAGAAGCCTTACCTACCGCTGACCTAACGGACCGATTTCTGAGTTTTTAGGGAGCATGGAGCTAATGCCATACAGATGCTGGCCAAAACTCAATTAACACCGGCAATAATAATACCTTCTGTCTCTGTCTGCTCCCTCCTAGCTCTCCTTGTACCCCAGGTGGGCCCCACCTGGCAGGGGTGGGGCTGGTGTGAGCGTTCCATGATATAATGCAAGGTTCCTCACACTGTGCCCCAGACGCCACCTTTGGCCCCATGTATGCACCTCCTTTACTACTATTTATTTACTATCTTCATGTAAATCAATTCACTTCTTTCTACATAAACTCGTGTAAAATGGAAACATTAGACTATTATTACAAATAGGAAATTAGGGTCATGCCCTAGAAATGGAGGGCAGTAATCAAAACAAATACACACCTGCGTGTGACAGGACGGTCTCTGCAGAAAATCCCCAGGAATCTACAAAAAATGCCCCTAGAACGAATAAGTGAGCTCAGCAAAGTCGTAGGATACAAGATAAATATACAAAAAAACCGATTTTATTTCTATGTACTAACAATGAACACATGGAAATCAAAATTAAAAAAAAAAACAGTACCATTTATAAACACTCAAAAAATACTTGGGTGTAAATCTAAGCAAATTCTTAACAGAGCTCAGATGCTAAAAACTGCAAGATACAAATGGAAGAAATCATAGAAACTCATGTGAATGGAGAACCATGCTGTCTGTGCCGGGACACTCAGTAGGAGAAAGAGAGAGAATCTCTCCAAGTCGACGAAGAGGTTTAATAGAATTCCTATCAGAAGTCCAGCATGATTTTTGCAGATATTGGCAAAATTATTCTAAAATTCATATGGAAAGGAACTAGAACACTACCATAACTTTGAAAAAGAAGAGTGAGGTGGGAGAAGCATTTCCCAGGACAAAACTTACATCGCTACAGGAGTCAGAAGAAATGTAGATCGATAAGGTTGATGGGGACTGAGCGCAGACCACTTGCCAGTTTACGGCACAGCACTGCCTCGTCTGGGACTCGGGTGTGCGCGACACAGAGCGGGGGCACTCTCCCTGCCCTCAAGGGGCTCCAGTCTAGTGGGGAGACGAGCTGAATGCAGAAAGTGTGTGTGAGTGTGAGTGAGTGTGAGAATGTGAGCGTATGAGAGTGTGTTGGTGTGTGTGAGTGAGTGTGTGGAGGCAGCTGGGAGGAAGGGCAGCGGGGAGGCAGAGCATCGCACGGGGTCCTGTGCTGTGTTGAAAGCCGCAGATGTCTCCCGTCTTCTTTCCCTCTTTCTTTCTCCGTGTCTGTCTTGCCGTCTTGCTGATCATCGGCTAGCTTTGCGATACGGCCCTGAGGAGGGAGGGCTGCGTGGTGCCAAAGCTTTCATAATTTTCTGATTTTCGGCACTGGATCACTTTTAAGAATGCAGCTGGACGTGACACGTGCGGAGGACCGCGTGTTCGTGTCCCCCAGGTCCCTATGGGGAAGCTCTAATCCCGAATCCTGGGAAGTAGGGTCTTTGGGAGGTGGCTGGGGTTAGTGTCCCTATAAGAGAGACCCCGGCGCGCTTCCTCGTGCTTCCTGCCAGGTGAGGGCACAGCGAGAAGGTGTGTCTATGAATCAGGAAGCAGATTCTCACCAGAAGCTGAATCTGCCGGCACTTGACCTTGGACTTCCAGCCTCCAGAACCGTACGAAATAAAGGTTTGTTATTGGAGCCCCCTAGTCTGTGATGTTTTGAGATAGCAGCCTACACAGCACCCCGATATCTACACTAGAAGTGCAGCTGCTTGGATTGAATCCGACCCACCTCCACACACACTGCAGGTCAGCGTCTCAGGAAGCAGAGAGGAATGTGATGGGCAGGGCATTTATTAGGGGTAAATTCCTGTGGGAGGGCAGGGGGGCAGCAGGGCTGCGTAGAGGAGGAAGTCCAGCTGGGATGTAGGCTGACAGAATCTCAGCTCACCCCATGGTGAGCATAGATAGCCTGTGTTGGGTGAAATGGCCTGGTCTTCAGACTCCTGTCTGTCAATCTCTGGCTGGGGGCTGTTCTGGGGGAAGGGCATGTTCTTAGGGGAGGCTCTGAAGGGGGTGACGGTTGGGGGCTGTTGGCTGGGGCAACAAATCCTTTGTTTAAGGGAATCTGGGTGAGAGATGGCAGGACCTTGAGGAGGGAGAGAGGTGGGTGGGCTTTTAAGACCTGTTTTTGGGGTGGCACGGGCAGGACTTGCGGATGGGAGGGAGGAGTGGAGCGAGGGAGAGGCAGGGGCCAGGAAAGACTCCTGGGTTTCTGCTGTGATAATCTACAATGGAGGTGGTACCATTTTTTGAGGCTGGTTCCAAATAATCAGCCTGAAAGATGATGTTTGGGATAGAAAGTGTGCAGCCTAGTTGGTGGCTGATTGGTCATTCTTTCTGCTGTCTGTCTAGCGATTCGATTAGAATGTACCAGTGCTTTTGTGGGTGAGGCATTGTTTGGGGTTCCAGCTACACGAAAATATGAGTTTCTGTCCTTAAGAAACTGGCACTCTGGCAAGGGAGGTGGTAGCATGTTAAACACACAATCGAAGTCAGTTCAGGGAGTTCTGGGGAGTGTGGGGCAGGGGTGGGAGAGGGAAATTCCACGGAGGGTCCACTGTGGGGGGCCCTGGGCTGAAGACCCCAAATGCATAGGTGCTTCTAAGTAGGGAGGCGGTGGGGAAGGGTGTCACAGGCAGAGGGAACAGTGGGTGCCAAAGCCCAGACACCTGCACCAGCCCTGGCCGGAGTGGTTATAGCTGGGCACGCCGGACCAGTGGGGAAGAAGGAGGGTCCCGAACGGGCAAGAAGGTCAGGCTTGCGGTATTCTGCTTGCTGTCAAAGAGTGTCTTGAAGCACGGAGAGAAAACATGCCTCTCTCATGAGCTGGTAAATCAGGAAGTGCTTCCAGAATTGCTCGGGTGGGGTGGACGCGAATCCGTTTTAGGACGGCATGGCCAGTGACCAGGTCAGAGGCGCTGCCCCTGTCCAGTGTGGGACATTCCTTCACGGAGGCTCCCTGCATCCTCACAGATCACTCTACAGGGAGAGGCTGATGTGAACACGTTAATCCAGCCCCGTCTGGTTCTTTTCCACCAAAGCTTCAATATGCATCTGATCTCAGGATATTGGATTTTTCTTTGAGGAAAGAAATAAATGACTTATCTGGGGAATAAGCCCAGAGTTCCCTCCATGCATCACACATTCTCTATATTGGGCTAAAATAAGGTTTGCTGATTCTCATGTAAATCTCTAAAGCCTGGGTGTCATAATATGAGTATTTTATGTGCCAGGTGAATAGGTTACAACCCCAGGAAAAAAAAGAAAAAAGGCAAGGAAGAAAGATTAGTGATTGTATCCAAAGAGAAGGAGAACAGATTCAAATACTTTAAGTGCCTATAGCTTCTTGATGCAGTGGACAAGAAATACGATTCCCTCTGAAAAGCAGTCCTTTTGGTTATACTGGAATTGATCGTGAAGTCTGGCAGGTAAGTTCTTTCTGTAGTTCTGGCTGTGCATTTCTTTCCCACCTCCTCGAAGCCTGACAAGGTGATGCTTCATAAAATCCTAGCGGTTTTTGCTTCTTTCCTGTGTGGCTTGTGCAGGACTGATGGGAGAGCAAGGTTCCCTGCCTGCTGCAAATATTCATCGTGCCACTGATCGGTTTTCACCAAATGGGTACTTCAGAGAACCTTGTTCACGTCTTGATCGGTTTGAGGAGTGACAACCAAGGACAGCCCATAAGGATCTTGTCAGCATGACTTTGCCAGGCTGGTAGGAGGGAAAAGAGGTGTCTTTTCTGATATGAAAACCCGTGGGAGCGTTTCAGGGCTTGGCAAATACAAACCAAGAATCAAGATGAGTTTTATGGGGTGATTTTCGCCTAGGTCAAGTACAGAAAATGTAAGGCAGTATATGTGTTCCCCAACTTTCTCCTGAATGCAGAAGTTTGGAGTTGGAAAGCCTTTCGACACATTTAATCAATTCCTGTTTTCCACTGATGAGAACATGGAGCCCAGAGCAGACGAAGCGGTCGACCTGCTGTCCAGAGTGAGCCGAGGGAGGAAGGCTGACCCGGTGAGCAATTGCAGCAGATTGTTTCCCACGGGTGGATGTGGCCATCTCTCCCATCCCACAAGATCTTCTGTGATGTGGCCTTTCCATCCTTCCTGGCAAGGGTGAAGTCTATTTCTTCCCTCTTGAATCTGGGATGATGCTGTGACTACTCTGACCACTTCCAGGCATAGCCTTTAATGGCTCAGAGGCTTTTGCTTCTGGCTTCTTGGAAACTTTACTCTTGGTTCACTTTCTCTGTGAGCTCAGCTGTCATAATACGAGAAGTCCACATCATCTGGAGAAGCCAGTGCAGGGGTTCCAGTTGATGGCCTCAGCTGAACTCCTAGCTGATCGCCAGCATCCACTTTTTCAGCCCTTGGAGTGCGCCATCTTGGATGTCCAGCCCAGCTGAGCTTTCAGATGACTACAGTCCCAGCCGGATGCATGAGAGCTCATGTAATCCTCCCAGTTGTGAGAATTAATGATAAATGATTGGTGTAAGCCACTATGTTGTAGGGTTGCCTGTTATGCAACAATATTTAAGTGGAACACCCCCCATAATGCTAATTGGCCAACTTAGGGTTGACCACCACTCTGCAGCTTTATCAACGACTCTCCCATTTATTGTAAAGCTTGGTGTTTTTCTCATGGAGGGTCATGACTCATTAGTGGATCATGATATCACTTAAGTGGATTGCAAAAATGTGAATCAAATAGGATAGGATTTGTTAGAGCACATTATACACAGTAAGGGAGATAATTGTTTCATGAAATTTTTGTTTCAGCTTGTGTGTGTGTGTGTGTGTGTGTTCTAGATTTTACCATATGTTTCCTATTGTGGGTCATAGTTAAAAACGTTAGGAAATGGTGATCTGATTAGACCCTCACAACAGCTTTGATAAACAAGTAGGAGAGGTTTCATTGTCTTCTTCAGCGAGGACACCAAAATGAGAAGGGAGGTTACCTGGCAGATCTGGACTTCTGCTCCCCTGTCACCGCACATCCGATGTCACGGAGCCTCCTTACCGTTCTTAAAACATTTAAAATCTCTCAGGGAAAACCTGCTTCCTGCACCTGGCGTGTGTGCGGAGACAGGGTAGTAGCAGGTGACACACCCGCATGCTTACCCTGTGCGTGTAAGCTCTCCTCGCTGTGCTGAGGACTCTACGCTATTGCCTTACCCGACATGCTATGATTACGGGGTTTTCCAGGTGAGGAAGCTGCATAATTTAGCCAATGTTATGCTTCCAGTAGGTGGCAGAGCGGGAATCCGAGCCTACGTGGGCTGGCCTCCACATGGGCCCTCTTAACCTTTACACCAACTCCGGTCCTGGTTGGGAAATCTCTAGTGTGAGGACAGCGGCAACCCTGCGTGCATTCCTGTGTTTGCTCCCATCGGGCTGTTCCCTGCTCCATCTGTTGCTTTACGGCACCAGGCCAGCCTTCTGGGGCTGGACCTTGGCTGTCCTTCCCCAGCAGCAGTAGCGTGGCAGGGCCGCGTGTCCCATGGAGACTCCGAGTGCCCACCTCCCGGGGTCTGGAGGGGGGCCAGCCTTCCCCAGTGCCTGCGAGGGAGGGTGTTGTCTTTTGAGCTGCTTCTCTTCTTGTTTATAAGATGGGGATCAACTCCATGGTCAAATAGTTGATGCTGGCCAAAGAGTTAAGAATATCTGTGTGTTTGGAGACCTGTTTCTTTCCCCCCCTTGCTTTACTTTCAGTTCCCTCCTGATGGTGTGTTTGTCGAAGGGAAGTCCTCCAGGGAGAGAAGCCTGGCTGGCAGACAACCTCCGTCCCCTATTTCCCTGCTGGAAAAGTGACAGTCTGCATTGGACTAATCCAGTGGTTCTCAACTGGGAGCGATTTCCACCCCCAGGGGACGTTTGGCAATATCCGGGGACACTTTTGGTGGTCGCAGTTTGGGGTCAGGGATGTGGCTGGCATCTAATGCACAGCA
This sequence comes from Ursus americanus, assembly GCF_024610735.1. Lineage (NCBI taxonomy): Eukaryota > Metazoa > Chordata > Mammalia > Carnivora > Ursidae > Ursus > Ursus americanus. The sequence goes on along the minus strand of NC_142152.1, from coordinate 40,028,587 downwards.
CAAGGGCTGTTGCTAAACGTTCTCCTGCATACAGAACAGTCCCCACAACATAGAAGTATCGGCCCCAAATGTCAACAGTGCTGAGGTTAAGAAACCTGGTTGAATCTCTTAATGTAAAAATCCCTGCTCATTGAGGGTCTTCTGTGTGCCAGACCGTGGGGAAAGCCAGAGATGAAAACAAGACAAAATAAAACACAGTCTCTGGACCAAGATGCTTGCAATTTAGTGGGAAAGCCAAATGTGTAAATATTTTCAGAAATGATAAACCCCAGAGAGGAGATGCATATATGGTGTCCCAGCGAGTGGCTAAGTGCCAGGTACGCTACTGAAGACTTCACAGAGGAGGTGCCCTTGGAATCGGACCTGGGGTCCCCAGGGAAAGGACGAGCAACACAGACAGGAATATGAGAAAGCACTGGCTATGCTCAGGGTGACTGGGGTGGGGGGGTTCATGGAAGATGGGCGTGGAGAGCCTGGAAGAGGCCAGGGCTGCTCTGCCTGCCTCAGGGCCTTAGCACATGCTGTGCCCCCATGCCTGGAAGGCTTTATCATGTCTCATCTACTTTTCTCATCTCTTTGGTCTCCGCCTAAATGTCATTTCTTTGGAAGCCTTTCCTGACCTCCTGAGGCCCTCACAGCACTCTGTGACTAGGCTTCTTAGCACTTACTCGGTTTGTGATTTAACATGTGTTTCTGAGGATTTGGTGATTGTCTGGACACTTCTGCCTGCACCACCCATTCAAAACAGCCTCCCCTCTTCTGAAACAGACTGCACCAGTGTCTCTGGGGTCCTTCAAGCTCCCCCCATAGGGCAGCCAATCACATGCCCTCTCCTGTGTATTTGAGCATCTCATTAACCCCCATTGCCTTCAAAGTAAATCCCACACACCGAGCTCTGCATTTGGGGCCCTTTGTCCTTCGTGATCCGGCTCTGCCTCCTGCTCCAGTCCATCCCTACTTCTAACCCCTCACCCCTTGGCTTCACACAACCTTCTCCCCAGGGCCCAGAGTGGCCTTCTGCTCTCCGGCATCGGGGCGTTGCTCAGAAAACTCTGCATGTGTGAACCTGTTTCTGGTTAGATCGTAGACTTCCTTTAGTCTGCCTTGATGACTCCTCTTCCAGGAAGCTCCCCTCGTTCCCTCAGGTCTGAGCTAAGTGCCTTTCCTCTGAGTGCTCAGAGACTCTGGGATTACCATGGCTTTTGTGCATCCATTGCACTGAAATTGTCTTGAGGGAGAGGCTGGGCAGTATTTGGGGCAGCATTTTTGGCACCCCAGGTAGATGCCAACATGTTCAACTCTTCATTGAATGAGCAAGGTCGCGGATGCCAGTTTCCTCCTACTAATTCCTGGATCTGGTTGAGAATGGATCCAGCCTCCTTGGGAGACTCCTATCCAGAAAAATCCTTCCTGGTCCTGCAAGCCCACCTGTTCGGATGTCAATTTATAATAAAATCTACATTTTTCCCCCCAGCAATGCTAGAATTGAGGCCAAGTCCCTGTTTCAGCGATATAATGACACCAAATAGTAATAGCATTCAAGGGGTGCCCAGGTGGCTCAGGCAGTTAAGTGTCCGACTCTTGATTTAGGCTCAGGTCATGACCTCAGGGTCGTGAGATCAAGTTCTGCGTTGGGCTCCATGCTGAGTGAGGAGCCTTCTTAAGATTCTCTCTCTCCCTCTGCCTGTGTGCACGCTCTCTCTCTGTCTCTCTCTCAAAAAAAGAAATAGCATTCAAAAAACAAGAAATTATTATTGAAAATGACTAATGCAATTCTTGAGTGATCAAGAGATTCCATTACATGTATGCGTTAGCCTCTGAACTGAACATGGGGGGTAAAGATATTGAACGGCCCAAATTTATACTGTTTAGTACTTATAGTATAATGGTGGTTCTAATGTTTGATGTTTGCTGTGATCATGAGGGCATTGAACAGGCTCAGTTAACAGGTGTGCTTCCAGGTCTTGGAATCCCAGCAGCAGAACACATGGGCTGGCCCTGAGCCATCATCTCCATCACTCCCCTCGCATATGGCAAGGTCTTGGTAAATGTTGGCAATGCCTCCTCTGTGCCAAGTACCTTGCTAAGCCCTGGGAGAAATTAGAATATAAATTAGACCTGATCTCTGCCTTCAAGGAGCTTCCTGTCTTACAGGGAAATTAGGCTACCATTATATCTCAAGAATTCTAGATAGTGAGAAATACTGAAAAAACTAGAACAGGTTGGAAAATTACAAAACATGAGAGATAAATTCTGCCTGGAAGGATTCAGAGAATATGGAAGAGATCTTATTTGATTTGCATCCTGAAAAAGTATAGATTTGAAAGAGCAGTTGTTCAGATAACATCTTAATACACAGAGGCGAAGGAAAGGGTAATCCAGGTAGAGAGAATGGCCTGAGGCAATGTCCAGGGGAAGAAAGTGAGGTCATGAAGATGGATTTCTGTTTTTTTTCCCCAGAAGATTTGTAATTTTAGGTTTTACAATTTAGATCCATAATCCATTTTGAGTTAATTTTTGTATATGGTGTGGGGTATGGATTGAGGTCATTTTTTTTCCCCAGGTAGATATCCAATTATCCCAGTATCATTTATTGTATTATGCTTTAAAAAAAAATCACCCAACTGGTGATGTTTAGACCATTTATATTTAATGTGATTGCTGATATAATTAGATTTAAATCTATTGTCTTGCTGTTTTATTTTTCTATTTGTCCAATCTGTTGTTTCTCTTTTCCTTTTGTTCTTCCTAATTTTGAAATATTTGAGTATTTTTTAAAATTTTATTAAAATTCAAGTTAGTTTACATATAGTGTATTATTAATTTCAGGGGTAGAATTTAGAGATTCATATAACACCTGTGTTATATCAGGTGCTCATTAGACAAATGTCCTCCTTAATGTTCATCATTTCAGTATTTTTATGATTACAGGGTATCTCTTTCATTGGATGATTAGCTATAACTATTGATTTGATAACTAGAGATTGCTTTAACTTATCAGTCTAACTTGAAGTGATGTTTTATTTCTTCAAGTGCAGAATAAGAACTTCATAATAGCATACTCCCATTTCTTCTTTCCTGCCTTTGTGTTATTGCTGCCCCATATTTTACTTTTTATATCTTATAAACCCCATGCTACCTTGTTATTATTTTTATTTAAATGATCAACTACTTTTAAAGAGATTTGAATGGTAAGAAAAACATGCAATCTGCTTGTCCATGTATATTTACCATTTGGGTTCTCTTTCTAGTTTGTTTGAAATATTTCCATCTGGAATATTTTTCCTTCTGTCTAATAAAGATAATTTTTTGGCTTTTGCATGTTTTCCAAAGTCTTGGTTCCCTTTTGTCCTGGGAGTCATTTTTGCTGGGTATAGAACTTGAGGTTAGCTGTTTTTCTGTTGTAGTTTAAATAACCTGCCCCATTGTTTTCTAGCCCCATCATTCTGAAAAGAAATATGTTGTAATTCTTACATTTATTTCTCTGAATGTTGTGACTTTTCTTCCTCTTACTGCTTTGAAGATTTTCTCTTTACTCCCAGTTTTGAATAATTTGAAGATATGCTTTGGTACAGTTTTACTTACGTTTCTTATTCTTGGGATTTATTGAACCCTTTGGATCTGTAAAATACAGTTTTCATCCAATCTGGAAAAACATTTCAGCCATTATTTTTCAAAAATAGTTTTGGTCTTACCTCTCCTCATCTTCTGGGACTCAATTTCACATATTTTAGGCCACTTGAAATGGTCACACAGCTCATTGGTGCATTTAATGCTCTGTTCATTAAATTTTTTTTTCTCTCTTTGTTCATTTTGGGTAGTTTCTATTTTATGTCTTCAAACTGTTATTTTTTTTCTTCTTCAAGGTCTAATCTGCTGATAGTCCCTTAGAGTGAATTTCCTATCTCAGACATTATAGTTTTCATCTCTAGAAGTTTTATTTTGGTCTTTTTATTGATCATATTTTTTTTCTGCTTCTTTGAATGCCTATTAATTTTTGCTTGAATGCTACACATTGTGAATTTTACCTTGTTAGGTATTGGATATTTTTGTATTTTTATATTTTTGAACTTTGTTATGTGGGGTAATTAATTTACTTGAAAATAAGTGGCTCTTTTCAGGTTTTGCTTTTAAGTTTTGTTAGGCAGAATAGGAGTAGTATTCAATCTAAGGCTGATTATTTTCCTTTATTAAACTCAAACTTTTCTGACTGCTGTACTCAAGACTCCACGAATCATTAGGCTTTCCAGTCTGGTGAGTATCAACAGGGACTACTCCTAGCTCTGTGTGAGCCCCAGCACTGGTCCTATGGATGGGACCATTGGATTGTTCTTTCACTAGCCTTGCATAGTTTCCTCACACAGATGCTGTGGTCCCAACTCAGTTGGATGCTCTGGGAACACTCTGCAGATCTCTGGAGTTCTCTCTCTCTCTCTCTGCAGCTGTCTTCTCTCCAGTGCTCTGTTCTACAAACTCTGTCCACTTTGTTCTCCCTTAACCTCAGCTCCACATCTTTAACTTTTCCCGGAAACTCTTAAGACAGTAGCCTGGGACAATTGTGACACCTCACCCCATTTGTGTCTTACCTCACTGGGATCATTACCCTCCATTGCCTAATGTGCTTCATGGTCTTGAAAACTCTTGATATATATGTATGTGTATGTGTATCTATCAAGATATATGTTATTTTAAAATGATATATGTATACATATATAAATATATATATTTATATAAATATAAATAACTCAACTTTTTCTGCTTCCTTCATACTCTTCCCCTCCTTGCTTTTTTTAGTTAACTCAACTGACATTCAAATTCAGCCCTCTTGGCCTAGCTGGCACCTCCCTTCCACAGGTACCCCTTCAATGACTCTTGAGCTCTTCTAAGCCCTTATGCAGGTACAGCCCACAGAGTAGCCAGCATGTGGTGAAAGGTACTGTTTATGTCCATGGAGGCACAGGCAACTCAGTTCTCAGCAGACGCTGGCCCAGGTACTTCTGAGAAAGTTCTTTTAATTAACACTGGTGGAAGATTTAAATATGGGCTTGAAACCAGAATGACTTTTGGCCCCAGGACCCCCAGCTAACTGCAGAGCCAATGTTCCCAGAAAGAGTCATCTCCCCTTGTTTGTATCCACCTTCCTTCTTCTCTCTACTCTTCCTACTCTCAAGCAAGGAAGTGGAGTGGGGACTATGAATCATATTTCTGGATCACATTTCTTGGTATGTCACCACCTTCTTTTATGATCTTGGGCAAGATACTTCCCATCAGGGCCTCTGGTTTCTTCTATGGAAAATGAAGGGTTTCAGCTAGCTCAGTGGTTCCCACCAATTTGACCACAAGTGTCCCCTTTTATTTTTCCTTCTTCTGTGAACAACAATCACGTTTCAAATGACAAAGAGTTTGTTGGTGTGGCCTTAGGGTATAACAAGTTCCTACTAGGTGTCATGCCCGAGTTAGATGACAGGGACGCAAGGGTGGATTGCACATAGGTCCACACCACAAAGAGCCCACAGTGTTCTGGGCAAGCAAACACACAAACAGCTACACTCAATGTGAGGAATAGGGCTTAGTGGGGCAAGAGAGCTGGATGGTGTGGGATCCCACAGGAGGGCCAGTGGAGGGGAATTTTGCATTGACCCTGAAGGACAAATAGGAGTGTCAGGTGAGAAAGGGCATTCTGAAGATCCTCCAGATCTGGGCAGTTGGAATGCTGTGGACAGATCGGCTTTTCGTATCACTGTCAAGAGCTAAGGTGTTTTGGGAAACACGGGAGGAGATATTTTCTAAAGCTGTGACTTCAAGTCCTGCTGTAACACTGAGCAAGTGACTTCACCTCAGCTTTCCCTCAAGCACATAGGTTTCCAACATGTGGATGAGCTCACATTTTGGTGTTAGTTTGTCCTCATACTAGTTAGTGATGGTCAACAGAGGTTTTGGAAAGGGGAATATTGCAGCTGCTATGAAATCCCAGACCTCATAGACCTTGGCTGGCTGTGTGCCCCTCTCAAAGAACCCCATACCAGTCTGATCTCCTCCTTATAAAAATAGGGGGGGATGAGGGGTGTCCTCTGTTTGTTCAGATGCAACCAGGTTACATTTACTAGATCATATAATTCCCCTAAACTGAGAGATGGAGTTTGCTCACTTGAGAGGTGAAGATAGGGGTGTGTGGAGAGGTCAGGTGGCCTGTGGGTCCTGCAGCTGGCCAGTGGCAGAACTGAGATTCAACGCAGGTTTGCGTGGACACAGAACCCATGCTCTTCTCACTAACACCACCCCCCAAAGTGTCAGGGTGGGCAGTGGGGAGCCAGCTAGAGTGCTGGGAGTGGGGAGAAAATGAATTAAGATCATTGTAGCAGGTCAAGTGGCCAACACTCTTCAAAAGATATACCTGTTTGGAACCTTAGAATGTGAGTGTATTTGTAATATTGGCCCAGGCAGATGTAATTAAGGTAAGGATCTCAAGATGAGATCATCCCAGATTAAGGTGGGTCCAATGATGGGCATTCTTAAAAGAGACAGAAAAGAGAAGACCAACAGAGATGGAGAAAGAGGCAACGTGGCCCCAGAGGCAGAGATGGAATGACACAGCCAGAAGCCAAGCAATGCCAGGGGCCACCAGAAACTGGAAGAGGCCAGGAAAGATTCTTCCCTGCAGCCTTTGACAGGAGCACAGCCCAGCTGAGATCTTGATTTTTCACTTCTTTTTTTTTCTTTTAAAGATGTTATTTATTTATTCAACAGAGATAGAGACAGCCAGCGAGAGAGGGAACACAAGCAGGGGGAGTGGGAGAGGAAGAAGCAGGCTCATAGCGGAGGAGCCTGATGTGGGGCTCGATCCCATAACGCCAGGATCATGCCCTGAGCCGAAGGCAGACGCTTAACCACTGTGCCACCCAGGCGCCCCTTGATTTTTCACTTCTTGACTCCAGGATAATAAATTTCTATTGTTTTAAACCATCAAGATCATCACAGCATTTGTCATTTGCCACACAGCCACAGGAAGCTCATATGGTTTTCATGATGGTTGTGAGGTTGGCGTCATGCCTCCATGTGGTCATGGGGAATGTAAGAGTGCCGTGAATGGTGTTCACAAGCAGTCCTGGCTTAGAAGGATCCTGAAGCTTGATCCTAGGATAGGAGAGATGCTTTGCCTGAGAAAGGCAGTGAGGCAGTGAGCGGTGGTCTGAGACTGGGGCAAAGACTCCCACTCCTTCCCGTCGCCTCCCTTCCCTCACTTTCCACAAGCTGGTGTCCCATGAGATCATCTGCCGTGAGGGCTTTCTGGGGAGTTCAGCAGATGTGAGTTTGAGTTTTGATGCTGTCACTTTCCAGATCTGTGAAACGGGATGATCCCTTCCTCCTCTGCGGGATGGGTTAATGTCCTTCCCTGGAGATCCAGTGTGGGGATGAGAGAAGGCATTGCACGTCAAGTGCGCGTCACTGCACTTGGGCTGTGCAGGAAGCACTAATACTTGGTGGCTGAAAACACACCAGATTCCCTTTTGAAACCTTGGTTTCTTTCTCAGTGGGATGAGTGTAAGGAGGATCCCTGTGGTCAGGTACTGGGATGATGAGAACTGCTGCGTGTGAACGGCACTCAGGAGCTGGGAGTAGTTGTGATCACTGATGCTACTCCTGAGAGCAGAGACACCTGGATTCAGGTGTTATGGTGCTGTGGTGTGCAGATCCAGCCTTGCAGGCCTCCTCTACACGCCCTGTGACCATGAACCTCGAGGGGCCCAACCCCTCCACCGGTGACTGGGAAGTGTCGGCCAGGGAGCCCTGATGTCTCCCCATGGCTGGGCCTTACCCACATGTCAGGCCTTGGCATCCCTTCTAGTGCCAATGTTGCCTATTGACCTTTATTTTTGTTCTGGAAGGGAGTACAAAAAACCACCTAAGTGATTCCTGATGGGCTGCTCCAGGGTGATGAGGATCTCTGAGTGTTCTAGGGTTGAGGGTCTCATCAGGAGGGAGGAGAGAACCTGCTGTGTGTCCAGGGGGCATCAGCCAAGTGCAAGGGATAGCTGGGAGGGCCTCTGTTATGAAGCGATTTGATATTTTGGGAGCACTGAGGTGCCTTGTCCAAAGGCTGACAGGTTCCTTCCTCCCTCCCCTCTTTCTTTAACAAATGTCTATTGAGGGTTTGCTTGCCCAAGTACTAGACCAGGCGTGGAGGAGAGCGGGAGACAGAAAGGAGAACATTCCTGCTCTTAAGTAACCCACAGTCTGGTTTAGGAAACAGCCAGCCAGCCCCCAATTGCAGTTCAGGGTTGATGGAAGCTCAGACACCACAGCCTCAGCCACATGGCAGCCTGGGAAGGCTTCTTGGAGGAGGGGACCCCAAGGAGAGACCACGTAGGGTTTGTGAGGGGAAGAAAAGGGGAAAGATATTTTGAACAGACGAAGCAGCTTGTCAGACAATTGAGAGGCCTTTTCTGAATGGGCTCATTTGGTGTTCAGCAAACTCCAAGTGTCAGAAGGATGGGAAAGAGCTGGTAACAGTGCACCATATATATGCCAGGCCTCATTTCAAGGATTGTATGTCTATTACTGGTGTTGATGCTCAGGACGTCTCAGTGAGGTGGAAATCCCATGTTTGGATAGGGAGACTGAGGCAAAGAGAGGTGAACTTAAACGAAGCTTGCCCTGGGTCACATGGTCAATGTATTAGCTACGCTTCCCCGGAGAAGCGGAACCAATAGGCTATATCTCCATCTAAATACAGATCTATAGATTAGAGGAAATCTATTGTAGGAATTGGCCCATTGGTTATGGCAGCTGAGAAGTCCCACCATGAGCTGTCTGTAAGCTGTAGGACCAGGAAAGTCAGTGGTGTGATTCCGTTCGAGTCTGAAGGCCTGAGAACCATGAGCATCGGTGTCCAAGGGCAGGAGAGGATGAAGTCCCAGTTCAAGCAGAGAGAACAAGTTTGCCCTTCCTCCACCTTTTTGTTCTATTCAGGCCCTTGACAGATTGAATGATGCCCGCCCACCTTGACAAAGGCGATCTCTACTGTCTATGGATTCCAATGTTAATCTCTTCCAGAAACATCCTCACAGACACACCCAGAAACAACGTCTTACCAGCTATCTGGGCATCCCATGACCCAACCAAGCTGACAAGTAAAATTAACCATCACAGTCTGTAGGGGGTGGGGGCGGGACTCTCAGCCCCCTCTTCCAGATCTGTCCCTCACCCCCTGCAGTGTGTTGCACCATCTGGGAGGCGAGGCTGTGTGGGGCAGGCAGGGTCGGGTATGTGGAGAGATGGGGCTCCACCAACCAGACTTCAGCAGGGCGTATGAGTGTGAGAGAGTGAGCAAGCGAGCGAACGAGCGTGTGTGTGTGTGTGTGTATTGTGAGGGCAGGGAGTGGGGAATAACCTGGTGATCATTTTCTTAATCACTCCGATGGCACAGAGAGTAGAACTGGGGGCTGACAGAGGTCAATCTTAGTACCGAGACGGGGCTCCTGCTCATGGGAGGACAGCCAGGAAGGTGGGTCACCGAATCCTGTGACAGGAAGCAAGTGGCTCAGTTGAGCTGGTGACAGCATAGTTTGGCAAAGGGCTCCTGAACTGTTTGCAAGGATGGGCCAGCGTCCCAGGGCTAGCATCAGCAGGGTGCCATTAGCCCAGGGTCTGAAGGTCTCAGGGGGCCACCGCTTGACCTGCAGGGAGGAGCTGAGGGAGGGGAATCCGTGGCCTTTTCTGGAGACGGTGCAGCCCACTGGTGGCGAGCCAGCAGGGCCGTTGTTGGAGGAAGAGGTACCCCCTTCGTGGCCTTCTTGCCTCTGTTCTTCTGCAGGTGCTTCCAGGGTCAAACCAGCAGGAAACTGGGATCCTGCCGATGGTCTGCAGGGCAGGCAGGGGCAGGGAGTAGATGTGACGGTAAATGGGACCCTCCAGCTCACGGGGTTTGCTTGCTATTCAGTGTGGCTTGTATGTGGACGCAGACCCCCTTTCCGTGTCAGGCCCAGGCAAGATGAACAGGTCTTGGCTAAGCGTAGCTGTGGTCCCCCACTGCCAGTCCTGCTTGAAGCCCTCACTGGGAGTCATTCCAGGGGTCCCTTTGGAAGTAAAGCCCACACTGTCCACGGACATTTCAGAAATCAGCAAGACACACACACAAGGAACAGGGAGTGTGGACATGTTCTTTGAAGACTCCCACGATCCATATGGCTGGCATATGGAGAAGGTAGAATGCTCGTTAAAATCATTGCCAACGTGTCTTTGGCCTTTGGGTTTTCATTCCGAGGGAAGACTCTGAGGACGATGTGGTTCGTGTGTTTGGCCTCCATGCTCCTCTGCTGTGTTGTGAGCCTGTGACTGTGTGTGTTCACTGCGTGCAGGTGTGCTGGGCACGGGATCCAGAGAGAACGTGGACCTGGGCGCTGGGTCCCATCCAGGAGACAGACGGCCAACACACAGCCGTGAGAAGGCATGCACTGTTCGCGGCCTCCCGGCCCCTCGCGTGGGCTCTGGCACACAGTTGGAGCTTAATCAGTGTGCGTTGGAATGGAATGAAGGAGAAACCTGCTGATCAGACAGGGATGGCCTACAGCCCAGGAGCTGCGTTGCACTATCTAGAGAAAAACTGCAGGACAGAAGGACAGGGACACTTATCAGTCTTGTGGACCTTCATAAGGACAAAGTGGCTGATGTCCCTTGTGGACTGCTGCCTGCCTGCGTCCTGCTGGTGGCCTGAGCTTCTGTAAGGTCATCTAAAGAAGAAAGAAGCAGGGTGCATGAGAGGAAGGCTGGGATCACAGAGACATTGTCATCTCTGAAGCTGCAACCTGCCAGGCTTTGTGCCTGCATGTCACACAGCTCCTGCTGCAATGTCCTCGCCCACCCCCCGGGGCTAGAGGCTGCTATTCCCACTTTACGGAAGAGGAACAGGCTCAGAGAGGTAGAATGAGCCAGCCACGGTCATCCAGCTGGGACGTGGCAGGGTTGGGTGGAACTCTCGGGTCTTGGCTCTTTCAGCCTCGTCTTGCAATTTCCTGTCAATCTACTAGAAGTTTCCCTGTTGTCCAGGCTGGCTGGCTGCACACAGTCCCCATGCCGTCGCTCATCCCGCCCCCTCCTCCGGTCCAGCAGACTGGCTAGAGCTGCCAGGGCAGGTCCGAGCTCTGGTCTCCCTGAGCTGGCATCTGATGGGAGCTGTCCTTGGTGGCACATCACCGTGGGGCAGTGGGCTGTGTCCAGACCACACAGACTGCGGACTGAGCACCCTCCCTGGCCAGGCTCTGGGCGATTCCAACCGCTCCTGGCCCTCAAGAGTGCTCCACACAGGAAGCCCTGTGATAACCATACCATTTGAGTTCAGAGAGCACAGGCAGAACTGGGGCCCAGGGGAGGTGGTGAGGGACTTGGGGACAGAGGCCTGGAAGGCTTCCAGCAGGAGGCCTGGTCTTGAGGGGTGAAGAGGATGTGGGGCAGGTGGTTCTCACCCCTGGCTGCCCATGGAGTCGCCTGGGGACCCAGCGCCCCGAGAGCCTGACTGAGTTGGTCTTGGGTGGGACTGAGGCATTGGAATTTTAAAATGTTTCCTGAGCGATTCTAGTGGTTTGAGAAGCACTACCTTAGGGTGAGGAGGATGGGGAGGGGAGAGTTCTAGGGTAGCACAGAGCCTGGCTGGGATGCAGGAGGAGAGGGTTGGTGGGCGTCAGGGTGGGGGTCGGGGCTGGATGGTTGTGCCGGATCAAGAAGGCTTCGGACACTGGCTCTGGGGCTTGGACTTTAACCAAAGGTGTTAGGGGAAGAAGGACACTGAAGCTCTTGGTAGGGGAAGGGCCAGCTGAGCTCTTTTGCGGGGCCTCCGGTGCAGGATGGGTGCTGGCTGTCAGGAGGAGGTGAGAGAGTGACGGGTGGCCGCGGAGGGGACGGTGTCAGGGACAGAGTGCAGCAGGAGTGGGTAGGGGCCCCTTATCTCTCACCTGAGTGCTGCTGGACACTGGGTGCTGAGGTGCGGGGAGTCAGGAGCAAAGGGAGATGCCCCAGGCTCAGACCCCAGCACCCAGGAGAGAAGGACGGAGCCGCAAGTATGCTTTGGGGGCAACGCTCAAGCTCCTGGCCATTGTGTGCATTTCCGAGAGCACCTTGAAGCCAACGTTGCCCGTCCAACTTGTGGCTGTTTTTAAAATCAGCATAGTTTAGTTGTATGGGATTGGCTGCATCCTGCCCTCCCCACACCGCCCCCCTCGCTGTACCATCTCTAAATACAGAGGCATCTGAGGCTGCGGCCATTTGTTGTATCATTAAATACACCTTCTCACGCTTGGCACATAAACCCTGATAAAGTTTTACCTTTTAATGAAATAAATGACTCAATTAACAAGATGAAAAACAGCAGTGTGGTGGCAGGCCCACTTGGTGGCCAGAAAAAAAAAAGGCTGGAGAAGAATTATCCCAGCAGGGAGTTAATGTGGGCAGAGGCCCCGTGCTCGGTGGGCGCCCGCTGACTGCCAGCCTGCCAGCCTGGGGTGGACGGGGCCTGCGGGCCTCGGCTGCAGCGGGGGAGGGAGGGTCACTGACGTTCCGGGCCAGGGCCTGGCAGGGGCTGTGGTCTAGGGGAGCTCCCCGGGCTGAGCCCTGCCCTACCGAATCAGGCAGGGCCAGGGAGCGTTGAGTGAGAGCAAGTGAGTATGTGTGCGGGCGCGTGCGAGCATTTGCCGCCCCTGCCTCTGCGGGCCCCGGCAACCAACCCATCACACCATCCTTGTCTTTAGTGGGGAGACACTGCCATGCCAGGCTCTGGGGTAAATCTTTATGTATTGTATCTCTGTAGGACAGAGGGCTGTCCTGGAAATCAGGACGCAGAACACCCGGTTCTCAGTGCAAACTCTGTAACGTTGGTTGGGATAAAGACTCCCTTCGTGGGCCCCAACCGCCCTGTGCACGGTGTTGGACTAGGGCAGGGTCTCACCAGGGAACCGAGAGTCTGTGGCCAGGTCTCTGAACCCGGCTGAGAAAACAGCATTGCCCCTCTGTTTTCACTACCCTCTAACTGAAACAGAGCCCCTGTGTCGGTAGGAGATGGTGTCGTGGAAGCCCAGGATTCGCAGTGCCTGTGACTTTGTTACCAAGAGGAAGCCCAGATATTTTCATTTTCCCTTGCAGTTGGAGGAAATTTCAAAGTGCCATTTTACACTCCTTGCTACTTTGAAATTATGATTGTTATTAGACCGTCTGCTAGGGCTTGTTATTTAATGCATTAATAAAGAAGCCCATGCACTTCGGATCACAAATCCGCTTTTAATATTTGATAAGTTTCAAAATAATAGGTTTCCTTTGTCATCATATGCATTTTATTTCATGCAGGCGAAACTATATTCTGAGAAAGGGCTCTAGGCATCACGCACCTGTCCGAAGGTCCACGGCACGGCACCTGGCTAGGGATTTCCAAGGTCCTGCAAACGCTGATGTCCTGTGAGTTGGTGGAGTTAGAGCAGTCATCGTTAATGACAACAGTGTGGTTACGGACTGCTCGCCCTGTACCGGGGCCACTGCTATTTTTTTATTAAGGTATAACTGGGCATTTAAGATCCTCAGCATGTTGGTGGGTTTTGACAAATGTGTACGTTCCTGAAACAATCCAGAAGACACAGAGCGTTGTCACACCCCACAAAGTCCCTGCTGGTCCCTTATTCACTATTTTGTTTTCTTTCATCAGAGATTAGTTTTTTTTCTAGAACTTCCAATAGATAGACTCATACAGTTCTTCTTCTTGTACATTTAGTTTCTCTCACTTAGCACGTGCCTGGGAGAGTCACCCACACTGTCGTATGCATCCATGATCTGCTCCTTTGTACTGTTGGACAGTGTCCCATTGTGTGAATTAATCCATCCTCTTAGTAGCTGACTCCCCGGCTTCTTTATTCATTCTCACTTTGATAAATATTTGAATTGTTTATATATATAAACAATATATATTTAATAAACCATAAATAATAAACAATAAAAAATAAAACAAAAACCCCAAAATATATTTAATAAAAATAGATTACTATATATCTATATATATACTATATATAATGTATATATATATATACACACACACACACACACATATAAATTGCTCTTATAAACACGTGTACAAATCTTTTGGGCAAATACCAAGGAGCGGAATTGTTGGGTCATGTGATAGTATATGCTTATCTTAATAAGAATACGCTATTTTCCCAAGTCCTTGTACATTTGCATCGTCGCCAGCCATGTGTGAAAGACACAGTTCTTTTGCAGCCATGCCAACCTTTGGCATCATTAGTCTTAACCCTTCCCGAGGGACCTCAGTCCTGTGAGGTGTATGCTTTTTCCATCCCTACTTTGTGGACGAGGACCACATCACGGAGCAGGTAAGTCACTTGTGTGGTGGTGGGGCCACGGTTGGAAGTCAGGCTGTCACGTGTGGGGAGGGTAGACCATGTTCTGTCTGAGGCCCCCCAGGTCTGAGACCAGCTGTGAATGTGACTCATTGACCTGGAGCCCTGCTGTGACGTGGGACCTCATCTGGGTGCCCAGAGGGTCAAGTTCAGAGATACTCCATCCCTGGCTTATGCTTTCTGAGTGGTTTGGTCTGACTCTTGATTTTCAAGGTGTGGACACTGACCAAGAGGGGACCAGAGAGAGGGAAGTAATACACATAAGTGAGGACCATGATCCAGGTAACATGTCTCCTATGAGGCAGATCGTGTTGTTCCCATTTTGCAGATGAGCAAACTGGGGCTTACCTTCAAGCTAGTCAGTGAATAGGAAGTGAATAGGGTTCGTGGGTGATGTGGATGGTGAAGGTCATCCTCAGATCTTGGAGGGAGCCCCCCGAATGGGTGCCCTTGTGGAGGCCTTAAGGGGGAGGGTGGTCTCAGCAGAAGGAGACCTGTACCTTGGTGAGGACGGTGTGGCATGCTGGGAGCACCTCATGCAGATGAGAGAGGATGGAGGATGGGTCCAGATGGCACAACAAAGAGCATCTTGGTAGGGTCCCAGGCATTAGAGATGGGGGAATAGAGGCAGACATCAGATTCTAAACGTGTGTTGTGAACTTGAACCTTCTTCAATGTTGGAGGGAGATGGGATGTGAACGATAACAGAAAATCCCACATTGGGTCCCTTTGGGTGGGACACAGCACTGAGACTGGGGCACAGGTTTTCAGTGAAGTGACTTGGTTTTGTTTTTGTTTTAAATGGGTCCCTCTGTGACAACTGTGTACTTGCTGCCCCCTCTAATGAACCGGACATCGCAAATACGCTTCCAATCATGTGTCTTTCACGTCTTTTTCAGAATGGCCTTTTGTATGAATATAGCACATATTACTTACATCTAATTTCCAATTATTTGATCTTTTGATGATTTTACTGTGTTGCTATAATTAATAATACTGCAGTGAACATTCTTGCAGATGAATCTTTTTCTGTTTTGCTGGTTCCCTAGGATACATTTCTTGAGAGGGGCATGTATCTTTGCGGCATGTCGATCCGTATTGTTAAATTGACTTCCAGAAGGGCAAGACCAAATTGGGCTTTCATGAACAGTTTTTGAGACCCTCATTTTGCTACTCCAGGACCAAAGCTGTAATCTTAAAAAAACAAAACCAAAACCAAAACCTTTGCTAAGTTGATAAGGAAAAAAAAAAAAAAAAAAAGAATGTTGTTTTACTTTGCATTTATTTGGTTGACAAAGAAGCTGGACAGTTTTGCATAATCTTGGAATTTTCTTGTGTTTTCCTCTTAGGTAGTTGCTCATTCATGCCCTGCGTCAGTTTTTCTTCCCCAAGTGTTGTCTGAGTGTGGGCGGGTCAGCGTGTGCTCCGTCTGCATGACGGCCGGCTGCAGGGGTGTGAGGGTCCGGGGCTGCAGAGTGTGAGCCTGGCCCAGACACACTGTGGGGCCTTCGGGCCATGCCTTCTCCCAACACCCACCGAGGACAAGGTGTCCCAGCCACACCTCAGCAGGAGCCATCTTCCTCAAGGGGAAGTCCCCTGGGAGTCCTGCCAAGGCCCCTTTGCCGTCCAGGTGAGGGGCTCAGGCCTCCACGTCCTCCAGTCATGGCCTTTCCCAAAGTAGAACACCAGCGCCAGGAGGGAAGAATTTGGTGGCCAGGTAAATCTGGGACTCCCTATATTTTGTATGCCTCCTTAGAGAGTCACAATGGAAATTCACATACTAAAGGCCCTGAGAAGTCCTGCAGTGGAGAAACATGTCTCACCTTGTGCAACCCACCGCTTCCCTCTCTTGAATAACCATGAGCATCAGCCCAGTGGCATCTGAGGAGCACAGCTGGTGACACCTTGGTCTGTGGTGTAGACCCTGGAGCAGACCATATATTGTTTTATGTAATTGTAGTCACGATTTCCACTTGGCAGTGCAGATTTGTCTGTGCTTCTCCTCACCCTCCAAACAAAGAGCTGTGTCACCTTGCTGCTTGCCTGATGCCCTGTAGCCTGTCTGGGGTAAACAGCCTTCCCTGAGAGCCAGGGGCTCTCCTTCCAGAGCAATCACACTTTCCCTGCCACCTTCCTTCAAGCCAGAACCCTGCCACGCATCTTGATTTTATTTTTGACTTGCTGAAACTCTAGGGGGGACCCGGGGCTTCAGGCCCTGAGCTTCATGCCTGGCACCCCTCTCCCCGACCTGAACCCCCCCCCCCCAGGCCCTGCCTGCCCTCTGCTTTCCCCTGTCCTGTTGGTGCGTGCCGAATGGTTCCAAAGATGTGTTTCTAAGGATGGAGGCAATGGCAACTTCTGAAATCTGAACTCTGCAGTGAGTCCCGTACCAGGCACAGGGCTGGGAACAAGAGCAGGGGTGGAGAAGGGTCTGATGTCAGCGCAGCAGCCTGTCCCTCTGGCACATTGTCATTGGAGCGGAGCTGGCTGTGTGGCTCTCTCTCCTTTCAGCTCATGTTTTCCCAGTAAGCTCAGCTCCTTCAGCCTGCGGTGAGGCCAGGATCCCAGCTGGGGGCCACCTTCCCTGCTTTATCTTACTCCCCAGCCCATAGCCTGTTCATCTTCAGTTCCGGAGTAAATAAAGGGCAAAACCTCCTCCCTGGGGGCAAACACAGCCTTTCCAATGTGGTAGTGTGTGATTTTGGGGGGATTTTGGGGACATGTTTGTCCTGGTTCCCAGTGACATTTTAAGCTTGATGGGTTCCCCCTTTGCTGCCAAAAAAAAAAAAAAAAAAAGAGGGGGGAGGCAGGTGAACATATGTTGGCAATGTCAGCAGACAGTAACTGAGAAGTTTCCAGGTGCTCTGAGCATCCTTTCCCTCCTCTCGGCCTTTTGCATCAGTGGCCCTCTCCTGGGGGACATGAGCCCCTTCCTGAGCCTCAGGGCTTTATCTGTGCAATGGAGCTGAGGCCACAGACCTCAGGGGTTCGAGGAGAATGCTAGAATGTGAGGAGTTTCGGCGTGAACAGTGCGCAGCACAGGGGTGGGGTGGGAGTCCCTGCACTCTGTCCTACCAGCCACGAGAGCGCCTCCCTCCATGCATCAGTGTGGCATTTGCAGATCAACTCCACGGAATGAGTGGGCGCGCTCTGACATAATATACGAGAGACCGCTTTATAACCTGCAAAGCACCACTCACACATTAGCAATTAATCTTATCCCAAATACCACCAGGGGCTTCAGGTGTGTGGTATTAAATGGATCCTTGGAAATGTAGGTCATTGATTTCCCAGCCCGCAGAAAGAATCGCAGCTCTGTGGTTCCACGGTGTCTCTGCGGAGGTGGTGTGGTGTCGACGGAAAATAGGGCCTTTGGAGCCAGACCGTCACGGTCTGAAGCCTGGTGCTACCACTTCCTGGCCGTGTGACCCTGGGCAAGCCAGGATGCCTCTTGGGGCACAGCTTGCTCATCTGTAAGCTGGGGCCGCTGCACGCTGACTCACGAGGTCACGGGGCTCCAGTGAGGTCGTGGGTATGAAAGGTGCTCTGTCTGCTGATAAGAAAGGGCTACAGAAATGTGTCATGTCGTAGCTCAGAGGAGACGGTGATGTGCGTGGAAACGCACTAAGCTCGGGACCTCTGGCAGGTCAGCTGGCTGCCCCAGCTTCAGTCTCCTCAGCTGTAAAAGGGGGAGGGGGGCGATCAAGGGCCAGAAAGTGGGGGACAGCCTCTGCAGTGTGACGCCCCAGGGCTCTCCGTATTGCTCTCAGCTCACGTCTGTGATCAGGACCACTACCCGTGTGCAGCGCAAAACAAGAATTTGAGCCTGACCCACGAGCAGAGGAGTCAGCCATCCCTTGAGGGAGCCAGGAGCCAGGCCCGGGAAACCAGGAGAGCAGCGCCAGGCAGATGGTGGCGGGTTTCGAGGTGGAAGCCTGCATATAGGCACATGTGGAACGGCGAGGAAGGAACTGACGTCCGCGGGAACCAGCTCAGAAGGGCTCCCCATAACAGAGCTCCGTGGCCATGGGCATTTTGGCGATGGTGGATGAATGACGTGCCGTGCGCCGAACTTGTGCCTCTGTCATGTCCACATCAGCCCTTCAGGGGGCCTCGTCATGCACCTGAGCGGCCACCCCACTCACGCTCCACCCCGGGGGCCCTGCACTGACTTGCTCTCGAAGAGCCAAAGGAGCAGCCCTTGGGCACATGGCCATTCTCCTCTGGCCACAGCTGGCAGGGCAGGGTGGACACCTCATCTGACCGCGGGGTTTCATTCTGGTTTTCTTCTTGGAAATTACTTTTGGAATCAAGACACAAAGAGCCTGAATTTGGTATTTCCATGATTTTGGCCTGTGAGGGGTTGAAAGCCTTTGAGAGGTGCCTTTGGACAGGCAGCTACAGCTGATCTCTAGAGAGAAGAGAGGGGGAAGGGAGGAAGAAGCAGAAATGGGAGACCAGGAGGCCCCAGGGAAAGAGGGTGAGGAGCCTGTGTGTGTGTCGGGAAGGGGGAGGCAAAGCTGTGGAGACACAGACTTTCTGTTTTCCAGACCAGGCCAAAGGTTTTCAGCTACACTTTGTTTTCTTTCTGTCCTGAAATTTCCTGTTGTACCTTCACGGTGACCTCTTCCTCTAATCGTGCCTTCACCCCTTTGCCCCTGTTTGAGCTAATCCAGTAGGATTCTGCTCCTCGTAGCCATCATACCCTGGAACAGCCAAGCAGGCGTTCCCAATTTATGGTTTTAAAAACTGAGGCTCAGAGAGAGCGCCACACGAATGGTCCAGTGGGCGCTAGGTCTGACACGTGCACTTTCTGTGGGCAGCTTCCATGACAAAGATGTTGCTCACTCCAGAAGCATGATGGCTAGCGTCCCACAGAGAGGGACAGATGGAGGACAGCCTCTCCTGTCCCCACTAGGCAAGGACGAGCTGATGAGCTAAGACCGTTTTCTCCACAGGTTGCCGCTGGCCACACCCTCGAGTCAGGAGGGGTGTTGGGGCATCACAAATTGAATGTTCGATGTGTGGGTTCCATGCTGATCTCTGGTTTGAGCAAGGAGCCCAAGGACATGATGATTCATTAGAAGGAAACCTTGGAATTGACCACCAGCCTTTTGGGGTTGTTCTTTGCTACTCCCAGTGCCCTGCCTACTCTGGACAAGAGCCAGGCCCCCCTGAGAGACAGGAGTGTGGGACACAGGGTGGGCAGGTCTGATGGAGGGGCACAGAGCCCCACTCTCCTGCAGGAGCTCACTGGGCCCCGAGGTCTGCAGTGTCTGGTAGCCCTCTGTCTACATACATGCCTGCCCCACATGGCCTTCCTCTCCTGACTTCACCCCACGGGGCTCTGAGCTCCTGCAGACAGCTTTGTGCTCCAAACTTGGCCGAATGTTTTGCATGTGATTAATGAATGGATGCTTGCAGAGTGAAGGAAGGGCTGGAGGAGAAAAGAAAGCAGACACCGGGCTTCCCAGGACAGTGGTTGGGCGGAGAGCCTTGGGTTCTCTGGCTTGCCCATGTTCTTGCCTTCGACCATGCGCTGCTCCCGTGATATTCCCACTGGGACACGTGGTAAGACAACCATGGACAAGGACACCAGCGGGCTCTCCCTGTTATGACCTGTGACTGTCAGTGGAAGGTAAAGAGATGCTCCAGGAGGGCAGCCTGGGTCCAAGAATTGATCTGGGCTCTTCACCAGTGGGAAGAAGCCACTGGCCTCCTTGTGAAAGTCTGAGTCCCCGAGACCTGCAGGGAAGGGTCTGGGAGAGCCCTGCCATGCCACTCCCTGCTGTCTGGCCTGCCCAGGCTTTAGTTATTCAACACACGCAATGCTAGACTGTAAAGGCCACCAGCTCCAGCTGGTGTTTCCAGGCCTCGGTATATGTCAATTCCAGTAAAGCAACCCAGGTCGGCTTTGCCCTCCGTCTCTGTTGAGAAGGAGGGAAGCCTGTGTTTTTTAGATGGTTTGTCTGGAAACCTGGTTGATTCCAAATGTGTTTCCCTTTCCGCGTGTGGCAAGTGCACCTCACTGTAGTTAAAATATGGGTCCACTTTATGGGGCAGCACTGTGGTCCTGACTCAGGATCAGGGCTCGGCTGCCTGGTAACACTGCTCCCTGCTGGCCCAGCACATCTTCCCAAGTGCCCTGCCATGGAGCTCTGGCCAGGGGGACTCGCTGATTTACTCTGAGGAATCACAGATCATTTTCTTCCTTTTTAAAAATTCCTCTGGCCTGAAGTGATTGATTACTTCATCACCTCCAAGACTGATGTCATGGAAAACTCTGGGGCTAAAAAGAACTGGGTTTGAAACCTGTTCTGTTTTTTACACGCTATGATGGGCAAGTCATTCCCCTTTGCCGGCTTTCTTAGGCCAGGAGGGCTAAAATAGCTTACACTGAAAACTTATTTTGGACGCCACATGAGATAAGCACATGGAAAAGCTTTGTAGCTTAAAAGAACTACAAAGTTTCTCAAGTACTCCTCATTTATTCAAAATGAGCTATCTGTTGAAAGATGTGTTCTTTAGTCAAAGGCACATTTCATTTAGTCATTCTACAATTATTAGGCACCAGCTGTTTTCGATGTAGTGCTACATATTCTGTTGAAAGTAAAATTGCTTCAGACATCATCTTATCATCTGGTAGCAGATAAAGGCCATGGTAGTGATCATGGTCATGTCCCTTCTTGTCTCCTGAGTTAATTTTTTATCTATCTTTGTCTTACTAAACACACTTTGGTAAATTCAGAACATGTTTGGAATAAGGCTGGGTACAAAACAGTTTGGCCCTGGCGTTTGAAATGATCAGAAGTCTGGAAGAAATACGGATCTTTAAAATCAAGTTGTTTGGCATGGACTACAGAGCACCATGAGCCATGGGTCTTTGCTGGCATCGGAGAGACGGACCTGTCTGGGGTGCCCTGGGGTTCCAGGCCTTAGGTTGGATGGCTTGGCCATGAGAAGCGGCTGAGACAGGAGCACCAAGTCCAGGGCTGGCTTCACCAGCATGTGACACAAGCAGGTGCACAGGGCTCACGCTCAGGAGGGCCCTGTGCTTGGTTTAATGCTCTGCTCTGGCCTTCTTGACATTGGCAATGATTTATCCTTGATCTTGTAAGCGGCATCTGGTGGGACAATGGAGCCTGTCTGTGAGCAGAGATCTGCACAATGTGCCCCCATCCCCTGCTATATGCACATGTATCCTTCACGGGGCCCCAGGGGGCCCCACGAACACAGAATGTCAGACCCACAATGCTTGGAAGTCAGGGAGTTGTCAAAGCAGGTCTAAGGTAAGCACGTTGGAAGCTGCTGGCTGCCACATAGCGTCGAGAGAGCGTGCAGGCATCAAGAAGAGAAACTGATGGCCGCTGAGCTGGTTTTCTGCAGAATTGCCGCCGTTCTGGGAACAATGAAATGTCTATACTGGGCTCACCATAGGGTGGGCAGGTGGTCTCTGAACAAGCTCAGGTCTGGGGGGAAAGCTGCCGAGAAGTAGCCTCCCCTCCCCTCTGTGTCTCCTGCTACCTGTTTGTTCACCCTTCCTGGCCCTTTCTGGCTGCCTGAAGGTCAAGGCTCCACTCTTGCTTATCTTTGAGCCTTCCTCTTTGCCTCGCTCACCAATTGCCATCCTAGGAGTGAGCTGTTCAGATTTTCTTTTCTTTTTAGGGAGTTAAAACAAAACCCCAAATGCTACAAGCATATCATGAGTATGTAGACACTGCCATCCACAGTTGTGTTTTTCCCATTCCTTGGTGGTACTTTTTTTTTTTTTTTAACATTAACACTGAGAGAATGTGCACAAACCTGGTGTATCCACAGTGAGCAACCAATTTGCAACAGTAACAGGCAACCCCGGATGCATGTTAGGCTAACCGCTTCTTTTCAGAAGGTAGCCCTCTTCCCTCTGTTGGTAGAACTGGCCTTGCCTCCGCATCTCCTCCCAGATTCTATCTTCTGGGGATTTTGCTCACGAGCTCAAATCAGGACAACTTCCCTTATTTTAATACACAAAGGCACAAACAAGCAATTCATACTGAGAGAAAATCTGCACATGGATCCCTTTCTAAAAATCTGTGTGGTTGGCCTTCAAACTTCCAAAATTTGTGTCCCATCCATCTGTGAAATCCAGAGGAACTTTCTCTGGATTGTTGAAGATGAGAAGCCTGTGGAAAGCTGGCCTGACCCCCAGCATAAGAAATGGATATGGAACCAAAGGCAGGAAAAAGAGAGAGAATCAAAGAAAGCTTGCCCCTCCCTTCAAAAAGTCACACTTTACTATTCTGCTCTCATTTCCATCAATCACCAGGGCAATACCCCCCAGATCAATGCATTAACTTGTTTGTTTTTTACAATGAAGGGAAACTTCATAGCCTCATCATTCATTCCAGAGTGTGGGGGAAAAACACAAAAGCCAGCCACTGAAATTTGCATGGTGCTCAATTATACATTAGTGAACATCACTTGGCAATCTGTTCATATCAATTTAATTGGATTTTAATACTGCCTCTGATCTTGTTTTCTAATTAACAGCAGTGCTTGGAAATAAAGCAGAACCATGCACCCAGCAACACCTTTGATCTCGACCATATGGAGCTCCACCAAGCTCTGGAAAAAAATCTCCCTTGCCTCCACAGCCGGCCGAGAGAAGCGGGGGCCCCCAGATGGCCAGATACCATGGATGCCCGCACCCCATGGACTGTCTCATCCCCTGATTGGTCCCTGCGGCAAAGGCAGAGGACTCGCTTCTCCAGCTGGAGGCAAGTCCATGTCCCCAGGCTTGGGTGAGGTTGATGGTTTTCACAGCTCGGTTTTGGGGGACAAATATTTGAGTAAACAGACCTGACCGTGTAAGGTTTGTTTCAGAATAGGGTCTCACCGGCAGGACAGAGTGAGGGTAGTGTGGGCTGGTGCAGGGGTGTCGCAACTCCCTGTCCGAGAGCAGCGTCAGACCTGCGTGGAAAGCTCCTGACGCTGGTTTCCAGCCGAACTCTGGCTGCAAGATATCTCCCTCTTTGCCTCTTTTTCCCTTTTCCCCCCTCTGTTTCCTCAGTCTTTGGTTTTGTAATCTTACATCTTGGGGAAAGCTTGCTTGCACCCTGAGACAACCTGAAATAGAAGAAGACCGTCAGCAATGAAATCAAGGTGGGTCCCCAAGGATGCTGGATGTGAAGGGAGCAGGTGGGACATGACCAAGGGCCAAGGACCTGCTTGCCCCAGCGTGGGGCCGGGCAGGTTAGGGGCAGTTACGAGAGGTGGGTGAGAGCGGAGGTGGGGAGTACCCACTGTCAGGAGACCATCGCTGTCCATGGTAACAGTCATGTGACCCCCGCCGCTCACTTGACCTCTCTGGCTGCTGCTTGTGGACTATAGTCCCGTTCTGAAATCCAAACGGTTCCAAAAGTCAGTTCCTTTCCAGGTTTATAGCAAACTCATTTTTGTGGCAAAACCTGACCAGAACTGATGTGAGACTATTTGTAATCTTCATTTATCCTACTTAATGTGGATATTCGTTCGTTCTGCTGTAGAAATAGTGATGTCTGGGATGATGGGAGGCTGCCCCAGAATCTACTGGGATATTATGTATTTATCTTTCTAAAATCCAGAATCTTCCGGATTTTAAACTATGTCAGGCCCCAGGGGTTTGAGATACGGGACTGTGGCCCAGCACCTTCTTCAAGGATGTGAGTTAATCCACCTACAGCAGTGATCCTCAGTCAGGGGGTTCACCCCCCACCCCTCCCTTCAGGGCATTTCTGCCACTGTCTGGAGCCATTTTGGATAATCGCAACTCCTGTAGGGGTGTTGCTACTGGCATCTGCGAGGGAGAGGCCAGGGATGGTGCTAAGCATGTTATGACACATGGGCTATCCTCCATGACAGGGAACTCCCTGGTCCCAAATGTCAGTAGTGAGGAGCGGGAGAAACCCTGCACCCGGGAAGCTAGCTTTCTGCTCACCCCGTCATGTGGGGCCTCCCTTTCTGCATCAGCCCCCTGGGGAGAAGGGACATCTACCTCTAAGAGCTTTGGGAAAACCCTATGAGACGGTAGTCACGAATGCACCTTACAAATGTCACCACTCTGTAGGGACATGAAGGGCTGTTTCATCTCTCAAAGAATAAAATGTGTTTTCTGTAGCTAAGGAGCTAAGCAGTGAGCAAGACGCATGGACAGAAAGACTCATGTCTCATTTTCATGGAATTCGTAATCTAGTCCCTCTCCTGTCATAGGTAACCATTTAAAGCTCAGTCTGTATGGTAAAAAATAGGCTATTCTTGAAAGCAGTATTTCCCGTGACTTGTTTTAATCTGTAGATTTCTCACTTACCAAAGAGCTCCCACCAAGGCACTCACACCCCTTGTTACTAATTAGGGAACTTTTATTTGCAGGATAAAGCTCTGACAAAGAAACTTTAAATAGCAGGTTCTGCGGGACTCCTGTGTCTCCTGAGCTCCTCTCCCTCTAGCTGAGATCACTTCACCCCTATTCTCCTGCTTAACCCCTAGAACCAGTGTCACCTGGCTGGTGGGGGCTGGGAGCAAGACACATTCCACTCTTTTTGCTCAGCATTGCCTCTCCGTGGGTTTAATCCACTCCTGCCCTTGTGAGTCATTTGGCCTCTGGGTTTTGGCCTTGTCCTAGGTCCTGGTTTCTTAAGTGGGTCCAAGGTTTGGGAGTCAGGTTTCTCTATTGCAGGTGCTTCCTGGCAACCCAGGTAATTCCAATCCCTTCAGGCTGTGCCCTGCCTTGTGCTGGTAGCAACTTCCCCCAGAAATTGGATCCTGGCTCTGATCAATCAATGAACAACAGACTAGCCAGATGTTGCCCACCTGTTCCTAGATCCCTGTCCCTGGGCTTCCACATGACTGCTTCTCTGCAATGGAACCGGGTATTTTATGGAATGGGCTGTTCTGGGATCCACCTATCTATGCAAACTGTCGCTGCTGGAGCAAGGTGACCTCTGCACACAGGAGCTCTGATTGACCACACTCATGCTGACCTCTGGCCATTTCCACATCACCTGTGCTCCTGCAAAAGTTACACCAACTCCTCGGATGTCATCCAGCCTTCTGACTCGGCTCAGATGTTGGATACACTCATGCCCAGCTCACTACATACTTCCTTAAATATGACCATGTATATCAGTCAGTAGAAATAATAGCATTGGTTGCTGAGATAACCCCCACAGCAGATCTCAGGAGCGTAAGAA
The DNA here is from genome assembly GCF_024610735.1 of Ursus americanus. Taxonomy (NCBI): domain Eukaryota; kingdom Metazoa; phylum Chordata; class Mammalia; order Carnivora; family Ursidae; genus Ursus; species Ursus americanus. The sequence continues at coordinate 40,002,987 of NC_142152.1, read as the reverse complement.
AATGAAAGTTGATTTATTGCTCACATCATCATCTGGTTAGAGTGGGAGGCTTCTGGACAGGTGCTCTCTGGGTATGAGCTATGAACTAAAAGAGAGAAGCTATGTGTCCCCCTTGGGTCCAACAGACAGTTCTGGGACAGGGGCTATATTGTTGCAAAAAACTTTTCCTGTAGGAAAATGGGTGATGGAGAGATAGTAGTGGTCCTGACTTGCAGCAAGTCTGAAATCTTCATGTCCTACGGACATTGTGAAGGGTCCTTGCACTGGCAACAGCAGACTGTCCTTGGTTAGGTCCCGATGCTGGTCTCCAGAAAGACTCCCTAGTCTGGGGATCTCTGTGGCTCCAGACTCCCTGCTCCATCCCTCCTTGTCCATCCCTCTCCTTGTTCTCCTCTGAAGTGGTTGTTGGGGAAATAATGCCCTCTTTCGGAACGGTGCAGCCTTGAAGCCCTGTTCCTACTCAAGGAAAGTTTGGGGGCTTAAATGTGCGTGTGTGCATGTGTGTGTGTGCGTGTTTAATGTTAAGCAATTATCCATTATCCACCATGAGCTTTTTAAAAAATATTTTTAAAATTGAGGTATAATTTAAGTATGGTACAGTTCACCTTTTATATTAGTTTTGGTAAACATATAATCATGTAACAACTACCACAATTGAGATTTAGAATAGTTCCATCACCTCCAAATTCCACTCGTTCTTTGTAGTCAACCCCTCTGGCTAACCCCCAGGAAACCTGCGATTTGTTTTGGAATCATACAGTAAGTAGCTTTTGGGCCAAGCATCATTCACCCAGCACAATGCCCTGAGATGCATCCAGGTTGTTGGGTGATCAAGAGTTCATTCTTGTTTATTGCCAAGTAGTAGTCCATTGTATGGATGTCCCATTGAAGGATCTCACATTGATACCAGCTTTGCGCTAGAAACACGAATAAAGCTACTATAACCATTTGCATGTAGGTTTTTATATGAACCTAAGGATTCATCCGTTTGGTAAATACATGGGAGCAGAATTACTGGGTCAGATGCTAAGTGCTTGTTTCATTTTGTAACAAGCTGCCAAACTCTTTTCCAAAGCCATGCTATTTTGCATCTCCACCAGCAATGTGCAGGGGTATCAGGGGCCGCCTTCTTCTTCTTCTTCTTCTTCTTCTTCTTCTTCTTCTTCTTCTTCTTCTTCTTCTTCTTCTTCTTCTTCTTCTTCTTCTTCCTTCTTCCTTCTTCCATCTTCCTCCTTCTTCTTCCTCCTTTCTTCTTCTTCTTCTTCTTCTTCTTCTTCTTCTTCTTCTTCTTCTTCTTCTTCTTCTTCTTCTTCTTCTTCTTCTTTTCTTCTTCTTCTTCTTCTTCTTCTTCTTCTTCTTCTTCTTCTTCTTCTTCTTCTTCTTCTTCTTCTTCTTCTTCTTCTTCTTCTTCTTCTTCTTCTTCTTCTTCTTCTTCTTCCTTCTTCCATCTTCCTCCTTCTTCTTCCTCCTTTCTTCTTCTTCTTCTTCTTCTTCTTCTTCTTCTTCTTCTTCTTCTTCTTCTTCTTCTTCTTTTCTTCTTCTTCTTCTTCTTCTTCTTCTTCTTCTTCTTCTTCTTCTTCTTCTTCTTCTTCTTCTTCTTCTTCTTCTTCTTCTTCTTCTTCTTCCTTCTCCTTCTCCTTCTTCTCCTTCTCCATCTTCTCCATCTTCTCCTCCATCTCCTCCTCCTCCATCTCCCTCTCCTCCTCCTCCTCCTCCTCCTTCTTCTTCTTCCTCTTCTTTTGCCAGCACTCAGTATTTTGTCATTTTGATTTTCGCTGTTCTAATTAAGTGTATAGTGTGCGTTTCCCTAACAATGGGTGATATTGAGCATCTGTACATGTGTCTATTTCCCATCCACGTGTCTTCTCCAGTGTTATGTCTCTTCAGATCTTTGGTCCATTGCGTTGTTGAGTTGTTGCCTTATTTCAAGCTGTGAGCATTCTTTATCAGATAATATAGTTTGCAGATATTTTCTCCCAGTCCTTGGCTTGTGTGTTAAGTTTCTTACCAGTGTCTTGAAGAGCAGAGGTTATAATTTTGAGGAAGTCTACAAAGTTTTTCTTTTAGGATTGCACTTTTGGTACTGCATCTAAGACATCATTATCTAGCCCAAGGTCATGAAGACTTTCCCCTATGTTTTTTTTCTAAAACAAAATGTGTTGTAAGTCTTCAACAGCGAAAGGCTTTTAACATTCACTTTTGGTTTCTTTAGCAATGCCTAGCCCTCAAGAACCTAGAAGCTCCTGCAAGCTTGCTTTGCTCCAGTTTTGTACCAATAACCACACCCAAGGTCCCTCCCGAGCTCAAGCAGAAAGTCCACACCCTTAATCCTATCTTTGCCTTAAGTCACTTTATCTAATGCAGAGGATTTGCTGGGCCAGTTGCGCCTCCAATTTTAAAATTCCATTTCTGTTTGGGACTAGAAGCCATTGGCTTTTTTTTTTTTTTTTAACTTGGTAAAGCCCCACATTTCTGGACTATTCCCCTTCTGGTCAGCATGCCAACTGGACGATTCTTTTCTGACTTCACCCCTTTATAATATTTTCCCAGTTGCACCCAACTGTAATCTGATACACACGTATTATTAATGTTCCGTTTTCAGACTTCTTCCCTAGAGCTATAAATTCAGGAGACACAGGCTCTGCCTTCCAAATTATCACAGACAACAGTCTTAGAAAATGCTTGCCCTGCATAACCTAGATGTCCATCTGTCCATCCCCATATCTGTTTCTTCACTTCCCACCACATGACTGATAACTGTTTCTTCACTTCCCATTGCATGACTGATAAGCTGATGCCATCATTTTTAGAAAAAGATCTTCAGCCCCATTTGTCCTCTATTTCTTTAACTGTCAGGTTAGGGACCACTAGCTGCTGTAACAAACAGCCTGGCATGTCAGTAACTTAACATAATAAAAGTTTATTTTTTACTTGTAGCATCCACGGAGGGTTGCTGGCTCCTTCTAGCACTGACTCATGAAACTGGTCTCCTTCCATTATGTGGCTCCGCTATTTCAGAGTCCTTTACCTCCAGCCACGAGTATAGAGGTGAAAGGGATGGAAGGCAGCCATGGAGGACCATGTGGAGTGATTTAGAGCACAGAAAGGTGCCCATTAGGCCAGCCCACATCCATTGCCCAGAACTTAGTCACATGACCCTACCATAACTGCAAGGGATGCTGGGACATGTAGTCTTTCTGTGAGTCCAAGAAGAGGAAACAGGAGTGGTAGGAAACATTTCTTAGGCAGGGCACTGGAGGTTCTTCCTTTGAGTCGGATTTCTCCTTGTTCTTCTAAGGATTGTGTATTGAGTAAAACCTCAGCATTTCATTTAATTCCATCCATGTAGAGATTTCTTTAAACAAACCTTAGTGAGAATCTCAACATGCTAGGTATAGCACTGGCATGGGAAAGTGGGAGGGGGGAGGGGGCAATGCTAACGTTTGTTAAGCGGCTGCTATATGTCTAGCACTTGAAATGATTAATTCCCACAGTCACAGAGAAACCTACTTTATCTCCATTGTACAGATGAACTAACTGGTTCAGAAAGGCAATCTTGACCAAGGTCACAGAGCTAGTAACTTGATCGACTGTGATTACATCTTAAATTCATTCTGAGTGGTTAGCCTATATTTGCATCAGGCGGAAGTTTATACCCTCCAGGTTATAATCTGGTGGGCAAGACAGACACAAAACCAAATAATTAGAATCCAGGGAGACAAGTGGACACGGCACTGTCTGAGCGCTGACTACCATAGCTGGGGGCTGGGTGGCATTAGTAAATCTTCAAAGGGGAAGGCCATTTGAGCTGTGGTTCTATAGGGTAGTCAGAAGCCCACCAGATGGGGGAGAAGGAAAAGTTTCACTACAGCTATTTCTCCGTGGCCTCTGCTCCAGGCCAGGCCCTTGATGGGAAGGCTCCCTCAAGTTTCAGTTTGGGGTTTCTGGTTTTAATTTGTGATGCCTGTGATGGGGGCTTCTGGGGGAAGAGCTAAAGGAAATTGCTGTTCTGAGCTGGCTGGGCTGTGTCCCCAGGAGGTGAAGATGTTATGATAAAGTGCTGTGATCATGACCTTGCAGAGCAGGCCTGCCAGGAGATAAGGGCAGAGGAGTAGCAGAAGGAGCTTCCTGCTGCAGGCTGATTGGCTGGTGGGGGGAGATCTGCAGCTGTGGGCTAGGCCAGGCCTGTGGAACCCGCTAACCTGGGCAGTAAAAGTGCTGAGTCTGCAAGAACGTGCCCTCCTCTGTGGCTGTGTCTCTCTGATCACCTGGTCCACGCAGGACCCAGTCAAGATAGTTGGGGGCAGGGGAGTGAACTGGGTTGCAGCCCTGGCTCTGTTATTAGTTATCTCTGAGGCCAGGGGCAAGTCACTCCACCACTCTGGGCTTCTTCCTCATATGGAGTGAGGCAATCAATCCTTACTTTGAAGCATTTTTGCTAGGAATCAGCAGCTGAAGGACCTACAAGAGTATCTGATGTAGAATAGATGTTCAATAAAATATCTTCATTGTCATCACCATCATCATCATCATCCATTATCTTGTTCTGATTGCTGCCTCTGCTTCGAGAGCCACCCATTCCAGATCTTTCTTGAGCCCTGTAACCATGTGCCAGGCTCTGGGGATACAGCCATGACCAGCCCTGCCCCCTCCTCCCCCACCCCCCAGAGCTTCTGGACTAATAAGGGAGATGGAGCTTATCAATGAATCAAATCCGTAAGCCACCAATGGTGGTGAACTCAGTGGGGGAACAGCAGGGGGTGCCAAGGGGCAGCCTGAGTGGACTAACCCAGACCTGGAACCTAGAGGTTCTGCCCTAATCCCTCAGCCCACTGAGCCTCAGGGCCAGGTTGTCACCAAATCTGGGTCTGCCTGACTCTGAAGACATTGTGCTGTTTTGTACCCACACAGTGAAGCCACCATGTTCTCGGAATCCATAGTTGTCTTATTTGGCATCACCTTAGTCCTTTCCATTTGGTCTTCAAGGCAGACAATGAACCACGAGAGACTATGGACTCTGGGAAACAAACTGAGGGCTTCAGAGGGCAGGGGGTAGGGGAATGGGATAGGCCGGTGATGGGTCTTAAGGACGGCACGTATTGCATGGAGCACTGGGTGTTATAAGCAAACAATGAATCATGGAACACTACATCAAAAACTAAGGATGTACTGTATGGTGACTAACATAATGAAAAATTATTATTAAAAAAAAAGGTGGACAAGGGTAAAAAGTTACTTCTCTCCTATTTGGTTTATCAAAATGCTGATGGCTTTTTGCAATGTCTGTTTGCCTCCTCCTCTCCCCCTCCCCCTCCTCCCTTCCTTCCTTCCTTCCCCTCCTTCCTTCCTTCCTTCCTGTTGATGCTGATTCACAAATGCAACTTCATGTCCCTGTTAGCAGGCAGTGTGTCAGCATTGCTGGGCACTAGACCCGAACTTCGGTATCACACCTCCTCCATGTGCACTATGAAAACCAGTTTGCTATCTTGAAGATTCTGAATACCTCAAACAGCAACGGAAGCTTATCTGTCTCTCTCTGTCTGTCTGTCTTTGTAGTGGCTTTGACATGGACTATTGTTGTTTGTTGACACCAAACGGCCCCAGATTTCTGTTATTTAACGTGTTTTCTTTTTGCTTTTTGTAGTTATTCTATCTCTTTCTCAAACTGCAGCATAAAGACATGAGTCTGATAGGAGACGTGCAAGATTTGGAATTCAAGTCCCATCATGGCCACTAACTTATTGTGTGACCTGGGGAGATGGCGCCTCTTCTCTGGTTCTGGGTACCTCACCTGGAAAATGTGTGGACTGACCCCAATCATCATTTCTAGATCCCTTGAAGCTCAAGGATGCTGCAACCCTCCTAGCTGGCCAGCATTTCTCTCAGAAACCCTCCCCCACCCCAGAATCTATTGTGGGTTGGAAAAAAACCCAAACATATATAAGACTTTGCCTTAGGTTTAATCCACGAGCAAAAAGATTATTAAGACAGAGCCCAAACTAAGACTTGAAGAGAGAAATGGAGGCCCTCTTATGCGGACAAATACATGAATGTGCGTGCCTGCATTTTGGTACCAACTTTGCACACCGCCGTCCTGCCCATTGACAGGGCTGGAAATCTGACCTCGGGTGGAGGCAGGGGCACTGTTCTTTGTGAGCTGACAGACCCTCAGCGCACATGCTGTGTGCAAGCCTGGAGCTGCAATCGTGTCTGAGTCCCAGGCTCTGAAGAGCTTCTAGAGCTGTGTGGGCAGACGGTCCAAATACAAATCCAGCACCACAGAGGAAGTGTCGGAGCCAGCCACAAGGATACCTGGCTGTTAGGAGGATCTCCTTTCACTTGTGCTACAGAATGACTGGCAGAAACACGGAGAGCATCATTCATTAGAAACTTCCCCCTGGTGCAAGACCCGGGTTAGTAATTCAGGTGAAAGGGAGGGGACTGTGGGTCCAGAAAGCTTGTGTGTATCATAATCTTTGACAGCTTTATTGAGGTTTAATTGACAAGCAATAAACCACACAGGTGTAGAGTGTACCTTCAGATAAGTCTTGACATACAGGTGCACCCATGAAACCATCACCACAAACCAGATAGCAAACATACCCATCACCCCCAAACATTTCTTCAGGCCCCTCTGCAATCTCTCCCCCTGCCCCTCCTTGCTCACTGCACCTCTGCCCCTCCATCCTTGGGTAACCACTTGTCTGCTTTCTGTTCCATAAATTGGTTTGCATTTTCTAGAGTTTTATTTAAATGAGATGGTACCATTTGTAGTCTTCTACATCTGGCTTCTTTCACTCGGCATAGTTACTTCGAGATTCACTGTTGCAGTTGCTAGCAGGAATAGCTCCTTTTTATTGTGGAGTGGTATGTCATTGGATGACAAGACTACAATTTCTTAATCAGTTCACCTGGTATGGACATGCGGATTGTGTCCAGTTTTGGGTTCTTACAAATAAAGCTGTTATGAGCATTCATGTACAAGCCTTTGTATGGACATATATTTTCTTTTCTCTTGGGTAAATACCTGGGAGTGGAATGGTTGAATCACATGGGAAGTGTATGTTTAACATTTTAGAAACTGCCAGACTGTTTTCCAAAGTGATTGTACCACTTTACATTCCCACCAGCAATGCCAGAGAGTTCTAGGGCTCTACGTCCTCACCAACATTTGGTATGGTAAGTCTTTTCTTTTCTTTTCTTTTCTTTTCTTTTCTTTTCTTTTCTTTTCTTTTCTTTTCTTTTCTTTCCTTTCCTTTTCTTTTCTTTTCTTTTCTTTTCTTTTCTTTTCTTTTCTTTTCTTTCTTTTTGTTAAAGATTTTATTTGTCTATTTGGCAGAGAGAGAGACAGCCAGGGAGAGAGGGAACACAAAGAGGGGGAGTGGGAGAGGAAGAAGCAGGCTCCCAGCAGGCAGGGAGCCCAATGCGGGGCTCCATCCCAGGACCCTGGGATCACGCCCTGAGCCAAAGGCAGATGCTTAACTGACTGAGCCCCCCAGGCGCCCCTGGTGTGGTACGTCTTTCGACATTATATCTCATAGGTGGAGGCTCATTGCAGTTTTCAGCTTTACACTAATAGCCAATGATGTTGAGCCTCTTTTCGTATATCTACTTGCCATCGTTTTATTCGCTTTGGTAAAGAGTCTATTAAATCTTTTGCCCATTTTTAAATTAGGGTTTTTATTACCTACTATTGAGTTTGAAGAGTTCTTTATATATTCTGGTGATGGTTCTTTATCAGACATATGGTGTGCGAATATTTTCTCCCATTCTGTGGCTTGACTTTTCAATGACAGTGTCTTTTGAAGAGCAGAAATTCCTGACTTTGCTGAGGTCAATTATCTTTTTTTTTTTTTTTACCTTTCAAGAATTGTGCTTTTTCTGTCGTATCTAAGAAACCACTGCTTAATCACAGGTTGCAAAGATTTTCTTACATGCTGTCTTCTAAAAGTTTTTCAGTTTGATGCTTTACATTTAAGTTTATCATTTATTTTGAGTTAACTTTTGTATGTGAGGTGAGGTATGAATTAAAGTTCTTTTTTTTTTTTTTTTTTTTTTGCACATGACTAATAGCACTTGTTGAAAAGACTGTCTTCCCTCCACTAAATTACCTTTACATTTTCGTTGAAAACCAATTGACCATATTTACGTGGATTTATTTTTGGAGTCTGTTCTGCTTGTCTATCTTTTTTTTAAAATTTTTTTTAATGATTTTTTATTATATTATGTTAGTCACCATACAGTACATCCCCGGTTTCCGATGTAAGGCTCGATGATTCATTAGTTGTGTGTAACACCCAGTGCACCATGCAATACGTGCCCTCCTTACTACCCATCACCAGCCTACCCATTCCCCCACCACCCTCCCCTCTGAGGCCCTCAGTTTGTTTCTCATAGTCCATAGTCTCTCATGTTTCATTCCCCCTTCTGATTACCCCTCCCTTTCTTTATCCCTTTCTTCCCCTACCAATCATCCTAGTTCTTATGTTCCATAGATGAGAGAAATCATATGATAGTTGTCTTTCTCTGCTTCACTTATTTCACTTAGCATTATCTCCTCCAGTGCCGTCCATGTTGTAGCAAATGTTGAGAACTCGTTCTTTCTGATAGCTGAGTAATATTCCATTGTATATATGGACCACAACTTCTTAATCCAGTCATCTGGATGAAAGACCTCGATGTGAGACAGGAATCCATCAAAATTCTAGAGGAGAACATAGGCAGCAACCTCTACGACATCGGCCAAAGCAACCTTTTTCATGACACATCCCCAAAGGCAAGAGAAACAAAAGATAAAATGAATTTATGGGACTTCATCAAGATTAAAAGCTTCTGCACAGCCAAGGAAACAGTCAGAAAAATGAAGAGGCAGCCCACAGAATGGGAGAATATATTTGCAAATGACAGTACAGATAAAGGACTGGTATCCAAGATCTACAAAGAACTTCTCAAACTCAATACACGAGAAACAAATAAACAAATCAAAAAATGGGCAGAAGATATGAACAGACACTTTTCCAATGAAGACGTACAAATGGCTAACAGACACATGAAAAAATGTTCTGCTTGTCTATCTTGACACGATACCACACTGTCCGGATTTCAGTAGCTTCGTAAGTCTTGAAGTCAGGTAATGTTGATCTTCGAGGTATGTTCTTTCTTAAAAGTTGTTTTTTGGGGCACCTGGATGGCTCAGTCAGTTGAGCGTCTGACTCTTGATTTTGGCTCAGGTCATGATCCCAGGGTTGTGAGATTGAGCTCTGTATCGGGCTCCATGCTCAGTGAGGAGTCTGCTTGAGATTCTCTCTCTCCCTTTCCCTCTGCTCCTATCCCTCTTCTCTCCCTCTCTAAACCCCCCCCAAAAACAAACAAACAAACAAAAAAACCCAAACCAAACCAAAACAACAACAACAACAAACAAACCAAAAGAAACCAAAACAAAAAACAGTTGTTTTTTCCATTCTGGGCCCTTTGCATTTCCATAAGAATGTTAGCGTCAGTACGCCAATTTCTGTAAGAAAGCTTGGTTAGATTTTTGTTGGGATTCCATTGAATCTATGTATCAATTAAGGGAGAATTGATATCTTGACAAGAATAAATTTATTGGTTTATGATTATAATAAGTCACTTTATTCATTTAGAATTTTTATCAGCAGTATTTTTTAGTTTCGTGTGCTTGGGCCTTATACATCTTTTGTTAGACTTTTACCTCAGTGATTCCTATTCCATAATGCTATTATAAATGATCTTTTCATTTCAACTTCTGATTGTTGCCAGCATATAGAAATATTTGATTTTTTAATATCAGTTTTCTATCTAGAAACCCTGCTACACTCACTTATTAGTTATATACCATTTTTTTGTGGTATAGTGCATGGGATTTTCTTTATAGACTACCATGTCTGTGACTAAAAAAAGTCTTACACCTTCTTTTCCATCTGGATTCCTTGTATTTCTTTTTCTTACACACCTTAGAACTTCTACTGCAATAGTGAATAGAAGTGAGAGCAAGCCTCTGTCCCTTGTTCCTGATCTTGGGATGAAAGAATTCAGTCTTTCACCGTGAAATATTACATTAGCATATGTTTTTGGAAGATGCCCTTTATTAGATTGAGGAAGGTCTCTTCTACTTCTAGTTTGTGGAGAATTAAAAAAAATTAGAAATGAATGCTTGCTTTGGTCAAATGCTTTTTATATATCTATGAAGATGATCAAATTTTTTTTTCATTTTTTTGTCTGTTAATATGATAATGATATTGACTGATTTTCAGAAATTAAACCAGTCCTTTATTCCCCAGGAGAAAACCCACTTGGCCATGATGTTATTGGATTAAAAATGCTACATTTTTAAAAAGAAGTTTTGCCTTTGTTTTCATATGGGATAGTGTACTATAGTTTTCTTCTCTTGTAATATCTGAATCTTGTTTTGGTATCAGGATTGTGCTAGATTCATAGAATGCACTGAGAAATGTTCCTTCCTCTTCTATTTTCTGTAAGAGTTTGGTATTATCTCCTGAAATCTTCAAGTAGGTTTCACCAGTAAAGCCATCTGGGACTGGTGATTTCTATTGGGAAAGTTTTTGAGTAGAATTTCAATGCCCTTAAAAGTTAAAGTGCTTTTTGGATAATTTATTTCTTCTTGTGTAAGTGGGCAGCGGGTCCATTTCATCTAAATTGTTGATTCTGTTGGCATAACATTTGTTTTCATTTCTTTCATTCATTTATTGGGGTATAATTTGCATAATAAAAATTCAGCTTTATTAAGTGTACAGTTGATGTGTTTTTAAAAATGTATAAAATCGTGTAACCTCTACCAAAATACAGAACCAAAATATACAAGCAAAATAAGGGTAAATTCATCACCACAAATGTTCTTTCACAGTCCTTTGCAACTAATCTCCTTCTTACACTAAACCTCTGACAACCAGTGATCTGTTTTCTGTACCTGTGGTTTGACTTTTCTAGAACATCAAATAATGGAATTATATGGTATTCAGTCTTTTGTATCTAGCTTTTTCGCTCAGCACAATGCCTTTTATTTTCTTAAGTCATGAGGTACATACACTAAAGTTTACCTTTAATAGGTGTATAGTTCTATATGAATTTTGAAAAACAATATAGTTATATACCCACTGCCATGATCAAGACAGAATATTTTTATCACATCAATAACATTTTTAATAGTGTTTCCTAATGATCTTTTTAATATCTGTAGAATTTGTTGTGATGTCATCACGCTTATTTCTGATATTGGTAATTTGTTACTTCTATTTTTCCTACTCAGTCTGGCTTAGAGTTTCATCAATTGTATCGATCTTTCCAAAGACCCAGTTTTTGGTTTAATCAATTTTTTTCTATTGTTTTGCTATTTCTTTGATTTCTCCTCTGATTGTTATATTTCCTTTTTGTCTGCTTAATTTTGGTTTATTTGTTCTTCTTCAGGTATTTTCTTTTTTATGGCAGAAGCTGAGATTATTGAGTTGAGAACTTTCTTCTTTTCAAATATAGGCATTAAAGCTGCGTATTTCACTCTGAGTCCTGCATAACAGCACCCTACAAATTTTTGTTGTTTTCATTTTCATTCCCTTAATACTACTTTCTAGTTTTCCCTTTGGTTTCTCCTTTGACCCATGAGCTATTAGACGTGCATTATTTAGTTTCCAAATTCTTGTAGACGCTCTAGATATTTGTGTCATTGATTCTCAATTTGACCCCATGGTGGTCAGTGACCATCCTCTGTGGGACTTGGGTTATTGAGACTTGTTCGATGGCCCGGGATGCATTCTGGTTTGGGGACTGTTTCATCTGCACTGGAAAGGAATGTGTATTCTGCTGGGTACTGTTGGGTGAAGTGCTCTGCAAACGTCAGTTTGGTCGAGTTGGTTGGTAGTGTTCAAGTATTATTAAGGATTTTCTGTCTACTTGTTCTGTCAATTATTGAAAAGGGGATTTTGAGATCTTCCAACAAAATTGTGAGTTTGTCTGTTTCTCCAAGCAGTTTTAACAGTTTGCTCCATGTACTTTGAAATTTCGTTGCTAAATGCATAAATGTTCAGGATTAGGATATGCTTCTGTTGAATTAACCCCTTCCATGATGAGATTACTTTAGTTTTCCCGTTGTTATTCTTATTCTGAAATCTACTTTGTCTGATATTAATAGAGCCACACCCACTTTCTTTTGTTTAGTGTAAGTATAGTATACATTTCCCCATGGTTTTACTTTTAACCTGTCTATTTATATTTAAAGTATTTTTTTTTGTAGACAGCATAGAGATTTCACAGAGTTGTTTTGTTTTGTCTTGTTTTTAATTCAATCTGACAAATTCTGCCTTTTAATTGTGGTGCTGAATCAGTCACTTTAATGCTGCTATCGATATGGTGAAGTTTAAATCTACCCTCTTGCTCTCGGTTTTCTGTTGGCCTCATTTGCTCTTTGTTTCCGCCCCCCCTTCTTTTCCGCCTTCCTTTGGAATGTTTTGATTACGATTCTATTTCGTCTCCTTTATTGGTGTACTAGCCTTAACTTTTTGCTGAGTTATTTTAATAGTTGCTTTAGGGTTTTTAATCTGCATTTTTAATTTATCATGGCCTTCAAGTGACATTATTCCGCTTCATGTAATGGTATCAGAAACTCGGAGCGGTGTCCTTCCATCTCCTGTCTCCTGCCTTTGTGCTGTTGTCGTCATACACTGTACTTCTACTTAGGCAATAAATCCCAAAGTATATTTCTATTTTTCCTTTAAGCAGTCGATTATCTTGAAAGAGTTTTGAATAAGAAAAGCATCTTTATATTTGTCCATGGAGTTACCATTTCTGGCCCTCTTCATTCCTTTGTGTGGATCTCGATTTTCATTTAGGATCATTTTCCTTGTGCACAAACAACTTCTTTTCACAGTTGTTGGAGTGCAGGTCTGCTGGTGTTGAAGTCTTTTAGCTTTTGTGTGTCTGAAAGGCGTTATTTTTCCTTCACCCCTTGAAGGACAGTCTCAAAGTCTCCACAAATCTGCAAACAACTCCCTTTCCACTGCTTCCCAAGGCTCTAAGGGGATGTGTGTGTTTGTGTAGGGAGCAGGATTTAGAATGATTTCTTCTGTGGGGAATATTTTACAAGAGCATAGAGGAATCTGTCCTGTACCCAACAGTCCACTGAGACCAGAGCCAAAGTGGCTGACGCTCCATCCTGAAAGCCCGAGTGAGGAGTAAACCGAAAGACAGTATGTGAGGGATGGTGATTCATCACTAACAAGATTAACTTGATCAGGGAGGAGAGAAGATTTTTCTTTTACCTTGAGAACACAGCCCCTCGTTGAACCAGTGGTGATGAACATATACTTTTGCAACCAGAAAAAATTAATATCTTTTATGCCTCGATGAAAAGTTTTGAGTTTCTATGTAGAATCAAAGCCAAGGGGCACCTGGGTGGCACAGCGGTTAGGCGTCTGCCTTCGGCTCAGGGCGTGATCCCGGCGTTATGGGATCGAGCCCCACATCAGGCTCCTCCGCTGGGAGCCTGCTTCTTCCTCTCCCACTCCCCCTGCTTGTGTTCCCTCTCTCGCTGGCTGTCTCTATCTCTGTCAAATAAATAAATAAATAAATAAATCTTTAAAAAAAAAAAAAAGAATCAAAGCCAAGTCCATCTTCTGTGTTCTGTAGAAAGAACTAGATTTGCAGAAACTGGGATAGAGCTTTCTGCCCCCTTGGCACACGGTGCCCGTGGTTGGTTTCCTCACAGGTGAGGACGGCCACATCCCCTCAGCTCTGCGGAGGTTCCAACCATTGCATATGTCATTTGGTCAGCAAAATGAAGATAAACAACCCTTATGCTTTCTGGTCATTCTCCCCCGATGGTGACTTTTACTTATTTGAGCAGACCTGGTATTCGCACTTCAGCCCACCTGATTTCTCAAACATAGAACTTGGGGGGAGAACCCACAAAGAACACACAGAGTCAGAGCCGGGGCTGTGGGAAGAATCTTTGAAGTCAGGCTGCTTCAGGGTTAGTCCCAGCCACCTCATCTGAGCCACCTTCTCCTCCTTTCGCCCGGCTGTAGAGGGTACTGGATTTTGAAGTATTGTTCCAGACATTTTTTTGGGGAGAGTGAAGTGTCTTCGTTCATTCGGGCTGCTATAAAAGATGCCACAGGCTGGCTGCTGTATGAACAGCGGAACTTTGCTCCTCGTGGCAGTAAGGCTGGAGGTCTGAGGCCAGGTGCCTGTGCTGTTGGATGCAGCTCTGGGGGGCCGACTTCTCGTTGTACCCTCACGGGGCAAGAGGGGCTGGCAGGTTCGTGGGACAGAAACATGCAGACCATAGAAGGAGGGCTGTCAATGTGCCCCACGTGCAACAAAGTTCCTTTCTAGAATTTGAGAATTTCTAAATTTGGAAACATATCTGGTCTCAAAGGTATCAGATAAGTATCTTTGAATCTATAGTAAACAATTTATAGCAACTTGCTAGGCGAACATAATGCCCATTTAGTTTCATTTCCATTTCTTTGCTTACTAGTGAGGCTAAATATGTATGTGTGTATATATATATATCTCAATGTTATTTTATATATATATACATATATACACATATATATCAATGTTATTATATATATATATATACATATATACACATATATATCAATGTTATTCATGGCTTTTGTTCATTTTGATAGAATTTTTAGTTATCTAGAGAATTTCTTTCAAGGTCATTTTTTCCTTCTCCAAAGGCAGGTGAGGGATAAACCTTCAACTCCCTTGCTTTTTAGAAATCCCTTTTTCTCACTTCATTGATGAGCAGTTTCTTGGCAGGGATAGATTCTTAGGCCACTAGCTCTTTTTCTTAGTTTATGGAGAATGCTCTGACGTGTTCTGTTATTTGGGAATGTGGAGGAAAGTTCTGGTGCCAAATCATTGTTTCCTTAGTGTGGATGCTAGAAAAAAATATATATATATTTTAATGATTTTTTATTATATTATGTTAGTCACCATACAGTACATCCCCGGTTTCCGATGTAAGGCTCGATGATTCATTAGTTGTGTATAATATATATTTTTTTCTTTTCATCCTTTAGATCAAAAAAGAAATCACTAAGGCATCGGACTCTTTCATTTTGTCTAGTTCTTTCAACACTAAAACTTAACACAAAGAGAGATATTCATCTCAGGAAAATTGTTTTTCTCTTAGTCCTCAAGTGCTGACCTTCTGTCTGACCTTGGCCGTCTGGAACTCCTGTTGCACAGATACTGTGTCACCACGATAGTTTTCTTGCCTTCTATCATGCTGCTCATCATATTGTCTATTGATCCTCTTCTTGGGTGATGGTGATGGGGGATTTCCCCAGCCAATGCGCTATTTCACTGATTTGGTTTTCTGTATTATCAGTTCTGTTCTTCCCTTTCTCTGTCACCTCCCTTGTGTTTACCTGTGTGAATATTTCCTTTTGGGGCACCTGGCATTTGGTCATGACCATGTATCCGCCCAAGAAACTTTACCACTCTTTTTTTTTTTTTTTGATTGATTGATTGATTTATTTTGAGAGAGACAGAGAGGGAGAAAGTAGGAGCAGGGGCAGAGGGAGAGGGAGAGAGAGAGAATCTCAAGTAGACTCCCTGCTGAGCGCAGAGCCCCACATGGGGCTCGATCCCAGGACCCTGAGATCATGACCTGAGCTGACATCAAGAGTTGGACGCTTAACAGACTGAGCCATCCAGGCACCCCAAAACTTTACCATTCTTGATCTCACTCTACCCAGCTGTAAGATGGGTGGATGGGAATTGGACTGGACACCCTTTGAGGCCCTTTAACACTATTAGTCTGAAGAGTGTCCTCGAAATTGCTGTGAAAAGGGAATACTTTTCCATATTTGTCTCCGCTCCTTCTCTCTTCTCAGTTGGAGACTGGTCATGACATTATTTAGTGCTTTGGGCCAGAAAAAATTCCTGTAAGAATATGTTAGGGTGTGCCTTGTGTCAGGGTAGCCTTGCTCTGGAATGTCCTGCGAAACAGGGGTCTGCTGTAACCCACTGAGCACCTGGAGCGAATCCTTTCTCTCTATGCCTCAGTTTCCTCACCTGCAATATGCACGAGCTCCCCTACCCACGCTAAAACCCTGGCCCCTTCCATGTGCCCCATGGGTATGTTGGAGACAACTCTTTCAGTTAGTGAAATGATAATCAGTTCTTAATGAATGTGGTTATTTTCTTTCCTTGGGCTCTTCAAAACTGTGAAGAATATAAGAAAAATGTATGCCCCGAGGCACCTGGTTTTGGGCCAACCCTTGAAGATAAACAGTATAGAATTTTCTTGTTCCTCATAGCCAAATTCACCTGCTGGAGTTCACAGGGATCACCCGCTTCCTGAGAGCCTCCCAGGAGCTGGCTTTTCCATGTGTGTTCAGTGTGCATTTCTCAACAGTAGTAACTGTCTAAACATATAGGCTTTGTCATCTTTGTGGGGGTCAAAACTAGGGGAAAGCAGGTTCCACTGCAAATGGGGTCAGCACAGCAAATCTCAGGAGAACATTCAACCCCCAGTGGCCTGAGGTTTGTGTTTACAGTGAATCATGAAGTCATACGAGATGTTGCCTGGATTTACTTGGCTTGAGTCTGCGCGGGGCTAGAAGTTCTAGGTCTGAGGGAGAGCCTTGGTGTTGGTGATGCCTCCTGCATCCAGCCTGGGGGTGTGGCATTGTGTCTTCTGAAGGTCTCAGGAGGCAGACAGATCAGGGATTAGTGTAGCTCTGCAACTCTCCGTGCAACTGCCGACACGCAATTAACGGTCGGGGCCTCGGCTTCCTCATCTAGAGACTAGAGATACTAATGGGTAAAATCAAATGGGGCCACGTGCGAACAATGTCTGCCATACCGAGTCTATTGACTAATGAAATGGGGCTATGGATCCAGCCTAGGGCTTCTCCATCTCAGAACCCTTGGCGTTTGGGATGCAACAAGTATTTGTTGGGGCCAAGAAGCCGTCCTGTGCTTTGTGGGATTGCTGCCTTTGCCAGCAGATGCCAGTGGTACCCCTGAGGTGTACCCCAAAATGTCCCATACATGGGCCTCATGTACCTTAGGGGCCAAAATCATCCCCAGGTTGAGACCCACTGCTCAGAAGCAAGTAAGGTGCCCCCCGGGACCTTGGCACCGAGTGGTCAGTGTGGGGATGCTTTTCGTACAGGTGGGAAGGATTTGGTGGAGCGATCTCTACCTCATTTAAAATATTCATCTTCTGGGGCGCCTGGGTGGCTCAGTTGGTTAAGCGGCTGACACTTGATTTCTGCTCCAGCCATGATCTCAGGGTCCTGGGATCAAGCTCCACATCGGGCTCCGTGCTCAGTGGGGATTCTACTTGACATTCTCCCTCTCCTTCTCCTCCCTCACTCTCTCAAATAAATAAATGAATCTTAAAAAAAATAAAATAATCATCTTCCCTGGAGATGGGGGTAGCATACTCGAAGTGAGACTATCCTCTGACTGCTGGGGTGTGGGTGGCCCGTGTACCTGCTCTCTATCCTGAGCCCTCCTGCAGAGGCCATCCCCTGTCCAGCACTCCTTTTCACCCCTGCTCACATTTCTAAGGGCTTCCTGGGAAGCGGGCTCTCTCCTGTAGCTCTGGTGTGACTCCACCTTGGCAAGGCCAGGGGCTCAGCTCTATTCATTCTGCACCTGGAGCCGCCATGTTTCCTGACACTGGGCTGTGGTTGGGAGGGGTGCCGTACAGAGCCGGTGGGAGAGGCCACTGAGGTGGGGGTGCTGGGGAGGGTGGAGGCGGCCCAGCGATCCTGAAGGCAGTCTTGCCCATGGCCTGACCTCCAGAGGTGCCCCAGTCATCAGAGCGTCTGCCTCTCTCCATGGACCCCATGCCTGGGAAGCCTCTGCCAATGTCCTTGGGAATGACGGCACTAGAATGTTTCCAAGGTGAATCTTCAACACCTCGAGCGTCTGAATAGACCTGTGTCTGCAGAGACAAGCTCCCAGCCAGCTGCTCACGAGACTTGTGGCAACAAGGCAGTAGGCTGACCAGACTCTATTCCTCCCATTTGGCAGGTGGGAAAATGGAGGTTTGGAGAGGAGAAGGGATTTTCCAAGGTTATACAGGGTGCCTTTCTTTCTACGGTAATGAGCTGTCCATCCTTGGAGGTATTCAACACTCTGGACCCCTGGGCAGGGTACAGGGGAGCATGCTGGGCCATGCTGCCGAAATCTGTTGTGTTGGTGAACGCCGGGTGGTGTTCTCACTCCCGAGACCACACTCGTCTCCTTCTGAGGCCACCCAGCTGGTTCCCGGCTCTTTCCAATTTTTCCTCCTCCCTTGGAACCTGGTCTTCATTCTCTCTCTGAAGTGAACTTGCTCTCTAAGTTCTAACAAGAAACATGGTGATCTAACTTCTTGTGGCTTCAGGAGATACAAATCTGTGGTAACACTTCAAATTAAGTGTCGTGAATGAGTAATTACTTTCTGAATGTGAGGAGTCCAATTGAATGGGAATCATTATTGTGCGTTAATTAAAATCCCACTGATTATTAAAATTATATTTTGGTGTTTTAATAACTCTATAAGGGACATGTAGATAAAACTCAGAGATATACACCAGTGTGGATTCTTGCTAAACCCCAATAAATATTGGTATTAATTCAAACACGTATTTATTGTTTCACAGAACTTAAATGGAACTAATGCCCCAGATGGGTCAGGTGCCGCAATTAGGTCTGTGTCTCTTTGGAAACGGAACCTTTGATCTTCACGAAGTCCGAGTTTGGGGCAAGCATCTTCGGAGTGCAGAGTGGCTGGGAAAACCAAGAAGGTTCTAGGTGGTTATGACATACTCCTGTCAAATTGCTCTGGGCTGTTCCAAGGACCAGAGTGGAATCAGGACTTGGAATCCTCTTTGAATTTGATTATTCTTGGATCATAGACCTGTATACTCTGAGTTGGTAGGAATTTTGAGTCATGTATTCACCCATCTCGGCTACTTATCAGAATCATCTGGGGATCTTTGGAAACACGTGTCCCACGGCTCCCTTGAGGCACTAAGTGGGGGTGGGGCGGGGTTCAGGCCCTCAGGTGTTCTGCCTGCTCACGAGGGCCTGGGGACGTGTCAGGGACATTCTTACCTCTGCCCTTTTACTCTTCTACCTTCCCTGCAGGCGTCCCCTCCACCACTCGGGGGGTCTGCAGAAGTGTCTTCCAGGGGTTAGCATTGCGTTGGGGACCCTCACACGTCCCTGTCCTTGCTAGGGTACCGGCTCCAATGTCCCCAATAGCACTGGGCCAACCTTGCTTTCCTGCTTCCAGACAACGGCGGCTTCTGGCTTCCGCAGAAGCTGAGGTCGCACCTGGATTTCTCAGGGGCCTAGGAAATTGTTTCTCTGGGGAGGAGGTGCCCCGGAGCACCTCCTGGACGGAGAAATGGCACTATCTACCCGAGAGAGGTGGGACATTTTAGATGGCCCATTTGACGAGGCTGTTTGAACAAGGCTGTTTTGATACAGGATGTGCATTGGTTAGGCCCTGGAAGGAAACAGGGCACCCTCAAACTGGGTCATTTGAGGGGACTCTAACAGATGTAGCGTCTTGTAATTGGGTGAACAGGGCAGAGGGAAAGCCTACGGCATAACGCAGCACCTAGCCACGTGCCGAGGCGAGGAGGAGACCCGGGGCTGAGGGTAGGGGTGGGGGTGCAGTGACCTGCGGTGAGTCCCAGGGAGGGATCCGGGGGCCCAGAAGGCCTGTCAGTCCCCGCAGGTCAGCCTCCTGCTCTCACAGGAGGAGACCTGAGGTGGATGGGGGGGGGCGGCAGAGGGAAGTGAGCTGCAGGGACAGAGTGGCTCTGAGATAGACGACGGGGCGGGCTCTAGCTTGTATCAGGTGCTCCTAAGTGACCAAGGGGCGGTTCCTAGAGGATGTAACCTTTGAGACGGCCTTGTAGGGTGGACAGGTTCAGACTGGCGGAGCTGGGGTGGTGGGAGCGTGCCGGTGGTGAGCACAAGTGCTGAGCCGGCCTCTGTGGTGGGTGGGTGCCCTGGGCAGTGGCGGGAGTGTCTGGTTCAATTCCTTGCTGGTGAAAGAGTCGATACCATAGGACGTGAGCATCCGCTGAAATGTGTGATGGGAGCAGGGCCATGTTTTGGGAAGGGTAATATGGCAGGATGGAAGGACTGGGGGGAGGTTGGGGAGCCATTAGGGGTTACTGTGCTGGCCTAGGTGGGGACTTAATGAGGGTCAGGACGCTGGGGGCCGCTGCAGGGTTGGAGGAGAAGAGAATTGAGGGAGAGGGTCCGACGTTCTGGCCAGAGAAAAGCCAGAACTCATTAACTGATAGGGCATGGGGAGAGGGGATGAGGGGTAACACCTGGTGACCCCATCGCACAAAGGCCGAACGCGGGCCAGAGCCTGAGGACTAACACTTGCAAGTTCTCCGGGGGTTAGCGCTGCTCAGGGGGTCTTCTGTGACTGTGTTCTCAGTGCACCCCACCTGGTTCCCATCAGCCTTGTATTTTGAGCCCAGGCCCAGTGGAGCTGACCCCTGGCAGGGATGGAGGGTGGGGTGGGGGCCGACGTTGATTCCTTTATTCTCACCTCACAAGCTCTTGGCAGGTGGCGGGCAGGTCGCGTCCCCAGGCCAGGGCAGCACAGGGAGTGTGCGAGTGGGTACCAGGCCCTTCCTGGTGGTTGGGACCTTGGCAGACGAAGCGCCACTGAGCCTTAGCAGCCCGAGGGGAGGGAGCTGGGGTGGAAGGGGATAGAGGAGCAGGTTGGCCACTTGGTTCCTGGAGGAGGCACCATGGACGGGGTCCCAGGGGTGAAATGAGTGCACATCCTTCCCTCTTCAGCTGGAAACACTGCCAAGTAAACCAGGTCTTCATGCCTTGGGGATTTTCCTGAATGAGCTGCTCTCTACTGGGCCATGGCATGTGACCTCAGCTGACACAACCGTGGTACGGGAGCCGATGTAGAAGTGTCGTGTCACACGGCAGACGGACATGCAAGTTGCCCTGACCTCTGGTTTCTTCACCGGCAAGACAGATGGCAATGCCCAGGCCACCTGGTGTTACGTCAGATGGTGTCAGGTGAGGAGTGGCTGCGGCGTGCTCGGTGCGTTACCGGTTACCAGGCTCTGGGCAGGTGAAAGCTACGCATTACCGCTATTATCACAAGTACTTTGCCAAACCCAGCGTGTTGTGCAATTGTTGGTGAAGGCGCATATGGAGTGAGTGTCACACGCATAAATTGCTGTAGGGGCGTGCAAAAATATACCCACGTATATGGACCTTGGGAAGCAGAAACTTATACTCCAGGGAGAGGCAGGGACAGCAGGGAGGAGAGTCAACTGAAATGGACAGCACTTATCTACTTTCTCAGCACACTCTGGGTCCTGGGGATTGGTCCTGACCTACTCTGGAGCCTTGGGAATGTAAACAAGAAAAAACCAATTTCCTAACATGTTTTATGGGACTCCTCATGTGCTGGGACTGTCCCAGGCTGCTTATAACTAGCCTGAACTACTTGGCATCTTTTCCTAATCTTGGTCTGTACTTTCCCTTCTTAATGGCTTCACAGACTCCTACACATCCTTCAAAACCCCACTCAGATGTTACTTCCTCTAAGAATTGTTTCCCACCCTGTATGTCCCTCCGGGGCTGGCTCAGTAGCTTCTCTGCTTTCACGGCCCAGGACCAGCACCATGAGAGCCCCTATCATGTCGTGTGGAAGGGGGGGGTTGCCCGACTTCTCGCTCAGCACAGCTACTGGAGGACACTGTCTTATTCACCTCTGTGTCTGCAGTTCCAGGCCAGGCCACCGCACAGAATAAAGGCCCGGTTTGTTAAATGAACAGAAGGACATAAAGAGAAAGAAGTCACACTCCATGCCTGAAGGAGCAAGCGTGGTGCAGGGCCACCGGCCTATGACAGAGCACAGTGCCCAACAGAACGGGACAGGAAGAGGTGATGATACAGCGAGGGGAGGGGGGCCCAGAGCAATCTGCTCCTCCCTCCAGGGATCCCAAAGCCCTTCCAGGAGCAGGCAGCCTTTGACATGGGATTTGATGTCTCATTCTTAAAACCATGTTCTCCGTCTTGCAGGGTGAGGGCTGGGGGGCCAGCAGGAGGTGGGGTGAAGGGACTAGTCCAAGGAGATTTGCATTTCTGCCAAGAAGCAAACACATATTTTCCGAGGAGGAGAGAGGGTCTCCCTCCGTCCTGGGCCTGACCAGCCACAATTCACTTCCAACTCAGTTGAGATTTTGCATTTTCAGAAAAGCTGGGACAGGGGGAGTGGAGGCAGGGCCAAAGGAAAACGGAAGGAGGCAGAAAGGGCCAGGTCTGGTGGGGGAGGGGGTTCTGGGCAGTGCGCAAGGATGGAGTCTCGAGGCTGCGGGGACCCCTTGGCACAGCAGCCGCTGCTTTTCCAGTTGTTCAAGAACAACCTCAGGGAGCATCTCCAGTGGGTGAAGTTTCATGCTCTGGGCTGCAGGGAAGCAGGTGGACTCGTCATGCTCCCTACCTCTGGGAGTTCACAGGGGAAAGAGACAGACAAGATGGGGGTTATCAGTGCATTAAAGCCTTCCAGAATCTCTGAGAGTTGACTCCACAGAGAGAGTCTGCAAGGTGGGGCAGCAATTCATGCACATGGGGGCATTAAACAGCTCTATGTGCCTACCATTGTAGACAGACAGTGTAAGTGCTGTCCCTACGGAGTTTTCATTCCGGTGAGGGAACCAGTCATTTATCAAAGCATGTAAGAGCTGGGATGCCAGTAATTGTGAGGTCTTTCCTGCTAGGGAAAGCCACGTGCAAAGCTTTGAAGGTAAGAAAACAAAGTTGAGTGGGAACATCCCAAGAGGAGAGAACAGCATGTGCAAAGGGCCTGTGGCAGGAGGGACTGAAGGAGGGCGTCGTGGCTGGTGTGGAGAGTGTTGGGGGGCCAGAGAGGTATGGGATGGGCTGAGGAAATTATCCAGCACACCAGTCATCCCGGGCCAGATGTCCACTCACCACCTGTCTACACTCTCGCCCCACCTGACAGTTACGGAAGGGCGAGGCCGGGCTTGTTCTGTCTGCCAGAGGCTCGGTGATATCATGGGACCGCATCAGTGACTCAGGAAAGAAAGTGAGAAAGAAGATGGAAAAGCAGGAAAAGCCATATGCCTCAGTGCCAAAGAGATGGGGATCAGGATTGCTGGATTTCAGGTTTCTGGGCCATGGTGGAGCCTCTGTGTGTTCCTCAAAAGCGCTGGGGAGGGATTGCGGCACGTTTTCCCTGGGGGTGGGTGACGTGACCAGATTGGCGTTCTGCTGGATGACGTGCTTTCTGCGTGGACTGGAGGGGCACCAGCAGAAGCAGCCCAGTGGGCAGCGGTCCTTGCGAGGAGCAGTGTGGCTGGACTGGGCGGGAGCAGGGCCGGGTCAGGGTGGAGTTCCATTTTAAATGTTGCATCTAAATTAAAAAAAATTTTTTTTTAAATTTATTTACTTATTTGGGGGGGGGATAGAGAGCGAACACATGAGCTGGGGGAGGAGCAGAGGGAGAAGGACAAGCAGGCTCCCCGCTGAGTGCGGAGCCTGACACGGGGCTCGATCAATCCCGTGATCCCAAGATCATGACCCCAGACGAAATCAAGAGTCAGGTGCTCAACCGACTGAGCCACCCAGGCGCCCCATGTTGTATCTAAATTTGTTTCCAGACACGTTTGCAAGCAGTGCCCATTCCCTCTCTCTTTACTCACTCTCTCTGTCTGGAGGAGAACGTGCTGGCGGTATTCTCTGCCTCCTGCCTCAGTCCGTTAGTGTTTGGTGCCAACCCATGAGGGCTGTGCCCAGGACTTCGGGGCTACTCACAGATGGGGGGCCCTCCGGGACTGCCTTGCCCAGCGAGGCTGGGGGCACTGGGCAGTGGTGATGGAGCGTGCCCTGTGCTCTCGGAGCCCTGGACCACCCTGAGGAGCTGGGGTAGGAATCCTGCCCGAGATGGTGCCTGAGTCTTATCTGGGCACAGAAGGCAAGGAAGGGCATGCCCAACGGGAACAGCAAACGGGGAAGTGTGGAGACCTGTGAGCACATGGCATTTGAGGAAGGCGGTTAGGCATTGTTAGAAAGGGAAACGTGAGTAGGAGGAGGGGGTGGAGAGATGCCCTGGCCAAGGTGGGAAAGCCCGGGGTCTGGCAGGCCGGAGGCAGACACTGGGGCAGGACGCAGCCTGGGCCTGCTCCAGGCCGTGGGGTGCTTCCCACAGGTGGCCCTTTGATCTCACTACAAATGGCCTATTCAGCATCTCCGAGACTGGGCCGGGCCTGGCAGCCAGGGTAGGAAGGTGGCAAGACACAGGGGATTGTCTGTCCGGTTCCAGGGCTGGGAATTTGCGCAGTGACTCCAAGTGCACACGAGGGAGTAGCCAGGTCCCAGCAGCCGCTGGGATGGCCGCTTGCCGAGAACTCGCCTGATAGGCCACAGGGCTGGGCTCGGGGGCTGGCGGCTGGGCTCTGTGGGCTCCCTTTGCAGGTCCTGGTGCAGAAGTGGGGGTGGCACAGGGTCTGTATCGCCTGGTTTGGGTTCATGCAGTGGTTGTGCTTGGGTGCCCAGATCCGAGGCAGACAGACCCTTCTGCAAGAACTGAGTGTCGGGGGCTCCCTTCCTCCACTGGAAACTTCTCTGTGGGGGAAGGCCCCTTTGTTCGGAGAGGCAAGGCTGGCTACAGTGGCCCTAAATACCACAAAGTTTTAGATCTCCTCCCCACCCGCCACCTGCCATTCAGTAGTTGATACTAAAACCACAAGAGACTTTTTTTTTTCCTCATAACACTAAACGTTCCTGAAGTCTGAGAACTAAACAGCTTCTTTCTAGACTTTTGGGTTCTTTCTATTTATTTCAGGTGTCTTTGCTTCTCTGGTGTCCCGAGCTCACATGTAGAAGGCCCACCGGCTCATGGGTGATGCTGGAATGTCCCGCTTGCAAATTGCGAAGTTAGGGGGCAAAGCTCGCCTGGAGCGACAGGGTATTTGTGGACAGGGTTGAGGGTCAGGTGTGGACTCACACACAGTTCTGGCCTTTGACTTTCCTGGCTTCACCTCCCTGTGTGCCCTCAGGAGAGTCAAATAACCACTCTGACCCTCAGTCTCCTCCTCCGGAAGTTGGTAACAATGCCCATTTGCTGGGTGGCCGTGAAGGTCCAGCGGGCTGACGTAGAGAGGGTCATATGTATCCATAGCAGCCGATCAGTGAACATGACTCCCCGTCTCTCAGGAAAGAAAAGTTGGCTTAGGAATCAACTTCAATTAAAATGTTTTTGTTGTGTTAAGAATGGGCCAAAAGTCACAAAATTATTTCGAGATTGTTTTCACTGAGTTCAGAAATCCAGGAGACTATTTAATCAACAGTCTGTTTGCTTCCTCACAGCCGCACTCATGAACTCCTTTTTGAAAACGCAAATAAAGCAATTTAAGTTTTCAAATTTATTTGATTCATTTACTCACTCCTTCACTTATTCTGCAACCAAGTAGTCAACGCCCACTCCGTGGGAGGGCAGGTGTAGGGAGGGCCCTTGGAGCTGTGGGTGGGGCAAACTCAGGTGTGTGGGTCCCCGGAATTTACTCACAGTGACCTTGGGCAAGTCATTACCACTCTGCAGCCCCCAGGCGTGCCGTTTGCATAATCAGGATAATATTTCCCTTGCAGGATTGTTGGTGGGGGTTAAAGATTCTGCATATAAGAGGCCTGGTGCACGGAGAGAATGGGAGCAGCCACTGTTACGAGATGCAGTTCCCACACTTTAGTGGCTGATGGTGTCTTGTGACAGCAGACAGGGCCGATACATCCCACAGGGAAAGCGCCTCACTCCTCCTGCATCCCAGCACGACAGATGGGGAAGTGGGCCCCGGGGGCTCCTCGGAGGAAGCTGACCCAAGGACGCTTCTTTGGGTGGCCCTTTGGGTGGTCCGTTTTTGAAAGAACCGAGCAGATCTCCAACGTGCTTTTGAAGATGTTGCCTGGAGAGGCAGCAGAGCTGTGCCGGAGCCCAGGGGCAGGTTCTCGGGAGCCTGGCTGTCTGGGTGCCGGGCTGGGATGAGTGGGAGCAGCTGTGGGGAAGGGCAGAACTCGTTCCTCCGGAGTGTGTTTATCCTGCTTTTCTGACCTCAGAGCCCAACCATCCTAATGATTTTTAATGACTCTAATGTGCCTTGCGTCTCGACCGGACCCACTGGCCATGCTACCAAGCGCCTTTTTCCCTTGTGCATGGACCAGTAGAGGGTGGTCAGATGCCAGCTGGGATTACAGGATCGGGCTTTTAGTCAAAAACTCTTTAACCTGGGACTCGGTGCGAGCTCAGGGGATGGCTCCAGCCAAATCCCTCCATGAAGCTGAGAGATGCCCGGGAACTGGTACTGGCTGGGAAGTCAAGAAGACATGGGTGCAAATTTCACGGGCCTCTCTGACTGGTTGAGCTCTCAGGAGAGTGACTCTGCCTCTCTGGTCTCTGTTTCCTCGTGGGCGAGTGAGCATGACATGAGCTCTCCGGGTGTCTCCAGGATGCTGTGCTGGCTCCAGGCCCGAGTTTGGCCACTAGCGAAGTGGACGGTTGCTCAGGCGCCTCCTCGTTTTGCAATCCTATGACTCTCTTGCCGGCCAGCTCCTTCCTGCCAACACCCACTCCCACCCACCTGAAAATACCTGCCTTGGACCACGTGCACTTGGCCAAGCAATTTCCCAAGAAGGGCTGTGACGGCCCGGGAT
Organism: Ursus americanus; assembly: GCF_024610735.1. Taxonomy (NCBI): domain Eukaryota; kingdom Metazoa; phylum Chordata; class Mammalia; order Carnivora; family Ursidae; genus Ursus; species Ursus americanus. The sequence continues at coordinate 39,976,269 of NC_142152.1, read as the reverse complement.
TGCCGCCCTCCCAAGGCCTCCCGGGGCCTGGCTGAGCTCCATGGAATGGCCTGGAAGCTCCCTGGCCCTCTGCCCCTCCCTGCTGGCTGCCTCCTGACAAGCGAAACCCAGGCATACTGAAGCCCCTAGGCCCTCTAACACACGTGATGCAACTGTGCTGGGGAAGGCAGATTTCTAGAAAGTGAGGCCCCTCCGTCCGTCAGTCCGGGCTCGGGTCACCTCTCTGCGTTTCATTCAGGTTTCAGCTCTTGCTTCACCCAGGTCCACCCGCTTTTGTAAGTGGTAGCATCCCCGCCAGCTGAGTCACCGGGCGCCGCAGCCAGAAAACGGTAGCAGCTTCCTGGCCCAGACCCTCCCGGGGAAGGCCTTGTGTCTTTCTGACCCTCTGTGTTGGTGAGAGTCCCTCCTCTGGGACATTTTGTTCTCCTCCTTCCCATTCTACAGATGAACACCCTGAGGCAGGGGAAAGCTGCAGCCACTTGGCAAAGGCCTCCCGGCTGGGGAGCGTAGAACAGCTCCTTCTTGGGGTCTGACTGCAAAGCCCTTGCTGTGATTATTGCTTCCCTCCCTCCCTCCCTCCCTCCCCCCTTCCTTCCTTCCTCCCTCCCTCCATCCCTCCCTCCCCCCTTCCTTCCTTCCTTCCTTCCTTCCTTCCTTCCTTCCTTCCTTCCTTCCTCTCTCTCTCCCTCTCTCCCTCTTTCTTTCTTTCGATTTATTTATTTTAGAGAGAGCGCGTGGGCATGCCGGGGAAGGAGGAGGAGGGGCAGAGAGAATCTCAAGCAGACTCCTCACTGAATGTGGACCGGGATGTGCGGCTCTATCTCATGACCTTGAGATCACGACCTGAGCTGAAACCAAGAGTTGATGCTTCACTGATGGCACCACCCAGGTGCCACTGTTATTCTTAATTCTTAAAAATCTTATGTGTGTTAGGTGCAAAGCTTGAGGGCCTGGATTTGAAAGTGTCTCTTACTATAGGACAGTGGTTTTCAACTGGAGGTGATGTTGTCCCCCTTAGGAACATTTGACAACGTCCAGAGACTTTTTTGGTTGTCCCACTTGGGGAAGGGGCCGTTTCTGGCATCTAGTAGAGAGGTAGGGAGGCTGCAGAATGCCTTGCAGCGCACAGGACGCCACATCCCGCCACAAAGAATTATCTGGTTCAAACTGGAAGCATTGCCAAGGCTGAGAAGCCCTGATACGAAGGAAACCATAGATGTCCCTTTTTTTTTGCAACCAGACCATGAGGTCTGTAGAGGTTCTTAAAAGTAGTACATAGCACACACACACACCATTTTTATTGTAAAATAAAATATCGTTACTTCAGAGGTTGAAAGGAAAGGCTGGTTAGTGTCCAAGTCAAGGCTGAGTGTCACTTCCCTGACCCAGGCCTGGTTGCTTCCCTGGGGCCTGTCTCCCCCCAACCCTGGGCTGCCTTGACTTCTGCCCCAGGGATGCTGATGATACCAGCTCCCGGCTCGGGGCGGACACACGGCAGCACCCCACCGTCTCCAGCCTTCTTCTCCAACTGCGGGTACTGTCCCACATTTCCGCTGCTGGCGAGAATGGAACACCTGTGTGTCCCACCTGCAGGTCATAACACGTGCCCACCCCGAGCTCAGCGTCTGCCTCCCCACCCAGCTCCTCCTTGGCTGGCCCGGAACCTGGCCTTGGGCAGTGCTCGGGGGTCTCCTGCCCGCCGCCCTACCGGCGGCCTGTTTTGGTCACACCCACAACTGCTTTTTCATCCGTGCGTTCCTTCCACAGCCATGGTGTCTGTGCTCCGTTCTTCCCTTACCTGGAATCCTCTACCCCACCCCGCTCCTCTCCCCAGGTCCCTCCTGGATCAAATCTTTCGTTCACACCACCGTGAAGTGTATCTTTGTAAAGCCTATTTTCACTACTACACTTTCTTGGTCAAAATCGTTTATGGCTCTGTGGCTTAAAAGTAACCCTGGCTTCTTACCTTGGGATTCACGTCTCTGCCCGACTGGGCTGTTCACTTCCTCCCGAGGGGTAAATGTCTCCTACTTCAGCCGCTCCCCTTGGCCATGCGGGCAAACACACGGTGGCCTGAGCCGTCCGTGTTCCCCTTGGTGGAGGGAATAGGGGATACAGCCGCTCCTGTCCTGACCCTCAATTTCTCCCCTCCATTTGTCCTTCCTGCTGGCCCCCCATCCTGAAAGACCCCTACTCCTGCTGCTACATCTACGAGTCCCACCTGATGCAGACTGCTCAGATGCTACCCACCCTTCAACAAAGAAGGGGTGGAGGTTATGTCTTTTGGTCACCACCATGCCTTGCCTCGCCTTCTCTGACATGTGCTTACCCTCTGCTGTGAATTACAGCTATTTATGAGAAAATAAATAATAATGGTGGGAGCGCCTGTGTATTTACAGGCAAGGCACGCCGTTTGAATCTGCACAACTCCTTGGTTCAAATAGGCAACAGTGGCTCCATTCTATAAAGGAGGAAATGAAGGTTCAGAGACCTTCATAGGCTTGCTCAAGGGTGAGAGCCAGAGAGGGTGTCCTGTGGTTGTGAGAGTGCCACTTGGGGATCCGTGTGCCTGATGCAGGGTGCACATCCGTCAGAGCACCACGCTGTGGGCATAGGACATGCAGCTGTCCAGCCAGCCAGCCATCTGTCCATCCATCTGTCCTTCCATCCATCTGTGCAACCATCCATCCATCCATCCATCCATCCATCCATCCATCCATCCTTCCATCCATCTATCCTTCCTTCCTTTCATCTGTCCATCCATCTATCCATCTATCCATTCCTTCCTCCATCTGTCCCTCCATCCATTCATCCACTCATCTGTCCATCCCTCCATCTGTCCGTCCGTCCACCCACCCATAGATTCACTTATTTGTGAGGGAATACACAAATTAGGGAAGTGAATGAATGGATTTATCTAAGACATACTGAGTTTTTTTCAGGCATATCATAGGTGTCAGTAAAAGATTTCCTGTCTTTTTTTGAGAGGGGGAAGTGAATACATTTATACCCCTGACTTATTAAATCAGGAAATAAGTAACTTAAAAACAACTTTTGAATTTTAGAACCATAACATGGTTAAAGTAGAAGGGACATGAGTGATCACTCTTAATCCAGGGCCCTCGATCACAGGAGAGATCTGTGGGCCCAGCGCAGGGAAGGGGCTTGCGGGCTTGGCCGCCTGCCTTCAGGCTCACAGCTCGGTGTTTGCGTTCACAGAGGAGCTGCTTTTCATTGTGTCTGTGGGATTGGTGTACCAACCCAGGCTTTGGGAATGTATGTGACCAGCAAGCCATGGGTTTGGAGGTAGAGAAGGAAAGAGAAGCGTCAGAATGCTCACAGCGTGCTCTCAGCTCCTGTAGCCTGAGGGAGCTGTCCTGGTCCCATTTCACAGGTGGAAATGTGAAGCTCCCAGAGGAGAAGTGATGTGCCCAGCATACAACCTGCACTCTGGGCTCAGGGCTGGACGTGGCGGTGCCGCCCAGCAGTGGGGCGTCCCTGTATGTCAGAGCCCAGGTTTGAGCACCACTCCCCTCTCTGTGTGGTCTGGGAGGATTGGGTGCTGAGTATGGTGCCAGCATAAGTACATGCCCGCAGTTAGTCGGTGGTAGTATTACTGTTATTATTGGGGTGTCCTTTGGGTCCAGACCCAAAGGTGCCCTCACTGCTTGGGTGACCTTGGGAAATCCCTTAAGGTCACGATCCTTGGTTTCCTTATGCGTAAAATGGGCGCACAACATCCCTTCTTCCCCTCACTCCCCAGATGGTGGTGCTCAGCCAGCACAGATGTTATTTCTATTCCCATTTCTCGGTAGAGGTTGATAAATTAAAAAAGGAGGAAAGGGGGTTTCGATGTTGGAGGAAGTCCGAGGTAGAGACCTGGGAGAGCTGGGAGTCAGCCACTAGGAATTCTGGCTGTTGGCAATTTCCCCTGGGCTCTCGGGAAATGTTCAGCAGACACCAAAGGTCCCGCTTGCCTCATCTGGCTGGGCATTGCAACATCAGCACGGTGTGAAGAATGGAGCTGTCCTGGGAGAGCCACCTGAGTCATGGGAACCAGGGGAACCTCTTCTGGGAGTGTCCTGCAGTTGGGCAGGGCCTGGCAGGGAAGACCGTGTTCTGCAATTAGCCACCTGGCCTACCTTGAGACATACCTGGAGATCTCCGTGTGCCCCGGGGAAGCTGGAGGGGCTGCCTTTGCCTCCCACAAGAGGGAAAGTCACAGCTGGGACTTCTATGACCTCCCGAGCTTCCTGGGAGCCATGGACCTGGCTTTTCTTCCTTGCTCTGCCATCAACTTCCCGGTGAACTTGGGCACATTAACCTTAGGGCTCCCATCTGTAGAAGGAAGTGATGGGTCTTGGTCGCTACCATCTCCAGCCACAATTTCTTAAGCTGGGTCCCCAGTTCCTTATTCAGCCCAGAGCCCAGAGCAGAGCGGGTTTCCTGGAGCGGTGCGGTGAACAAATGAATGAATGAATGACAGATTAAGACACAACATCTCCACTTCTTCCCAGCCCACAGAATGTGTTGCTCTGGGATCAGCTCAGAGCAGAATTATCAGCAAATGCAAGGTGGCTCCATACCCCATGTACAGAGGTTCTCTTAAGAGGGAGAGGCTCCCGGAGGTGGATTGGAAAAAACCAATTAAGGGTTTGTGTATTTAGCGTTTTGCACTCAACATACTTAAGGGCGAAGGGTAATCTTTTGAAATCAGACACATCTTGTTGGTTAATGTTGGTGTAAGTTTTTTTTGAAGGTAGCGCCCGGACAGGGCGACCAGAGCTCATGTGAAAGGCAAATTACAAATACATGAGGTTATGCCTAATTACCTGAAGTACCCTCCTCTGTTGAGTGAAAAACACAGTTTTCATCAGCCCTGGATTAATTATGGCTGCCGAGAGCTGTAATTGGCAAAAGCGTGTTTTTAGCTCATGACTCAAGGCTGACTCAACATTGGGGACCGTGCTTTCCATGGCCTCAAGCTGGGCTCCTTTTTTTCCTGGAAACGCCTAAGTGGTTTGCCAAGCCCTTTGATGGGCCCATCGAGCTTCCCTGCGAGGCTCAGCACCGGGATTGGAGCCCCTGGCTTCCAAGCTGGGGGAGGTGACCATGTGGGGCGCGCCTGCGTTTACCTCCTGTCAAGCCAACAACACCTTCTTGACCGTGAGAAAACGGAGTCTTTAGCTTCTAAGCTGCGGTGCTTGGATTTAAACTTCCTGTTGTAATTCTTTCCCGTTGCCCTTTGGGGCCTCCTTCGGTCACCTGCAGGGCTCAGAGTGGCTGTCTTTCCCGTTGCCCTTTGGGGCCTCCTTCGGTCACCTGCAGGGCTCAGAGTGGCTGTCTCGCTGTGCGTAAGCTGTGGGGCCATGCTGCTCAGGACTGAACTTGTTTCTGGTTCCATCTGGAGGGCCCTGAGGACATGCTGAATTATGAAATGTGGAAGATTCTCCCGGGGGGGAGAAAGGACTTTGCCATAAATCCTGGCCTCATTTCTGGATTGATTGATGAGTCATCCGTTCTCGTTTGTGAGACCACCTTCTCCTCTCATTTATTTCCTCATGAGTGATGGTCTCCGTCCTTGAGTTGTACCCCTTTCCTGGCCACAGGGTGAGCACTCTGAGGGTCTGTGGGTGCCTCCAGGTGGGATGTGAGATGCCTGCAAGGCTCCCAGAACCCCCCCTTGGAAAATGCCCATTTCCTTCCTGGACGCTTGCACGCTCTGCAGCTGGCAGACTGAGCTCTCCTTTCCTGTCCTTGTCATCTCTGCAGCCCTGGAGGGAGGATGCTGAAGACCCATTTGACAGATGGAGAAACCCAGGTTCCAGCCAAGATGAGAGACCAGTTTTGGTTTCTTGGGTTCAGTACCACCTTGGTCTTTCTAGAAAGAAGGAGGTGGGAGTCCTGGTGAAGGGGCTTCTCTTTGTCACTGGCTGGCACCCTTCCGTGGACTGCCGAGGCACGTGGGGAGGCTCTAAGAGGGGATGGTCGTGTTCAAGGGGCAAGCTTCTCACTTATATTCATGTCCAGGAGCACAATTCTTCCCCTCTTAGGCCTCCTGAGGGGCAGGGTTTCATTATTTCATTTTTTTCTGATGAGTAAACTGAGGCCCAGAGAGAAGCTAGGCATCTTGTCCACAGAGACCCAGCCGAAATGTTTGAGATGGCCTGGCTCCAAGTGGCCCAGCCAGGACGGCACGTTGGGTATGCCAGGCAATAGGAGCAGGCTCTTTCCTGTCCCTCTGGGGCCGAGGTTCACCCAAGAGGTGGGCAGGGCCCGTCAGGGCATCCAGGGCCATGTGACAGTGTGTTTCAGTGTGTGCCTTGAAGGACGTGTGTGGGGAAGTGCTCCACTGGGTATTGCAGACGCCGCCTCCTTTGGGAGATTTATGAGGCTAGCCCGTGTCTTAAGGGCACAGAGAAGGTCTGCAGCATAACAGTGCATGGAGTTTTGTCTGACCCTGCAGCTCCCCAACTTGTCAGACCACACAAAGCCCTGTCTTTCTTTGGTTTTCCCTTCCCTTCCCCCAACCCTCCCTTACCTTCTCTTTCCCTTCCCCTACTCCTCCTTTCCCCTCCCCCTTCCCCCCTTCTACCCCTTCCCTCCTCTCTCCCTCCCTCTTCCTAGCCCCCTCCTTTCCCTTCCCTTCCTTTCCTGTCCCCTCCCCACTTTCCCGTCCCCTCCATTTCTTCTGATCTTTCCTGTCTCCATCTCCCCATCTCTCTGTCTCTGTCTGTCTCTCTCTCCCTATCCCTCTTTCTCTTCCAAATCACCAGAGAGCATGGACTCTGGGAAATAAGGCTCAAGACTGAAGAGAGCACTGCTCAGACTCAGTTGAACACATAAACTTGTTTCGGTTCCTGCCTTGGGCCTGGGGCTGGGGTAGACTCTATCCCTCATGACACCTCCGCGCAGGGGTACATCAGGGTCCTCATTTCCCCAGGGAGCACCCAGAGGCCCCGATGCCCCTGGAACCAGGGGTGCGCACACCTCTGGCTGCTGCCGGTCTTCGTGTGTGCCCGGTGCACGGGGTCCCCGGCTTCCCCATGGGACCAGGGACACTCTGAACGTGGGAGCTTGGATGTCGGGTTTGCTGGGCTTGCTCCTTCTATTTCTGGCTGACCACCCGGGCAGCCTGGTAGCCCTTGCCCGCCTGGCTCAGCCTGGTGTTGAGACCTGCCCGGTTGCATGAGGACAAAGCAATAGGAGGAGGCGATGGTTCATCTTTGTACAAATGAGCCGGCCCGTCGGCACTTGCGCTGGCCGCCACCGCAGCAACAGGAAAGACCAGATTCACACTAATCGCCCTCGCTTCTCTTTCTCTGGTCAGAGCTGTTCCCGACTCTCAGGGAGACATCCTGCTCCCAACACAATGCCCATTGCAACACGTTCTAAAAATTTTTTAAAGATTTTGAATGCAGGGAAATTTTTGGCTCCTGTGAGGTCCCTTTGGCTGACTCTGATGCTAGGGGACAAGATACGGGTTTGCTGATCCTTTCTTCTGGCTGTCAGACCTGTTGTTTTAACATAAAATTTCTTCTAGGATCTCAAAACATTTTTTAACCAGATAGTGATGATTCACCTCTGGACAGGACAGCAGAACTCAAAGATTAAGATTTGCAGTTCCTCCTGGCCCGACTCCCCTTTTATCTCCCCATCTCCTTCCCTTTCTTGCTTACCTACCCCACCCACCGTCCTCTGGCCGCCTCTCCAAGCCCCAATTAGCAGATGGGAGGGGCTGCTTGGTCAAGGACGCTGCTGTGGGTGGTCCAGGTTGAGAACATGTTCCCGCTGCATCTCCAGCTCTGGGGAGATGGGCTGCTGACATACGTGGGAAAATCTTCTTAGGAGATTTCAAAGCATTGGAAACTCAACCGTTGATGGGAACTAAAAAGAAGAAAGAGGTGAAATATCCCAAAGGCAGTGTTTGGACAGGATCGTCCGACCTCACCGGCTTCTAGCACCCAGAGTCCATGATCTCAGGCTTCCCTGGACCGTTGGAGTCGCTGCTGGGGGTGGGGGGGGGGAGAGCCGCAGGGGGAAGGAGACAGTAATGTTTGCTGAGAGCTTCCTCCCCGTGCCAGGAGCTTGTGCTGTGGACACCGATTGTGTCACTCTGGCCCAATGCTGCTGCTGCTCGCCAACCCACCTGGGGGGGCCTATGAGCTGAGGATGCTCTCAGGGCTCCGCATGGACTAATTTAGTGTTTGCAGCAGTCATCGAGTGGGGACTCTCGGTATCCGGTTTCACTGGAGAAGGTTTGGAGGCCCACGGACGTTAAGCAACCTGATCGAGTTCGCACAGCTCAGACGAAAGCCAGGAATCAAGCCTAAACAGTCTGACTCCAGGGTCTGTGCTGCAAATTCTTAACAGGGACAGGCTCTCCCAGACTTTTGTAGCTGCTGGGGACAGGGGGCTGTTGACTGGGGGGCATGTGGGGGTACCGCACATCCAGACCTCCCCTCTAACAGAGCACGGCTCTCCCCAGCACACGCCCGTGGGCAAGATCATGCATGAGCTGGGATCCGTCCGTCTCCGGCCGGGGGGGGGGGGGCAGGGGGCGCGTGTGTCATCATGGCGCATATGCAGAACTCGGCCCTGGGGAAATGACGGAGTGGGGCACGTGGGACGAGGTCCACAAAATAAACCTGAAGTGGATGGGGCAGACTGTGATCGGTTGTTGTTGCTGTTGTGACTGCTTCGTAGGGGGAGTTCTGGTTGTAGATGCCAGCATCAGGGGTCTGTAGATACGTTCATGACACAACAAACTGTTGTCCTTATGCCATGGGGGCCTTCGATCTCTATCCATTCTCCCCGTGATGGCCCGGTTGTGGAATCCCTGCTGTTGCTGTCCCAGACAGTGAGCCAGAGAGTGGATGGGGGGGGGGGGTAGGGGGACTGGAGGTACCTTGATTACTGGGGGCAGGGTTTTGGTCCTGAGTGTGGGCCAAAGTGAGTGAGATTCTGTCTGCCCAGGTGTGTTTCCTGATGTACACTGACATGCATTTTCTTTGTTTCATCTTATTTCATTTTATTTTCCTTTTTTTGAATAGTTCTTCCTTCCCACCGTTTCATGGACTTGATATTGATTTCCACTCACCCAAGGATGACGTGGAGACTGAGTGACCCACCCCAGGTCACACAGGTGAAACCAGAATCCACTTTTCCCTCTCCGGTTCCCCACTCACTGGTCCTGTGTCCTCAAGTGAGTAGCTCCTCCTCTCCCTTTTCCCACCTTTCTCTTCAGGTCTTCAGAGCCATGGGGTGGGAGAAGAGACAGGGTCTCTCTCACCACAGATACCTTCTGCTCCACAATCACAGCAGACTTGTGCCAAGTTCTGAGTCTGCTTGGCTTTTGGGGGTACTGAGCTTGGAGCCGAAGTCGGCAGCCCCTTTGGAATCGAATCTGGTTTCCTCTTGGAAAAAGGCTACTTCCTGATTGCTTAAGAAAGAGAAGAACATTTTTTAAAAGGCTCTGCTGTTCTTGTTGGCCTCCACACCATCAGCCTACAGCGTTTTGATGATTTAAGGGTTGATGGATTAAAAACATGTGGTCTGGGTTTCCCCTGAATGCAAGCACACATTGAACTTAAAGGAAAGTTAAGAAAGAAAAAAAAGAAAGGAAGGAAGGAAGGAAGGAACGAACGAAGGAAGGAAAGAAAAAAAAGGAAGAAAGAAAGAGAGGAAGAAAGAGAAGGGGAAAATTTTAGAGAAGCAGTCAGGGTTTTCCTCAATGTCCTGACTTTGAAAAACAGGCATAAGGTACTTGCTAGAGTACAGGCTCCAAATGGGGCCTCCCAGGCTCTCTGAAAACGTCTTCAGTTGGCTTGGAGGCCTGCAGGGACTTGTGTGGGTCCCAGATTGCCCCAGGACGGGACCCAGCGTGGCTTTGCATAGCTCAGCACGCTGGAGAGGCCAAAGGTTTGAGGACAGAAATAAAGCTTTGACTTCCTCTCTTCCAGAAACCCCCTTCCATCCTAATTTGGCCCAAAGTATATCAATGTCTGACCAGTCAACATCTACAGAGCATCTCTGGTGAGCCAGTATTCCTGGTGGCTTCCATGGAGGTCCTACAGTTTGTTCATCTTTTCCCCGCACTGTCGGACGAGCAGCTCACTGTTCCAGCCTTTCCACCTGTGCCAGCTCTGACTCCTCTCCCTGGCGTGCCCTCTCTCAGTCTCTAACTGTCCAACATTATCCATTCACACGCACAGTCTTCACTCCAGGGCTTTGCCCAGGAGCCGTGCCCTATCAACACCTGGGAAAGATGCTGACAGACTCATGGAGAGATTGGCCTCCTCCAAGTCCAGGACTCCGAGGAAATGCACAATCGCCCCCCTTTGGACTCTGCGTGTGCGGCTGAGCAGAAGGATGCTGGCGTTTGCTCCCGCGGCTCAGCTCCACCCCTCCGTTTTGGAGGGTTTGCTCTGGCCCCTTCGCTCTCGTGCCTTGTTTACTGCAGGCAATGATTTTAGCTTAATGGAATAGGGAAGGAATTCCGCTTTCATGTGGTTGGGAAGCAGAGGCCCACACAGATATCCATGCAGTTTTACGGCCAAGCCGGGGAGTTGGTAAATTTGTCGAGGAGTGCCCTGCTCCCAGCAGCTCCCTGGGAACAAGGCCTGTAACTAGCTGCTGCCAGTCAAAGCATAACGATTTCAATCTTCCTACTGTATAAATAAACAGTATTGTTCAGGAGTTCTTGGCTGCAGTTTTGGCCCGTACATCTCGAAGGCTTGCAGACGATCCAGCTGGAATTTTCGGCGAAGGCAAAGGAACTGACATTTGGGGAGTGACTACCGTGTGCCTGGCCTCCTGTGAGACGTTTGAGTAGGGAATCCCATTCAACCCTCATGCCAAGTAAGAATCCACATATCACCCCATTCGGCTTGCCAGGAACGGGGAGCTCACGGACTGACGGCAAGCGTGTGCCCGGGTCACAGGCCAGCGACAGGGAGATGAACTCACATCTGTCAGGCTGCAGGACCCTGGCACCTTCACGTTCCCTCATGGGCTCCGTCATCCTACAATAACCCTACAAGATCAATATTTTTGTAAGACTTGTGTTTTCCTCGGGAATATAAATAACACATGTTCTTTTCTTTACAGGGAAGTTTGAAATGTGTTGGGAAAATTAAAATCACCTGTATCCTTGCCACCCAGAAAAACACACGTAAGTATGTTTTGTTTACGTTCTCCCGATGTTTAGACAGGTAAGTAGATAGACCTGAGAAGGCGGGATGACCTTACAGATTCACATACTGATGGATACACAGTTTTTGAAACAGAGATAAGAGAGTAGGTTCTGGTTTTTTTTTTTTTTTGGAAGATTTTATTTATGTATTTGACAGAGAGAGAGAGACCACAAGCAGGGGGAGCAGCAGGCAGAGGGAGAGGGAGAAGCAGGCTCCCCGCTGAGCAACGGGCCCAACGTAGAACTTGAACCCAGGACCCTGGGATCGTGACCTGAGCCGAAGACAGATACTTAACCGACTGAGCCGCCGAGACACCTGAGAGTAGATTCTGTTTTATAAGATTGTTCACGTAACATTTACAGCACAGTTATTATCCCCATTTTCCACTGACGCATTTGAGCTCGGAGAGGTGAAATGACTCGTCTACAGTCACTCTGGTGGGTAAGACCCATTTCCCTTCCTGTCATCTCCTTTCTCCTCTCCCTCTCTGTCCCCATGTCCAGGTGCAGATCACGTGCTGGGCAGACACCAACTAGCGCACTTGCGTTTCTCTGTGTGGCGTGCATGGGATTGCTGGAGGCCAGCGGTCCGGTCCTGACTCTGTGGCTCACTTGGACAGCTCAGTGTTTGGATTTCTTTCATCCACAAAATGGGTACATTTTGACTCAAAGTTCTGGTGAATCTGAAAGTGTCGGGTGAAGAGCTCTGTCCAGGTCGTCTTTGCAACTTTGGGGACATAGTAGAGCATGGGTGTGGGTTTTCAAAACTCATTTGCAGGTGATTTACTGGAAAAGCTTGGGACAATCCCTTAACCTGAATGTCAGTGTCGACATCTGCAACAGGAGGACAGTGACAGTGACCTCGTGGACTTGTGAGGATCATAGTAATGATGTTAGGAGATCTTATTGAGTTCTTGCTGACTGTCACGGGCTGTGCTGAGGTCTTTCCATGAATTCACCTACTTCCTTCTCAGAATGACTTGGGGAGGTTTAGGAAGGATTACTATCCCTATTTTACAGATAAATCTGAGATAAAGTGAAGAAACTGAGGATTGAGGTCATGCAACTGGGAGAAAGGATCTAAGATCACGAAGACCCTTTGCAATGGGAAACCCTTTTTTTTTTTCTACACAAGACTCCAACAAGGCTTTTAACAAAGTTGGCGTAGGACATTTTTCTCTATTATCTTCCCTGAAAATGTATCCCACACAACAAAGGATGGAATGAAACAACTTTTCATTTTCTTAAAAACAAGGAAAAGTCACAGTGCCAAATCACAGAACACAATGCATATCTTTCAAAACGTGTAGAATGCAGAATACCAGGAGGGCGTCCGGGGCTGTCACCCACCTCCTCAGACCTTGAGCAGGACATACATTTCCTTAAGTAAGTGACCCAAGGGTAAAAGGCATAGCCAATGACCCACTGTTACAACAGTACCATTTGGGGCATGGGCAGGCGATGTCCCCCTCCAGACTCCGGTGGACATCTTGCAGTGACGGGTGGTAGAGGTACAGGAGAAACTAACCCAACGTGCCATTTTTAGTACCCTGGACCACAGCTCCTAGTTTAGGAAAGTGTTGGATATAAAGCAACGTGGAGGAGGGCAGAAAGGCAGGAAATGCAAGGTCAAATGCAGACACCTCCCACGGTAAAGGAAAGCCCCTCTTGAAAGCCAGACAAGGTAGAGACAAACCTCAGGGTAAAAGAAATCATGTGTAAGAACAGAGGGGTTCTGCATAGCAGTCTGTGCCCACATTTGTGATGTCCCAAGGTGTTACCTTCTCCCCTCTGCCCAGGTCAGCACATGACTAGCTCCATTCAATCCAGAGAGGTATTAAGGAGGGCACGTATTGCATGGAGCACTGGGTGTTATAGGCAAACAAGGAATCGTGGAACACTACATCAAAAGCTAATGATGTACTGTGTGGTGACTCACATATCATAATAAAAAAAAGAAATTAACAATCTTATAACTGTAGAAATAAAAATATTTTATTCCATTAAAAAAAGGTACATAGAGGAACAGCCTTTGACCTATCATACTATAAAAATAAAATAACCATAAAATAGAGGAACAGAAATCCCTCATCAAAAGGCATATAAAAGGAATATATAGCATTAATATTGCCAAGAAAGTAGTGGGAAAATGTAGACATATACTAGTTAATAGTAAAAATTATTAATAAAAATAACAACTAATCAATAAACATAAATATTAACAATATTATAGAAAGTATGATTTTTTAAGATAGACCACCAAGGAAAAATTATAAAACAATAAAAGAGGATGAAAACTGAGAGAACTCAAGGAAAAAAATGATTTGCAGAAGAAAAATGTACAGAAATTAAAGTCTTGTTAGAATCTTTAAAAATTAAAATCAGCGTCACGGAAAGCATCATCGAGGGCACTAATTCTCATAGACCCTACTGGCATTTTGAGCAGGACATTCATCGTGGGGCAAGACTCCATATGTTGAAGGACGTTTAGGATTTTTAACATTCATCCCCCAAATGCCAGTTATGCCCCCTTAATTATTGTGTCAACCAAAACACCCCCCATTTTCAAAGCAAAGGATATTAAATAATTATAAAAATGGTATAGCTTTATAACAGATAGGCAGACAAGAGAATTATGACAAATGCAGAAACTTGTCTTCATTAGGAAGAGGCTACAGAACAAGTGACACAGAAAAAGGTTCAGGGGCACCTGGGTGGCTCGGTCGGTGAAGCATCTGCCTTTGGCTCAGGTCATGATCCTAGGGGCCTGGGATCGAGTCCTGCCTCAGGCTCCCCACCCAGCAGGGAGTCTCCTTCTCCCTCTCCCTCTGCTTCTCCTCACCCCCCACTCATGTTCTCTCTCACAGGCTCTGTTCTCTCTCTCAACTAAATAAAAAATCTTTAAAAAAAACAAAGAAAAATGTTAAGTGATATGATGGAAGAAAACTTTACTGAAATAAGTAACAGGCTGCTCACAAGAGACACCGTGTCAGGAAAATGTGACACGGAACGAGCAACACCCACGTATACCTTTGTGAAAATACTGAATTTCATGAGTAAGGAAAGAACTCTATTGGCTTCTAGGAGAAAATGCAGATTTTAAGGCATAAAGGAGAAAAACAGGCAGGGTTACCTTAGAATGTTCCACAGGTATAGTCAGCGCCAGGAGACGAATACCTACACAGGAGTGACAATTAGGAATAAAAGGTGGACTCCATGAATTTTAAGCCAAATTATATTGTCCTTCAGACATAAAGGTTTTGGAAATATTGATAAGCACACACTTGCAGACTGCAATACCTATAAGCCTTTCGGGAAAACTAAACACAGTTCAGTTCCCCAATAAAACCCCCCAATTTATTTTGTACTTTAAATCAAGATGACATAAAGACAAACTAAAATAAGTAATGCAGGAATGAAGATGTCATGGTTACACGGGGAACATCGTCATTAAATACAGGACCGAGACTGACAACGGAAATTTTGTTCACGGAACAAAATGTAAATATCAGAAAGCTAGACAATAGGTACGCAACTAACATAAGTTGAGGGGTAAGGAAAGGGGAAGTATATGATGTTAATTTCCTCCTCCTTCATAGCAGGGAGTTAATAGTCTAAAATTAAAATGTAATTTAAAGATGACTCCAGCTCAATGGGTGCTATAATCTCTTTTCTTAATTTAGAGGGACCTCATAGGAAAGAGATTATATGCTATGTAGGGAAGAAAATGGATCTGAGAGAAGTCTTCCCATTTTACTTTAGCTTCTTTTTTCTTCTGTTGAATTCAAATAAAAGAGATTTTAGTACTTTTAATATTAAAAATAGTGTGCATAACACGTTCTTATTTTTATCCTCTTATCTTTCTTTTGTTTTACTATCTCTCCTTCCTTTTATCTATCTTTATACATAGAATAATGACTGGGATGATGTTTACCAAATATTGATGACCATTGCTTCTGAGTAGCGGAATTTTGGAGAATTTTTCCCTCCACTGGCTCTTTTGTATGTTTTTTTTTGCATTGCCGGAGTATTCTCACAATGATCATATGTTAAATTTATTAAACGAATAAGGTCAATATTCCAAAAAGGGAAATGAAGCTATCATAACGGAAGAAAATGCAAAGCTAATTTTATTTTATCATCTTTCTAAGATGGATTTGCTTATCCGGCTGCCCATTCTCTGGACTCAGATCCTAATCATGGCTGTAAATTGACTTTGCCTAACCCTCGCATCTTTTCCCAAGAATATCTGAAGTGCTTTACAATTCAGGTTAGCTCTAAAGGAAATGAAGCTATAAAAGGAGTAAAGGACAAGTGCACACCCATGTAAGTTAACAATAAAAGATGCGTTTGCTGAACGATGGTGAGATGACCGTATAGACCCTGATACCCCTTTCCTTGGTAATCGTCAGACACAGAGCCGGGTATGATTAAAATAAATGAATCTGTTGTGATTCCTTTAGGTATTGATTTAGCGTCATTGCAGATTCATCTCCCGTACTATCCTGTACTAATAATGTGCAAGTTAAGTTTAATATCCTGGAATACTGCTTATTTGCACTCAGTAAATACCTTCACATGCATTATCTCAATAACAATCTGTGGGAGAAGCAGTGTCAGGCTTATTTTACAGATGAAGAAACAGAGGTTCAAAAGACTTACAAAGGAGTTTAACCTTCTAGCCGGAAATCTGAACCAAGATCCTAATTTGTAGATAAATGTGTGGGAACCAGGGTGTTAGGAATGGACTTTAACATTTATTTCCTAAGTTAGTCGTTTTTCACTTTATGAAGCCCTGATGCATCTGAGGGTATGTTGTAACCCTTTTCTCCAAACATGTCATTTGCACAGGGTTTACTTTAATCCCCAAATCTAAGATTGTTCATGTGACCTGGACGTGGGCTCACAGGGCATTCCATTGCCTTGGGCACCATGATTATTAGTTCAGGGATGGGAGACGACTCTCGATGGCCCATGGGAGTGAACACTGGGGCTTTTTCTGGTGTGACAAGTAAAGAGGGATTTTATCTTCTGTGAACATAACAGCAGCAAGGATGATGGAAGCCTCTACCTGCTAAGGACCACTACAGGAGTCCCAGGCGTAAAGCCAACACAGAGGGAAAAGTAGAGAGCTAGAGACAGATTAGTTTCCATTGTGTTGCTGAAGCTCCTGGATCCAGCCATGCCTGAATCTGTTCACCATGGACTTTGGTGATACGTACGACGATGAGTCCTCTTTTTGCTTTATTGAGTTGGCTTTCGGACACTTGAGGCAGAGTGGCTGTTATGCATTTGGAAACACCACAACAAGAAGAGAAGAGGTGGTAACTAGATCTGACTCTCAGTGTTGACTCCTTCCATCAGACTCTCTGGGATGCCTTGCAATAAACTCACACAGCATTTCAATCCCCTCTCGGATGTGATTTTGTTTGTGAAAGAGGAAAAGACGTGCTCATTTTGAACCCTGTGTCTCAGGAATGACTTTCCCAGGAGTACTGAACTACAATAGATGAATGAATTAGAGCTAAAAGGTTGTCACTTGGAAAGTTTTGTTTTAAATGATCTAAATTAAAGGAATGGTCTTTCCCTTTTAATGTGCATATAAAATCACTGCACTTTCCTGCTTAACAATATAAGTCCCATTCTCATTATCAGAATCATAAAAATGAGTGAAGTGACAGTTTCTTTTTAAAATGCAAAGTGTTTTATGCCAGAAGTTATGAGAAATTAAATGAGATTCTTCTTCTATGCAGGTATAAAAGAGTGACTTTCTTTCTTTCTTTCTTTCTTTCAGTATTTTCCACAAGTATGATCCACTTTTCTTGCCTTAAAAACAAGAACGGTTACATATACCATTAGCCAAAGAAAACAAGAAAACACACACACGAGCCCCTGCATTTTTATGGAGACAAAGAGAAGGCAGTGAGCTGTTCAAAAGGAAAGTTATAAATGTAATGCTGGGAAGACCATGTGATCCACATTAATTCAAAAGGGTCCCTTTATTGGATTGTGATCTGATTGTGTTTACAAATATATAGCCAGAAGGCTTTTAATTTTGGGGCAATTTCATTGTTCATAGATATATATCCAGCTACAGATATACATCTATGAAATTATGTGCTTATGTGTTTTAAACGAGATACAGTTCCTCTCCTTTAATGCAATAATGTTCCTATTTTATGATCTACAGTTGCCCAAAGTTGGGGCAATTTTATAACAATCTTATTTGAAATATCATAATAGATGAAAGATGTAAATAATGTGATGTTTAGAGACCCGGTTGGAATTTGAATTCATTGGAGTTTAGCAACCGCTGGCGCTAACAAGGACAGACTTTATTAAATTGCACGGATTGGGTTTTTCTTGCATTTCCAGCCACTTCTTGCCTCCTTGCTGTTTATTTTTCTTTTAAGCCTGAGTTCAATAAATAAACCCAACTCACAATTAAAAAGTCCTCAAATGATTCTAGATTGAAAAATTCAAAAATAGCTTGGCTGGCACTGCATTTGCCGTGCAGTTTGGTTAAACTCTCTAATTGCATTCGAACGGGCGGGGAGATCACAATGTGTTGGTGCTTTTAGCATGAGCTGCCAATGAAAAACTTCAATTACCACTAAAAATGGAAAATGGTCATAATAGATAAATGCTCTTCCTATTTGAAAGCTGCCTTTTAAAAATTACGTAACTGATTTGGGTGAGTTACTATTCTATTCCTCTTGTGCTCTGTGGATCGATGTATGCCCTCGTTCAAACCTGGGAAGCCCTCCGTCCTCTGGGGGAGGCCCTTTGCCAGGAGCTGGCTTGGCGGCAACAGCCCTTTTCCCGGTCAGAGACTGAATGTCCTCAGGTAGAGATGATGGAGTCGGAAAGTTTCTTGGATAAAAGGAGGAACAAAGACTGAGGAAGGTGGGTACTTTTGGAGCCTCTCTGGGGTCCACTGTTGATTTGGACTCTGCTATGGGAGGTGGGGGAAGAAGGGGCAGGGCGGAGGATAGAAAAGATTGTCAGAGAGCTGCCAAGTTGCAAATATTGCCTTAAGCCAAATCTGCCTCCATCTTCTGGAAAAACGGACTCTCATCACATGGCTCAGTTCAAATGTTACCTCCTCCAGGAAGTCCTCCCTCCCCATCTCCTCTGTGTTCCCAGGATGCTGTGTACCCTCAATTGTGGCATGGTCTGCATTTGATGGGATCCTTATTCTGACCACCTCTTGCCTCCCCCTTGCACCCTCGGAAGCTCCCCAGGGCCAGGATGCGTGTTTGGGTTTTCTGTCTCGAGCCTGGTTGACGCCGGGGCTGTTCATCCCACTCTTTCTGCAGTTCTCCTCCTCTCTGGAAGGTAGGAGCTTTAGAATCACAGAGACCTTGACTCCTGCCCTGCCCATCTTTAGCTGGGCAGTGTCTTCACCCTTTGTGCTTTGGTTTCCCCATCAGTAAAAGGAGGTAAGTCTGTCCATCCCATCACGTCACCGAGCAGGCTTAATGCAAATTTAGAAAGTGAAGGCGACTTGAAGGTGCTGAGGGCAGGTGGCAGACTCTCCATAGATACCTGGGTATTTCTTTTCTGCTTCTTTTCCCTGATTTCCGTCCTTCCACCTGCCACCGCCACTGTCACCACCCAGTGTTTTCTGAGTGCTGGGGACCATGTTGATGACTTTATACAGATCATCTCACTTGCTACTTCAGTCACTGTTCTTCCCCTCTTTGCCACACCCTGGCCCCCGTTTCTCCAGCTCCTGGGTTCCCTACAGCTTCTCCTTCCATGGAACCTACAGAGGGGGGACGCAGCCCAGGCTCCTGGGGCTGGACCTGTGCTTTTGCAGCCCAGAGACCCGCTGCGTCAGAGAGAAGCTCGGTGTGTTCCCAGGAGACCGGACAGACCAGACAGCACTGCCTTGAACCACAGTGCTGCTCAGAGCACCCCTTCACCTTTGTGTCATGTGGTCTTTGTGCCTCTCCCCTGCTTCACTCTGCTGTCTAGACCCTCCAAGGGATACTTCCGCCTGACCCAGCGCTGGACTCCCATGGTCCTGAGCCCACCTGATGGCCTCAGCCATGCCTGTTTCTGTAGGTCCCCCGTCACCTTGGCTTCCTCCCATCATGCTTCAAACCTACCTGAGCCCACCCTGGTGTGACACCGTTCCTGGGTCCCTTCCTCTATTCTTTCCATAACCTCCACCTCGTCCTGCCTTTGCAGCCCCTCCTGGCATCCCTTCTTCCTGTCCCCATTCTTTCTCTTCTCTCTCCTTCCTCATTGGCCAAAACCAAGCCCCTAATTTTTTTTTAAAAAAGATTATTTATTTGAGGGGGGATGTGGGGGGTGGGCAGAGGGAGAGAATTTCCAGATCTCCAGCAGACTCCGTGCTGAGCTCAGATTCCAACGTGGGGCTCGATCCCACAACCCTGAGATCATGACCTGAGCCAAAACCAAGATTCGGATGCTTCACTGACTGAACCCCCTGGCGCCCCCAAGCCCCTCATTTTTTATGGCAAGTCTGTCATTTCAGACACACACAAGACAGGGAGGCTGCTCTGGCGGAGCCCAGAGCTATCGGAGAAGACAGAGCGACAACCTGTGGCCACACAACCGTGCGGGCCGCAGAGGCTGGATAAATGCGGTGCTCTACACGTGGGTTCAAACAACCAGAGCGCAAGGTCAGGATGGGGCGAGGCAGCTTTGCAGTGACGGGAGGCAGCTGCCGGGGGGATCTTCCACAATATAGGTCAACAGGATGATGTGACAGTTCATAAAACGCTAATGGGATCTGAGGCTGCGTTACAAGGGGCTTAGAGCTCGAATGGAGGGAGAGGGAAGTGCGCTCTGTGCTGCATTGTTCCCTACGCCTCAGGCACTGTGCTCACTTCAGAGCAGGGAGTCAGGGCACCAGAAAGAAAAGCAAATTGGAGGACAGTTACGGGAAGGCGATTAGCGGGGTTGGGGGGGGAGAGGCTGACATCGTCACACACACACGGGTGGGCACGGCGGAGGGAAGGCTGGGGAGCACGGTTCACCATAGAATTTGGCAGTACGGTACTGCCCATGGTGCTCTGGGGCCCCCGAGTCGGAGAGCCTGATGGCCGGCAGGAGGCACATCACCGGGGGCGTTGACTTGCGCACACGTGACACCTGCTGAGCCGGCTCTGCCAGCCCTGGTCTGAGGGAGGCTCTACCTGAACAGAGAAAGTGCACAGGTTGGGGGTGCAACCCCGGGCCAAGGGGCCGAGGGGTGAGGTCACTGGCCTTACATTTAGCCTCCTTGCTTCTCAGGCTTTCCATTGCTGGAAGCTTTGCAAGGCGCACCTGCCGTCTGTGGCCCGCGCTCCCTCCCTCCGTCCCCCGCCGCAGGGACAGTCAGGGCTCTGAGTACCAGGCTGCTGACATCCCGAAGGGCCGCGACTCTTCAGCAAGGGTCATCCTGTGGGTACAGGTCTGTGTTAGGACTTGTGATTTCCTTCCTTCCATCCTGCGTTCACCTAGCTCAGGTAAAGGGAAACGTTGAGAGTGTTGAATGAGCCGCACGGGTTAACTGTGCCCGAAGCCCTCAGAGGTCCCGAAGGAGATGTGCGGGAGAGCGCACGTGGGGCCCTCTGAGGCCTCTCCCGCCTCTCTGGGTGAATGCCGCCCAGCAGAGACCGAGAGTCATCCTGGGTGTCTGTGGTGGGCTTTGTCCCACCTGCCTGACTTCTCTGTTTTCTAGAAGCCACCAGTGTCTTTTCCCATCTTCAAAACCGGCAGCACAGACAGCATCTTCCAATCTCTTTCGGAATCTGACTCCTGCACTGGGCCACCTGGATAAACCAGGATAATCTCCCCATCTCCAGGGCCTTAATACTATCAGTAAAGTACCTTTTGCCATCTACAGTGACAGGTTCACTGGTATCGGGGATGAGGACGTGGCATCTTGAGGGGCCTTTATTCTGCCGATCGCAAGACTCCCATAGGAAGCCTGCGGCTACCATCTTTAATGCTACCTCGGGTCGCGCAGGGCTTTCGGCTCTCGTCTCCCACGTGCTGAGGGGCAGGCTTCTCAGCCCGGTGCACAGCAAACTCTGTGACCTGGTCCCCACCAGCCTTGTTCTCCTTCCCATACAGAATCCACTTGCTTGCTGGGACTCGGTGGTCCGCATGGCGCCCTCTGGTCATTCAGTGCATTTCTCCATGGCCACGGTGGCCCCGGACCTCCCCTGGGCCCTTCCCGCAGGCCTCTTCCACCCACAAGCAGCCACACCAAGCCCGACCTCAGTGGCGATTGCTCCTCTGTCGTTCTCCTGTTCCTCTAGGACGTGGGCGCTCTTCCTCCAGTGTTCCCGCTGACCTCTCCCCCCACCATGTCCTGGGCCATCTGAGGTCACCTCGGGTCATTTCTGGAGCAGACAGTGGTGACCACAGCGTGGACCCACATTTCCCAGTGCTGAAGTCAGCAGTGGCAGATACTCTAGAGACCCCAAAGAAGTGACCTGTGTGCTACGCCCAGAGGCTGGGGCTCCTCCGAAATTGATCCCTGGTATCTCTTTATATACGGACCCAAATCCCCACCATGGCCCCCCAGGGCCTGCGTGACGTGGTTCTCTCTCGTTTTTGTCCAGCCTCATCTGAGGCCAGGGTCTCCCTTGCTCCCTGTCCAGCTACCTGGGCCTTCTTGTTACTCTTCAACGATACCTTGCTCCTTCCTACGCCTTGACTTCGGCTCGTGCCTGCCTGGTCCTCTGCGGCGTGGCTTTCCCCCTCCTCTATTCACTGGTGTCTTGCCTACTCCTTCCTCAGGGATCGGCCAGCTCAAAATCTGTTCGTCGGAAGCTTTCTTTGACCTTCAGATGAAGTCAGACACACTCACTGCTGGACTTTTGTGGCTCCGTGTACCTTTCTGCACCTCACAGCACGTTCATAGCACCTCGTAGGGTTTGCAATTACATACTTACTTGTGTGGCTATGTGAGGGATTTTGTCTTATCTGCCGGGGAAGATAGACAGTGTGGCGGACACTGTGGTTTATGACACATAAACTCTTTCAGGAGCAAGGAACTCATTTCCCAGCTCCTGGGGCTATTGGCCAGCGCTGGCTCAGAGCTGTGTCCCTTTCTGGGAATCTCTTGGCTGAAGGAAGCCACCTCGTCTGAAATCCCCCCTCCCAGGAGGTAACCCGTATGTAACGACCCTAGCATGTGGGGATATGAAGACCTGGCACCCTCATGTTTCTGCAGGGCATCTGATGGGTTACCCCAGATTTGGAGCTCCCCGGGGGACTGGCTGAAGCCTTTATAGTGACTAGTGACTTCCCTCTGCTCAATCCTTCTCCCCCTTCTCCCTTATAGATCCTGTGAACTCACCCCAATAAACCTCTCTCATGTACATTTCATTCCATACCTGGAAATCCATCAAGCAACCAGTGTTGATGGAGAGGTCCTAAGACACAGGCTCTAGAATAAGGTTTTGGAGCCAGATCACCTGCTGAGCGACGGACAATGAAAACCCCATCACTGGTAGTCTGTGCCCTATGGATGGATGCTGGAATGCTGTAGCAATGAAACTGTTAAAACTTTTGCTGGCGGGGACATGGGGTGGGATGTTGGAGGAAGGGATCCACTAGCAGGTGAAATTTCTCAGTTGAGGACGGAGGGGTAATCATTAGAAGTATTATGGAGTTGGATGCTCGTTGCTGGGGGAAACCCATGCATTACAGAGGCAATGCAAGGCTAAGGGTGATTAAGCACCAATTAAAGGCTAAGTATGAGGGCCAGAGGGCAGCATATAAGGAGACCTATCCTCTTGGAAGGCAGAAAAGTTGAGAATCAGGCCCAGGTCTTAATTATAAGATCAGTAGGGTAATCCAGAAGATGTTGAATTCTCAAAGCCTGCGGGTCAGTGATGCCAGGGTCTGATCCCTAATTAGGAAGGATCAGGGCTCATCACAGCTCAGTATCTCTCTCTGCCCAGCCCTGCTTCTCTTGCTTCCTTAAACTACATTTTACTCTTGGTGAAATGGGGTGTTTCATCGCAGGGCAGCCAGCTGGACTGGTAGAGAGCCGGCCAACAGTAAGAGCAATACGGAGTGGGTAGCAGAGGGGGACTGATGAGCACGACACGTGGCCAGCATGCCAGGGCATCTGCAGTGGCTACAGTTTGTCCTACTAACCTTCTTCTTATAAGTTTTCCCAGGAAACAGAGACCAGCCAGGATCCTGGAGCGCTGTTCCCAGGGAGAGCGAGCTGAGTAGCTGGAGCTAATGATCCAGGTGGCACGAGAGGGGATCTGGCACTTCAGGGCAGGGACACTCCGTTGGCTCGATCATCTCTGGACATTGCCCTCAGCCAAGAGAAGCATCCTTGCCCAAGTTTACATGCCCTCATCCAGGTAGATGTCTGGTGAATGCCAGGTACAGAAGCCCAGCCGCTTCGCCTGCAGGTGGACCATCCCTGATGGTCCAGATCAGACCCAGAGCTTCCTGTGGCATCAGCTGCCCCTTGTCTTGCAACTGAATCACAGCTCAGCTTTCTCCCGGCCCCGCCTTGCTTTCCTCAATTCCTCTGCCACTCTCCTGACAGGTGGTTCCCCGGAGCACTCCTCAGTAAATCTACATGCAACCCTCAGGCTCTTAGACGGCGCAGGAGACTGGGCCTGTGTTCACAGTAGGGTTCGTGGCTTTTGTCCCCTTCTCTTCCCTCTTGGATTAGTCTCTGAATACAAGGTCTCTGCTCCCTGACAAGGGCCCTGTTCACTGTCCTGACTCCTTGCGGGGGTGGGAGGTGCTGAATTCTGTGCCTGCCTTCTGTCCCCTCCTTCCCTGGGCCCGTTCCTACCACTGACGTCTGCTACTTTTCAAGAGCCCTGGGCTCCAGCCTCTCCTGCCTGGTCATCCTGCTACGAAATGAATCCTGATCTTGCAGGATGAACTGGGAAGGAGAGAAGGTGTGCATGTGCTGATGGAGAACACGCGGGGAAGAGGCTCCATAAAGTCCACAGGCAGGAAACTGCCTTCCTGCCACGTAGGAATCGCCTGCTCCCCAGAGTCACCCTGCTTGACATGAAGGAGGGAGTGTGAGAGGTGCTGTCCGAGCCACTTCCCCTTCTAGCGCTATCTACGTAGATGGGGGGGGGCTGCCGGGAGGGCTTCATCACTGGGGTGTGTGAGCTTCTCCTATTGGCGCCCATAGCCCACTTTCAGCTGGAGAGTTAATGACTGGACTGCCAGACCAGAGTTAAAAACGTTTTTCAAACATTCGGGTTTGGTAAAGCCCCAAGTTTTTTTTTTTTTTTTTTTTTTTAGAGGACACCCCTCTGCTAATTTCCAAGCCTCCTGTGTTTTGAGGGACCTTTACGACATGTTTTGGATTCTTTTATGTGAAACTCATCAAAGTGCTGTTTTGTCTGAGCAGCCATTGGAAGCCGTTCTGTTTTTTCTCCTTGCCCGAATGATGTACGCTTTACTAATACCAGCGGACGGCCTCGTGCTCTCATAAAGGAGTTCAGATGCTTTTCTAAGTGCAGACTGTCCGATGTCCTGGTGAGATTTCAAAGCTGACGCAGCAGATCGCCTCTCAGGCCTAATAGTTTCCATGCTTACCCTTTCATGAGAAGGAAGAGTATTTTGGAAGAAAATGACTTTTTTTCTCTCTCCCTTTTGGTAGCCGTAAGAGTGCATTATGAAAAGAGAGCAAAGGCAACAAATTATCTCCCCAACTTGTGGCTTTGCTGCAAAGGCCTCTGGGAAGCTCGTTTATACGTGCCTTGCTGTTCTCGCTGACCACATCCTGCAGCTCCGCAGGCAGGGCTAGACCCGAGGCAGCCGGTGGCAGAACGTGAAGTTTGCTTCTCATTGGAACCTACGGGGCTGCCTGAGCCCCTGGGAGAGAACGGGGCAGGGGCGTCTGTGACTGTGTTCAGCCCGTCCCGAAGCGGGAAGGATTGGCTGAGTACCGTCTCGCTCTGGAGAGCTTTCGCACCTGCTCTCGCACTCGATTCTC
Source organism: Ursus americanus (assembly GCF_024610735.1). NCBI lineage: Eukaryota > Metazoa > Chordata > Mammalia > Carnivora > Ursidae > Ursus > Ursus americanus. The sequence goes on along the minus strand of NC_142152.1, from coordinate 39,951,115 downwards.
TCCAGAGCATCATTGAGTGGACATCCTTGTGCAGGACATTGCAAAAGCTGCTCGATGAGTCCAAAGCACACTGTCTTCTCCTACAAACATTGGCATGGTTGAATGATTGCTGCTTATTGCCTCAGAATGTTGAGAATGGAACACGGATGAAGATGGCATGGATGTGGCCACTTTGTCCAGGGCAAAAGCCTTGAACTGGAGCCCGGTTCCCAGCCTGGCCTGGCAGAGTGTCGGATTGGACAGAGCGCTCCCGAGCGCCGCATTTCTGCATGTGACATCTGGTGTTGGGAGGACCAGTGAGCAAAAGCATGTGGTATGCTCAGCCCAGTGCCAGCCATGCAGGGCAGAGAGCTGATTTTCATTATTCTGGGGACGAGGGGGCCACATTCTTTCCTTTCTCCTTGGCTGGTGGCCACTGGGACCACGTCAGACTCTGGCTGTCTTGGAGTGTTCCACGTGGTGAGATTGGGCTGTGAGGACTGTGTAGTGGTGTGGGGACACGTACCTAGGAGTGGCTTACATTGTCTGGACTCTGCTAGATGGGGAAGCATGACCTGCTCTGCCTATGTTCCCAGGGGAGGAGCAGCTAGAGATGGTGGGGTGAGCCTAGAGGAGGGGGCTTGCTGATAGTCTGACCTGGTTCCTGGATTGAGACATCGTGGAACTTGTTGGAGGCCATTCAGCGGATGGAGATCCGGCTCCTTTCCCTCCATGGCTGAGCACATTCCTTCGATGATCCTGCCACTTCTCAGCTACCCTAGTCCTCCTGGGTTATCGTCAAGCTTGCGTGTCAATGGGCTTCTGAGTAACAGGCCCCAAAGTCAGAAGGGCTCTTGTGACTTGTTTCTGCCCAGACCCGAGTGAGCCACATCACATCTGTGCCTCTATTTCCTTGTCCTGGTGAAGACAACTTGCCCAAGAATTATGTGGACAAGTGTGAAGTCTCGCCGTGGCTCTGTCTGCCTCTACCTCCGAGGGTATGCGGACAAAAGCTCTTGCTCCCATCACGGGGCTGGTTTGGGACGGAGCAACTACCCCCGCCCCCGACCTTGTGTTGCTTCATTTATGTGTGTTAAATTTTGCCACGGGAATCCCGTACGCTGCCACACCTCAGGCTATCCTAGGTCTGCAGTAGGGAGGTCACCCCAAGAAGTGGAGAAGGAGCATTCTCCTGCAGGATGAAGTCATTCCCGGTGTCTGCCACCTTGGGAACAGAGGGATCCTCAGATGGGAAGAGCTCAAGGCAGGTGGTAGTCATGCAGAGGGTGAGATAGTTCCATGGCCACTCCATTCTGGGAGAGCTGCAAGCAGGAGAGGACTTTTCTAACATTACTAAGCAAGTTTTGGAAAAGCCCTGATGTCAAACTCAGGGCTCGGTCTGCTGCTTGTGAACTCTTTGCCCTCTACCATTATGAAAGAGGACTGAGTGGAGAAACTTTAGCTCAAGGGACCGCTGATAATGCAATCAGGCAACGGTAAGAAACCAACAGCAGGCGAAAGGTTATGAACTCTGCTGGGGTAGCTACAAAAGCCTTCCTGTGAGAGGTGACATATGAGCTGGGTTTTGAAGTATGAATAGGAGTTTTCCAGATGAGGTAGGGAAAAGGTCACTCTGAACAGATGTGCAGGTGTACAACGTCAGGGAAGAATCAGGGAATGGGAATGGTTCAGAGTATGGAGGATGGGAAGGATGTGGGAAAACTGGAAGCCCGGAAGGATTAACTGGTAGTATGACTATATCATGAATGCTACAAGGGACCATAAGAGAATTAAGAGCAGAGAAGCAACACAGCAAGATTTGTGGCTCCGGGAGATCAGCAGGCAGCCCCAGCGTGGAGGACAGAACGCAGTTCAAGGTAGAGGGATCAGCGGATGTTCAGGGGTTCCAGTGAGAGATGCCAGGCGCGGGGTTGAGAACAGAGGATGAAAGCCCTCTAAAGGAGATGGTGGCAGGGGTGGGAAGTAAGGGAAGCAGGGAAACTAACAGTTACCAAGCATGGTCTACACACATCAGCTTGTAAACTGTCACCGTAACTTTGTGATAGAGGCATTTTTTTTTTTTTTAGATTTTATTTATTTATTTGACAGAGAGAGAGAGAGACAGCCCGCGAGAGAAGGAACACAAGCAGGGGGAGTGGGAGAGGAAGAAGCAGGCTCCCAGCGGAGCAGGGAGCCCGATGCGGGGCTCGATCCCAGGACCCTGAGATCATGCCCTGGACTGAAGGCAGATGCTCAACAACTGAGCCACCCAGGCGCCCCTGTGATAGAGGCATTCTTGCCACCATTTTAAAGGTAAGACAACAGAGACTCACAGAAGTTAAGTAAAGGCCCCCCAAGTCCTGCAAATCTGAGGGAATTCCAGAGTCAGTTCTGTGCCCCTACTTCCTGGCTAAGGGAAGAAAAGCATTCAGCAATCCCAGAAGACTAGGGCTTCCCCCTCGGGAACCTGGGTGAATGGGGATGTTGGCAGCCTTCCCTACTGCTTACCAGCCTCCCGTCTCCTTGCACGAGGTTCAGTGTGGCCATGCGGCTAGTTCTGGCCGAGGGCTGGGCCGATGGGCTGACATACGTCAGCTCTGGGCAAGAGCACTTCACGGCTGATGCGAGGCCCTCCAGCCCTACGCGGCTCCTGCCTGGTGACCAGGGATATGCACTGAGATGCAAATTCCATCAACCTGGATACCTGGGTGATGGTGGCGAGCGGACCCACGTCACCAGCGTGTCAGTGGGAAGTAAAATCCGCGTTGCCTTCACCCGTGGCTGTTTAGGGTCGTTACCACACTACGACCTGTCCTGTACTGACCGAAGGGGATGCCGTTCCCTGGACAACGGGATAGAGAGGAAGAGCCGGCTGAGGACAGGGCAGGGAAAACGACATTTCTGGATTTGGGAAGCTGAGCTGTAGCAGAACAAAGTGGCAAAAGGAGGCCAGGCTGTGGAGACTAGCAGACCCGGGACCAGTGTCACCTACTGTGAGTCATTTCAGGCAAAGCCCCAGCCCCTCTGACCTCAGTTTCCTTGGAGCGAAATAGGAAGAGTTGTACGCACTCCCGGTGATCACTACCGCTAGGGTGACCGCACTAACAAACGCACAACTCCAGCGAAGGGCCCTGTCCATAGGAAGCACTCCACCGACTGTGGTCCTTGCTCTCGGGAGACGGGCAGAGTCAGGGATGTGGGCTCGAGAGGTCCGACATCCTTCCTTTCTTGTTTGCTTGCATTCCCCCAGCGCCGAGAAGGGGGCCGCGCTCACGAGGAGCTCGCTTTATTCTCACTGGATAAGGGACAGAATAAAACGTACTGTGACTATTTGCTTCATGCGCCCTTTTGCTTTCATGACCGGACTGGGGACTCTTTTTTTTTTTTTTTTGCTTTAAAAAGAAAGGTTTTATTCTGAACGTCATCATGTTTTTTTTATTTTATTTAAATTCAATTAATCAACGTATAGTGTATTCGTTTCAGAGGTAGAGGTCAGTGATCCATCAGTTGCATAGAACACCCAGTGCTCATCACATCACGTGTCCTCCTTCATGCCCATCCCCCAGCCCCCTCCCCTCCAGCAACCCTGTTTGTTCCCTACAGTTAAGAGTCTCTTATGATTTGCCTCCCTCTCTGTTTTTATCTTATTTTTCCTTCCTTCCCCTATGATCTTGTTTTGTTTCTTAAATTCCACATATGAGTGAGATCATATGATAATTGTCTTTTTCTCTGACTGACTTATTTCACTTGGCATAATACCCTCTAGTTCCATCGATGTTGTTGCAAATGGCAAGATTTCATTCTTGTCGATGTCTGAGTAATATTCCATTGTGTGTACACACACACACACACACACACACACACACACACACACACCACACCTTCTTTATCCGTTCATCTGTCGATGGACGTCAGGGCTCTTCCCCTAGTTTGGCGATTGTGGACATGGCTGCTAGAAACATGGGGTGCAGCCTCTGGCACTGTTGGTGGGAACGCAAGCTGGTGCAGCCACTCTGGAAAATAGTCTGGAGGTTCCTCAGAAAGTTGAAAATAGAGCTGCCCTAGAGCCCAGCAATTGCACTACTACCAGGTATTTATCCAAAGGATACAGACTGGGGACTCTTTGATGGGAAGGACCTAGATATCGGCATTCACCTGTTTCCTCAGTGCCCAGTGAATATCAGATCTCAGGAAAATTTCCTTGAAAGAATGAGCCATCCTGGGATTTAGGAATATCCAGATCCAAAGGCCATTTCTCCCTGGCGCATTGATACCAAGCCCAGCCTTGGCGTTCCAGGAGGCCCCCTCCTCCCACAGCTTGTAGGTCTCTGTCTTGCCCCCCCAGTCCAGGTGCCTGGGAAGTCCCCCCTCCACAGAGGCCGTATCTCCCACCCATTCTGTCCCCACGTCTGGCAGCATCTTGGATGGCCCCACTGTCTCCCCGTACGCAGACCCTCCCTGCAGACGGCCGTGTGCAGACCTTGGCAGGAGCGGGCGGGCAAGCAGTGGCCTTGCTTCCCAGGCAGACAAGTATACAGCGAATCTGTTTACAGGCAACGCCTTGCTGTAGCCAGAGGTGGTGGCTTAGCGGTGGCAGAGACGCTGGCATTGCCTCACAAACTTCGGGTTACTAAGGTGTGCCCTTGGCCTCCGCAGGCAGATAAGCACCTGCGCTGGAGAAGGAGCCCTTGATCCTGGGCAGATAAGCTCAGGAAAGGATGAAAAAAAAAAAAAAAAACCACCAACAACAAGAAGCTGAGCGACCCGGTGTCGGAGGCTTTTTCATGTACACATGGGCGTGTTCCCCGTCTTCGCCAACACGCGGGGTGATGCAAAAGCTCTGATTTTAATTTAATTTGGTGGTCACGCAATCATGGAATGAGAGCATGTTCGAGCTGGAAGGGACTTCGGGCATTGTCTAGTTGAACCTTCAATCTTCCAGGTGAGGACACCGAGGGCCACAGAGCTGTAGCGACTTGTGCAGCATCACCCAGGGAAACTCTGGCGGAGCTGGAACGAAACCCTGGGTCTCTAGACCCCCAGGCCTGCCATCTTTCCACCACAAGGGATTGCTTCACAGGCAGCCGCCTGACTCCTCGGGTGCATTCTGGAGGCTGTGCTTTGAGGCCTAGCCGTTTGCCTCTTCGGCCTTTAGAGTTAGAGAGCTCTCCCCTCCCCTATGCTGGGTTGACCAGTTAGCTCACGGTAACAGGCGCTGATGTTTCAGGCTCCCACTGTTCCAAACCCTGTTGTTTAAATATAATATGAAAGACCTGAAGTCCGGATCAGAGAGGTGACTTTGCTAGGTGATAACAGCTAGCAAAAATGAAACACAGCTGGGTCTAAAATTCCCAGCACCTTGGTTTCAGTCCTTTCAGTAGACAGTAGATTAAAACCAAGGTGTGGGTGAGGGTGTGCTTCAGAAGGGTTTCTAGACTCTGCAACTCCCCTTTGTGTCCTTCCTCTGTGTCCAAAATATCATTGTTCTTCATAGGCACCCCAAAACTGATGGTTGGATGAATGAATCCTGAAGTGGTGGGATTTTGATGGGGGTATTCATATCACAAAATGTGTTTTGAAGCTGCATTTGACTAATTTTTCTCTGTAAATCTTGCTTTCTGGGTGCGATCTGTGAGTAGACTGAAACAGAGAAATCTAGATTTTAGTGTAAAATCATTTCTATACAAAAGTGACAAAGTCGTCAGCAGCAACCAGCTGATAATATCTCAAGAATCGTAAGTATAATTGGCATATCCCAGGCTCAAATCACCTGTGACTGCAACATGAAGTCAAACCTATTTAAAATGTTTTCTAAAAGTACATAGTAAATACCTGTGTATGATTAATAAAACCAAAGAGCAGAGACATGTTTCTAATGCAGAGTAATAGTCTTTGGTCACATCACCCCTCCACATTAGTCCTGAATCAACCACGTTTAATTCTCTTAACTCTTTTTGATTGTTTTTGTTTGTCTTGGTGATAAAGTCCATGTCTACATACATTAAATGTATTAATACTGTTATTTTTGATTGGTCAAGTTAGAATGTCATGTATCAACCCCCTTCTGTAAGAGATAATCTGTTTATCTGGACCAGCATCCAGACCTTTTCCTTCCACCTCATTTTATATATAAACACACACACACACACACACACACACACACAATCTTTTAATTGCTTTGTTAGTTGCCTTTGTAAATTTCAATCCCGTATCTATAATTCTGTATTCCTTCAACTACATACAAAGGCATGGGGCTGGCTTATAACAACATTCCTAGTTTTTCCCCTTTCATTTTTTTTTAAAGAAAGATTATCCACTATTTTTTCTTTTTGTAAGAGACAGAGTGTGCTCATATGCACATGAGAGTTGGGGGAAGCAGAGAGGGGCAGAGGGAAAGGGAGAGAAAGAGAATCTTAAGTGGATTCCCCACTGAGCATGGAGTCCAAGGCAGGGCTTGATCCCATGACTCTGAGATCATTTTTTTTTTAAGATTTTATTTATTTATTTGACAGAGACAGAGATAGGCAGTGAGAGAGGGAACACAAGCAGGGGGAGTGGGAGAGGAAGAAGCAGGCTCCCAGCGGAGGAGCCTGATGTGGGGCTTGATCCTGTAACGCCGGGATCACGCCCTGAGCTGAAGGCAGCTGCTTAACAACTGAGCCACCCAGGCACCCCGACTCTGAGATCATGACCTGAGCTGGAATCAAGAGTCAGACACCTAACTGACTGAGCCACCCAGGTGCCCCAATCCACTTTTTTTTTTTTTTTAATGAAAGTAGATCTTGGCCACTTTTTTCTGTGTGTGCGGGATAGGCTAATAAGAGTCTGCATCCAGGAGTTATTTTCATCCCCACTTCCCACTCCTGCCCTCTTGTACTTGTTCCTGGTCCTGAGCCTGTCAGGGCTTCCTAGCCCCACTGCCTCTCTCTCTGAACATTCTGGACTGGGGTTTCCTTGCTCTGATTCTTCTGTTAAATCTTTCTCTCCCTCTCTGTCTTGTAGAGATTTGTTGAATTCTCTAGTTTTTTTTTTTTTTTAGTATTTAGTATTTTTTAAGTGTTTTGCCTTCATCTTAGCAGTCTTGGAATGGAGCGATAGTGCATGTATCCGGTCGTGCTTGTACTTTGCAGGTTACAGTGATACCTGCCTTTCTTCAGCCTGGCCAAATGACTCCTGTCTTTTATCAGAGTCTCCCTAAACATTGTGCAAAGGGCTTCCATACTTCCCAGATCTGTCCCCATGATCTCTGGGCTTCTCAGCCCGCATGGCGCAGACTTCTGCCCTGTGTCTCTCTGCTGGTGAATGCAAGCTTCCCTCTGGTCCCATCCTGGAACAGATCCCTTGAGGCAAGCAGAAGCAGAATAGAGCTTGGTCAAGCTTTACTCCAAATTCAGGGATGATGGGAGGGAAGGATAAGGTGGGGAATACTATACAGGCATCTGTAGGCTGACAAGATCCTTGGGTTCCTTACAGGGCTCCCTCCTGCTGCCATGTCCTGGGGTCAGCTTGGATCCCACAGTGGGAGTGTCTTCCTCTGTCCCCCCAGGGAATCAACCAATGTCCCCTCTCCACCCATCAATACCTACTTGTCTGGGAGTATTTTCATTGTTCGTACTTGACTAACACGAGGCACATGCAACACCCACTCTCCATCTGCCTTACTGGGTCCTCTCGAGTTAGTCAGGGTTGCATACACTTTATGCCAACTCCTGGATTTAGACCCTCATCCTGTCACTGTGTAGATTCCTTCCTCTAAAGTTATTCTACCTCTTCAAGGCCCCACCTCTGAACCTCATCTAGTTCTTTCTTTCCCTCCATTACCTCAGGGCCTTTGCACTTGCCATTCTGTATGCCTGGAATGCCCTTTATTTGAAGGGTTTCTGTTTCATCTTCTTTAAGTCTTTGTTCAAATGTCTCCTTGTCCACAGACCTTCTCTGATTACTATACTTTAATTCATATCCCTCTTAGCACTCCCTCAACTTCTTCCTTGTTTTGTTTTTCTCCACAGCATTTTATAGCCAATGTATACCACAAACCCTCCTTACCTATATTTATCATTGGTGTTCTCCATGAGGGCAAGATTTTTGTGTGTTTTATCCTTTACTGCATCCCAGAGCCTAGAACAGTGTCTGGTACACAGTAAGTGCTCAATAAATGCATATTGAATTGAATGTAGAATAGTGTAATTCACAGATATCGGCTGCAGATCTCTGCTTTAGACCCAAAAGAACCTATTTAGTATTTTTATTATACTACTACTATTATTATTATTTACAAAACAAAAGTATTATCTTCTTTCTACGAGGGGGTGAATTCAAACCTTCTTAAAAACAAACAACAGATCAGTCTGAGGATTGAAATTACAGACCCCACCAATCCTAGATGATGTTTTAAAGGTCCCAGGACAAATTTCTCATCTAGGCTGAAGCATAAAGCACTTCTCCCTTCCTGGCCTCCACCCCTTTCCTGTCCCCATTGAGTGCCCTATTCATCCAGCAACGGGCGGGGCAGGGAGAGGACACCCAACTCACCTCACTTTACTGAAGCTGCGGTCCACCTGGTCCAGACACTGAGTGGACTGAAGTGTGGGAAGCGGGGCTCCACTGGCAGAAGTCAGTTTCAAGGCCAACCTATTGTAACTTACCCGTCTCTGAAGTCCAAGCATGCCTTGTCATATCTGCTTTTGTCCTCTTACCAGCTCTCTCCTGCACTGGCTGGGTAGCCTTCCTGCCAGCCTTTTTCCTCATCTGTAAATGGACAGAGTAAAGGTTGCCCTGCTGCTTTCCAGGGCTGCCACTAGAGCAAAAAGCTACTGCATGCAAACAAGCACACAGGGTGGGACAGGCCCTCCCACTGGACTGGTGTGATGCAGCTGGGGTGCTGGCTACCTGTTGGGAGACTGGGATCCCACAGGGCCTTGCTTCTGCTGCTCTGGGCCAGGCTGAGGTCAACAGAGCACCCAGCGGTGGGCCAGGCCATCCTTTCTTTCTCAGCCTCTGAGGCTCAGCTCTCTACGAAGGAGAAGAGTCATCGGAGGGTCTGAGAAAAGGACCATCACCATGCCAGGGCCAGCAAAGACAGAAGCTGGGGCCAGGAGCTGGTGTCCCCACATGAGGATGCCTCCCCACTGGCGCCTACGGTCAGTCCCATCTCCCAGACACAGAGTCCATGAACAAGCTCTTTCCTGAAGACAGGCCTATGATTGATTGCTATGGATAGATAGCCTAACACCTAAGCAGACAAAGCTGATTTCCCTTCAAGGGTCTGATGAGAAGGAATTTACCTGATATGGGGAGGGACTAATGTAGAGTGAAGCTGGCGTGTGTGACTAAGGAGGGATGGGTGTGGAGAGGAGTATCTGATGGAAACTCTAGCCAGTGAGTGCTCAGCAAGAGAGAGGTAGGAAATGGATAGCTGAGGTGGGGAAGGTATCAGAGCAGCTCAAGGGGTGATGATGAACCAGACAGTAAAGGAAGATGAGGCTAGAGAGGGAGGCTGGTGTTACAGGTCCCTGGTTGACAATCTAAGGTCTTCTCTGTTCAGCATCAGGGCTTTCTTCTCTCTCTCTTTCTTTCTCTCTCTGTATTTTCATCTACTTTGTCCTAACCCACTTTGAGACTCTGATTTTTCATAAGACAGGTCTTCTCTTGGATTCTCCACCTTGAGCAGGGTCTGGGCTTTGCTTTATGTTCCCTGTCCACTCCAAAGCTCTAAAAATGCACGATCAAATTCTGCAGGTATACCAGATGTCCTCCAGGCAAAAGCGATGGCACAGTGGCACAGATCCTTTTCCTCCCCTCATTCCCGCTTCGACTAACTTCCCACTGCCTTACCAGCTGTTAAAGCATCTGAGAAGATGTTTTATATGTTATATCTGGACTTTTTCATGGTTTCTAGCATGCCTGGCTGGCTGTATTTCTGTGAGCAGAACACTGCTGTTGGCTGCTGCAGGGGGCTCTGCTGCCTGTTTCCTTGCTCCAAGAATAGAAGGAAACAATTCTTTTCCCATTAACTTATTATGGAGATGTGCTGACTTTAACATACATGATATTCTTGCAATGGTGCTGGCTCTCATTTAAACTCTATGGTTTGGAGTTTAAACAATGCTCTTGCAGTCGGTCTCATTTAGAACTCAGGACAGGGGGGGAGTTACTGCCTTGATTCTACAGGCAGATGTCTGAGCTGCAGGGTGAAGAAAGTAACCCAAGATCCCCTGATTGGGGCAGCATCCAGACTGGAAACAGGTTGTTGGATTCCATACCCTCCTTGCTGTTCTCTTCACAGGTCCTTTCTCTTACCAGGAGCCACAAACCACTATGTAAGCAAGGTTGGTTCGTTTGATCCAGCTCAAAGATACAAGCAGGTTGGGTGGGGCTGCACACTAGTTTCACCGGGGTTCCCCAAACTAGCTCTAGGTCTGGATACTCAGGTCTCTTTTTCACACCATGCCCCTCAGCCTGAAGACAACTCAGGATGACAGCCAAGATGTCACCATGTGCCATGCCCTTCTCTCCCAATCATGGACTAGGCTAACTGCTCGTGATAAAAGCTCGTCCCCCCGTCACAGACATCTGGTCACACAGGATTAGGAAGAGGCTCTGGACCTTGGACTTTCTCTCCAGGCCTCTTCCACAGTAGAAAGGGATGGATGGGATGTGGGATATGATGACTCCGTGGCAAAGGAGGCCAAGTCTGTACATGGAGATGCCTTGATACCCAGTATTTAAGACCGAAGCGGTTCTCGAGAAGGCTGGGTCTTGACCAACCTGTATGAGACGAATTCTATTACAGACACAAGAGCTAGTCTCTATTCTGTTAAGACTTAATTTGCTCTTCTCATGTCAAAGCAGAAATGAGGTACCACTGCTCCCCCACCAACTCCAGGACGCTATGTATGAGAGGACAAAGGCCCCCCAGGGCCGTCCAGAGACGGGGGCTTACTGGGGGAGCCAAAGGAGGCGAGAAGGGAAAGGGGAATAGAAAGGCAACCGATAGACCTGGGGCTTGACACTAAAGGCTTAACATCAAATGCAGCCAGAAATCCATTTCCACAGTTTTATTGGCCATTCCGGACGCCTCATTTCAAAGGGAAAGATTTGAATTCAGAGACATAACGTTCCCTTTGTTCTCTTGCCCTCCAGCCTTTGGTGCCAGTGTGGACTGTACTACAGGGAGAGGGAGAGATCAAAACCCCTCTCCGCTCAGCTACCTGCCCCCAGAGCTGGCCCTTGGCATGCTTAATGAAATCGGCTTCGCTATAGATTGACAATGCCCTGTCAATTATAATCATTTATCTTGGCAAGCAGAGCATTTGAACACTAAAAAGAGCAGGGGTTCAGCGGGCCCAGAAAAACCAGAATAAAATTATACTGCATGGTAATCAGAGCGAGAGTATATTGCTCACATAAAATTTTACTTTAACTGTCAGAGGGACCGAGAGGATTTTACATCTCATTTTTCGCCCATAGGGTGTGTGCGGTTCCGTCTGGGTCACTTTCCACTAACTCTGACGTAACAGGGGGTTTGCAGTGTGGGAGAAGGAGGGGGCTGTGTCCATGGAGGAGGGGCACCCAGTGAAGGTTTGGGCCGTGTTGTCACTGCTGTGTTGGGGACACCCACGTGGATGTGCGGTGGCCCATGACACAGTCAGGAAGTAACAGGATTTGAGGAGAATCCCGGTTGTCCCACCTGTTGGCTGCGTGAGCAAGGACAAATTGTCCCAGCTTTCAGGGCGTCCTTATGCCTTCTGGGTGACGAAGGATGTCTTCTTTATGAGAGAATGTCTCCTTTATAGGGCCACTGCAGTAGATAGACATTTTGTCCTTCTCGCATGGTATTATCAACCCTGAATTTCGGTTGCGTGCGTGTCCACCCAGAGGATACTTGGCCTCTTTGGGGAGGGACCAGCTGCGGGTGGGAGCAGGGACAGCAACCCCAGATAAATGTGAGGGGCCGGCCGAGAGAACATGCCTGGCTTCTCTGCTTGTGATCTGGACGGGAGGAGGCGCCACCGGCTGCAGAGCATGGGGAGGCAGCGTGAGGGATCTCTTGGCCTCAGTCCCATGCACCCCTGCGTGGCACCTTCCCTGGGGAGCCAGAGCCTCTGGTAGGACCCGAGCCCCCTGAGGTGTGGGGGCTGCTGCTGGAGGGCCACAGGACCCAGGAGAGCCCAGACGCCGCACAGGAGGACCTTGTGATGAATCTCAGAGAGCAAGGCAGCCGTGGGCCTCAGAACCAGGCTGAGAACCGCAGAAGCTCACCAAGGCTGATGGGCACCCCGAAGACGGCTGTATGCAGGGCCTAGGCTCCCCTGAAGCCAGAATGACCTCTCTCTCTCTTAGCCCCTCAGACCTTTCCTGGAGAGAAAGAATGGGGAGAACCCTGAATAGACTGGGCCCTGCCCCAAAGGTGCCTGTTTAAATCAGAGGACACCGAGCCGTCACAGATGGACGGTTTTCTACCAACAGCAGGAGGGACTAAATCAGTTTCTTCTGCACCCCGTGACTTGGCCTGTGGGCACGTTCAGACCAGCCACACCGTTCTTGTTCCTCTGCTGCGAACTGTGGTGAGAATTTAGGGAAGTGATGTCAAGCTAAAATCCACTACAGCAAACCAGGAAAAGCATTCTCCTTTCTGAGTGGCCCTCTTGGGTGACCGGCCCTCTGGGTGGCTGCTGACAGAGCTGCCACTAGCTGGTACTTTGTCTCTGAGGACAGAAACAGAAGGGAGACAGGTGTGCATGTCCTTGGGGTCCGGGTGGGGTGGGCGGGGATGATTTCTACAATAGCTGGGGGCAGGGCAGTCCACACTGGGCCTTCCTGGGGAGCCCACCGAGAACGCACTCCTGGCCAGGCCTTGACCTGGGAGTTCTGACGCTCTGACGTGCACAGTCTCATCCTCACCATCACTGTGCAATGGCGGGGGAGGGGTTGTCTGTACTTTACAGTTGGGGAAACTGAGGCCTGGAGAAAAGGTCTTGCAGCCAGTGAGCAGCAAGATGGGCGGCCTCTTTCCATTCTCCCAGCAACGCCTTTGTTCCCTGTCCCCATACTCGCGTCCCCATGCCCCAGCCCTTCAGTTTTCAGGGCTGCGGGCCAATTTACTGTGAGACTAGCTCTGGACAGCTGTGGCCAGCTGTTTAGGAAAAGGGCTTTATGAGGCCAAAACGTTGGCCTCCCCAGGCTTACTGGATTTCTTCACTTATGCTTCTGCCCGTGAGGGGCCCTGGCAGCTGAAGCTGGACAATGGGGTGGGGGCGGGGTGGGGTGCTCTCTTCCCTCGCTCTCTTCCCAGCTGGAGCGGTGACGGGGGGTCAGTTCCCCCAAAGGGTGCTTCTCCATATGAATTACGATGGTGACCCAGTGACCACCTCACCCACAGGGCTGCCGTAACGGTTGACGGAGACACTATTGAATGGGATTGGGAAGCCACTCCTTAGACCGTCACATAGAGCAGAGAGCTTAAGTCCTTTGCCCAAAGTCACACAGCACTTTTGGGGCCAGTTTGGGCCAGAACACATCTCCCTTTGCCCCCATGTCACTCTTCTTTCCTTGACACTTACATTTCAGTCCTCAGACATGAGACAGCTCACTCCCTGGGACCTTTCTAAGAACGTTTCCTTTCCCTAATTCATACATTACAAATGTACTCCATAAATTAAAAAGGAAAAAAATCATACAGCCAGTAGGAATGAATGAAGCTATTGTAAAATGACATGAATAGGAATTAAAATCTCAAGCTACATTTTTCTTTTCAGGGTGGGTGTCGGGGGGGACACTAAATCTCTCCGTGGCGAGCAGGGTGCATTATGTCCCAGAGGGGAGGGAAGCAGACGCCTGAGTGGGAACAGCGCCCTTTGAAAGGGCGAAATGGGAGTGTCGAGGTTTGTAATCACGTTCCCCAGAGATCACGCGGAGCAGGCTGGGGAACAAGGGGCCTTCTGTGTGGGGTCAGGCCGTGGGGGGGCCGTGTCAGCATCGCGCTGGCCACAGATGGGGCTTTGGGAAAAGGGCTGGATGCAAACATTTCCCAGACTCCTTTCTCCCTCCCTCTGTCCCTCCCCCCATCCTTCCTTCTCCCTCTGTCCCTCTCCCTCCTTCCCTGCCTCCGTCTTCTCTCCTACCACCTGCTCTATCCCGGACATGTGCGGGGTGCTCTGTTCGTAATATGACCATTTGAAGATCCTCTGTGGAACGGGTCATTGCCCAAGCTGCTCTTCTGCTCGGAAGGACCCTGTGCCCCTTGTCTCTGGTGGCCCAACCTCCTGTGCTCTTTCAACGCCGGCTGGAACCCCTGCTTCTTCGGGGAACTGATTTGGCTCTTTCCCCGTTGAATCTTTCACAGCGGATGGACTCGACCTCCCTGCTGGGTGATGCCTCACGTGGGCTTGGGCCGCACATGTGTGCTCTGGTCTGATCGTCCCCGCGGCACCTGTGGCGTCTCAGTGTGGGTTTAATGACACAGTGCTTGCACTTTATGTGACGCACGCTTGTTGCTGGTGGACACGGCCCCGTGAGCAGGTGGAAGCAAGCCCTAGCTTACGGGCACAGAGGCCGGGGTGCAGGCGCATCGGGCGGGGAGGGTTAGACTGTCATGAGCGGTAGCAGGCGGAACTGGAACCCAAAGCTCTCAAACTCCAGCACTCCTTTGGACGAAGTCACCGAAGTTGCCTCCAGAGGGCAAGCACGATAGTGTCCTATTTCACCCGCTCTCGCAGCCCTTCTGGGGGGTGGTTCGGTTATTTGTGGATATCCGGCAGAGGAGTAGAGGCGGAAGGTTGTGTGATTTGGAGCCAGTTTTATTTTGGCTGCGTCTGAACCTAAACCATCAGAAAGCCCTCCTACATCACCTCCTTATGCACTTCCTCAGTGCGACAAAGTCAGGGGCCACACTTGTCACCCCTGCAGCATCCTGCCGGGAGCGCGCTCTTGATGATGGTGGTACAGGGCACTTGGGAGCTGGGTCTGCTTTGGGGTTGAGGGAGGAAGTTGTCCCCAGTATTCCACTCTAATGCTATCGACACAAAACAAGACACAACTTTGGGTAGTCAAGGAAACAACCCGAAGATGAAATTGATCGTGAATTGTGTTTAAAGCTTCCCGGTGAGGGGCGCCTGGGTGGCACAGCAGGTAAGCGTCTGCCTTCGGCTCAGGGCGTGATCCCGGCGTTATGGGAGCGAGCCCCACATCAGGCTCCTCCGCTATGAGCCTGCTTCTTCCTCTCCCACTCCCCCTGCTTGTGTTCCCTCTCTCGCTGGCTGTCTCTATCTCTGTCCAATAAATAAATAAAATCTTAAAAAAAAAAAAAAGCTTCCCGGTGAAATCTACAGCATCTGTTCCCTGTGTTATTAAAACCCCTTTGCCTCATACTCTTCCATTCTACAGAATAGTCTCTATCAGGGGTGTTCCTCTTATGTACCCCACTAGTGCCTTCATGGTTTGAATTTTACCATTAGAGCAGCACTGCAATGAAGATTGCTGGGCACACATTTTGCCTTTTGGGTAAATCCAAAGGCAGGTTCCCTTGATAGGATTCCTGGTTCAAAGGAGATCCCGTCAGTTTTAATACACATGGTTATCTCTGAGGTTTGGAGATGGATTCCTGAACTCAGCTGAGTGGACATTAAAAGAACTTCTGGGGAAAGAGACCCAACATGGATTAATGGCCTGTAAAGTCAACATTGTATTGCATTCAATTCAATGGACCGTTGAGTCCTGAGGGATGGGGATTTGTATTATATTATAATTATTATGTTATGTTGCATTATGTGACATCCATGAGGCCCTGAGGAGAATCCAGCTTTTCCAGGCTCTTGCAGCAAGAGGAGTCAGAGCCCAACTCTGTCAGGTTGGGAAAGAACATCACTAGCCCAACACACCTACAGAGCCGTGAGTTTTGGGGCCCCACCTGCACCCATGGTTCCTCTGTCTCTTGTGCAATGATCCTCCATTTGCTCAACACTCATGGGAAACTGGACGAAGTCACCGAATCCAGAGTGCAAAGGACTGAGTTTCCCCCAGATGCTGCAGCATGGGTCTTCTTACTCTCCTGTTGATTCCATGAAAATGTTGACTTCCTACCAAACGAAGAGCATGTTGCCATGGCAAAACCATGCCTCAAACCATGCTTTTCTTGAACCCTTCATTAACAGCTCCCCACGTCTTCTACTTCTTCCATCTCACTTTTTGCGCATGAGATTGCTGAAGAATGTTCCCTTGACTTCCTCCGCACTGTGTCTGTGCCCACCACAACCAAGTCTGTCCTTCAAGGCACATTTCCTCCTCCTCCTCCAACAAGGCCCCTCAGCTTGCACCCAGCTCTCTTGATTTGCACTGTAGTTCCTTCCCACAGTGCTCACTAAGGCCGTCTACATTAGCTGGAGTTCATGTGTTTATTTATCTAATTATCTATTTATCCAACCATCCACTCATTCGAATAGCATCTGTGCAGCATCTCCTCTGAACCAGGTTTTGTGTTCAATGCTGGAAACACCAACCAACCAATCGACAAACAAATAAAAGTAATAATAAAATAAAATAAGACCCAGTACCTGCCCTCAAAGGGCTCCTAATCTCTTGCGGAGGCATTGACCCAAACTCAAATGCAACTTGAGTGTGGGAAAGGCAAGACTAATAGAACATGGCACAGGGTCAGTTCCTTTTGTGAGGTCTTGGGAAAACACCCCCCAGAGAAGGGGGCAGGGAAACTGGTACTTACGGATGAATCAGAGCCTCCAGGGTGGCTGGACAATGACCTCCAGGCCTTCCACTGGGGCTAAGTGGCTTTTGTTGAATTAGATAAAGTCACCTCTCCTGGGTACTTTAGTATAGTCAACAACCAACACAGCCGTGATGGGCAGTCCCGTTGGTCACACTCTCTCCTCTGCCATGTCTGAGCACATATCTCAAACTTCTTTGTGGCCTTGGCCACAGAGGCCCACTTGGGCTGTGTGTTTGGCCTATGAGTTGGTCTTGCATGATTAGATGGTCATTCCCCGTGCACCGAGTGTATTTCTTATCTTCCTACCACTCAGCCCCCATTCTTCCAGTGACACTCAAAACATTAATGAAACATTCCTGACATCAGAGAATTTCATAAAACTTCTAGGGGTTCTTAAATTTCAGGCCAATAACCCAATATTTCAGAACCATTTGGGAGAGAATTTAAGAAATATGCACACACACTTTCACTTTGGAAGATCTGGCTCATTGGGCCTGTGATCGGGACTGATGGTCACGTTTTTCAAATACTGCCAGGGTGTTTCTGATGGTAATAACTGATTCTTACAGGGCTGAGTGCCAGACACTGTTGGAGGGCATGCGTCACCTCGGTTCACGCTTGGGAAAACCACGTGAGGCAGAGATGATCACTGAGTTTTAGAGATAAAGAGACAGACCTACGGAGAGAGTAGGTGGCCTGCTTGAGGCCACCCAGCTGGTAAGTGCCCAGACTATGGACAGCCCCGGCGGACAGAGCCCAGAGCCCTTGCACCTCAGGGATGAGTGGCAGCATTGTTCCAGAATGGTGGAATCTAGGAAATCTGGAAATACTAGATTTAGTATCAGGAGTCACATCCTTTGGCCTTTTATTTTAGAAATGGGAACACAGAGTTCCCAAAGGGCGCACAGACGTGTTCAATGCGCCCAGCGCGTCTGCCACAGGATTCGGGCTGTGAGGTCCCATCGCCCGCCCTCCGGGGCTCCATTGCCAGCTCGTGGAGATTCGTTCTCACCTACAAGTCACAGATTAATAATAATGGTAATAATAATAATAATACCACCACATTTGGCTGGTATTTCTCGTGCCACACTCTGGGCTACTTACTTCTTGGGCACTAGCTGCTCTGAATTTCTAAATGCCCTTGAGAGAAGCAGCATGTCCCTCCTTTAAGGAAAACAAAACTAGAAGGCCGTGGTTCTCCGTCGGGCATGGGGATGGGGGGTGACTTCGCTCTCCGTGGGAAACACTTGGTGATGCCTGAAGATATTTCTGGTGTCAGTACTTTCTGGTCCGGACGTAGTGGATGGAGGCAGGGTGCCGTTAAACAGCCTGCAGGCACGGGACAGCCTCTTCCGACAATGCGCTGTCTGACCCCGAATGTCCGCAGCGCCAGGCTGAGGACCCCCGCTGCCCGGCCACCAGCCTTTCCTCCTTACCTGGGTCTCCCAATGGGGGCAGAGAGAGAGGGATACAAAGCCACGGAGTCCCGGCTCACAGCTGAGTGCCTGCCAGGGTCTCAGGCCACCGTGGGAGGTCTCCCACCTCCCGACGTCCCTGCCCCAGTGCAGAAGCCGGGGCAAGGCTGCCTAGCTTGTGGTCCTTCGAGTGAGATGCTCCTGCCTGCAGAGTGTCCAGCGAGGCCAGAAGACACATTCCAAGAGGCAGCCGTTCTTACTGTAAATAGGATAAGAGGCTCCAGGTATGAATTCCACCCCACCCCGAGCCGGGCCATTTGTCACCTTGAGCAGTGACCTTCTTGACATCTGATTTGCTCATCTCTTAAATGGGCATATCGAGACGGCTATCTCTCAGGGCTGACAATGCAGTGATACCAGACAGCTGGCAGGGGGCCGCTGGATTGAATAATTAATTCCATGAAGTAATTGTCCCCTTGTCGCTCTCCCAAGGTTGAAGGCTGGAGGGCAGAGCACCGCCCACTCCTCCCCACACCAAATGGAAATGGACAGATCCAACAGGTGGGGCAGGAGTCAGGGAGGAGGAGGAAGGGGGAGGAGGGGGAGGGACGGTTGGGTAACCAGCCGATCAGGAGCCCTTGGAAGTGCTCATCAGGGTGGTAACACCCCGACAGGACTGGGGGAGAGGGCAAGTCCTGCAGGGCGGGGTGGGGTGGCAGGGATCAGACCTGCCACATTTTAATTTGGAACCAGTGCCCCAGGGAGGGATTTAGACCCAGTCAGTCTGCTTTGTACAAACAACCCCCCTTCCCCCGACAGCTGTCAGCGTGAGTCCTGCACAGAGCGACCCGTCCTCCTCCATCACGGGCGGGGTGGCCGGGACAGGAGGGCTCGCAGGCTCTGAGCCAGGCCCCACCTGACGCAGTTCCCTGCATCCACACTGCAGCCTTGAGTCGGGGCTCTTCTTAGGGAGCACGGAGATGTTCTAGAAGCCTCCATGCATGAGCAGAAGGACAGACAGACACTGGGCACAGGGTCTATTCAACAAAAATGAGCGGCATGAAGATAAAGAATGAAGTTGAGGGAAAGCAGACAAACAAATGTAGAACAAAGGTAATAAGAGGAATAAGAAGGAATAAGCTTCCCCCCGCCTTTCCTTAAAGAAAAAATAACCACAAAAATGGAGAAACTCTAAGATGCTCTTTTTCCCCCTCCTGGTAATTTCGGAGCTCTGAGCATCAGATCACACTCACCTCTTGACTCGTTTGTCCCTTGTAACCTGGGGGTGCCAAGCGCTGGGTCGGGCCAGGAACGCAGGATAAAGCAGATTGTCAATCTCGAGAACAGCGTTTGGCTCGCAAGTGGGCCTTGCTTCGCTCTGCTCACTCTGCCTGGGATCAGCCCCGGGCGAGGCCGCAGGATGGGTTCTTAGCTAGGGCGCAGAAAGGAGTCTTCCCTTGGTCCACAGCCCGGCCCTTGTTCTGGTCCCGTGGCTGTGTGTGTGGGGGGGCCCTCGTCTTGTAGTGCGCCCACTCCCCACGCTGCCCGCAGACAGGAGCCCCCAGATCTCGGAGCGTGTTTTCTTGCCCGTCCCTCCCCCAGGCTGATTCAGTCTTTTTAATAATGAAGATGCTGCTTTGAGTCAGGGTCTGAGTCAGAACATAGTGGTGGAGAAACCCTGGCTTCCAGGTTAGACGGAGCTGGGGTTAGGACCCAGGCCATGCTTACACTGCGGGGAGCCCTGAAACCACTTACTTAAGCTATGACTCAGTTTCCTCGTCTATAAAGTGGGCAATAAATATTAGAAACAAAGCATATAAAACACGGAGCACCTGGGAGACAGTCAGCCACTGCAGCTGCTCACGGAGGCATTATCTGAGAAGCACCACCCTTCCCTGAAGGAAGTGAGGACACAGCTGCCCCCGAGCCGCCGAGGTCTGTTACGCGTTGGTCACTGGGATTTTTGGAGGAGGGTGCTGCCTGCCAGTGGGGTAGAGATCACATTCCTCTCCTTGTGCTTTTGAATAAACAGTTCTCTCTGATCTTAGCTGCCCTCGCTCCCCGGGAACACAATTTCAAAGGATCTCCGTGGAGCTCAAGCAAACCTCAGTCATCTTTGTGCACAAAACACCCACCCAGGCTATTTGTCTCCGTCCCGAGCGCTTGGCATGGGGCCCGAGAGAAGCCTTCAGAAGGAGTGCTTAGCAAAGAATGCTGGCATTCAGATGGGGTTGACTGTCCGCCGTCGGACGGCCCCACCCCTGTACTCTGCCCGGGGTTCTTGGCAGATCCGGTTAACCACAAGACAAGTTTTATCATCTGTTAAACCTGTCGTTTGGAAAAAAAAAAATGACTTCAATAAAATATTTCAACAATTATAGTCCATTTTAATTAGGTATGTGCCACATAATTATAGATTTAAAAAAATGTGTAGGGTTTCCAAACGCAGCACCCTGGCCATACAGAGTTAGCTGTTCTCTTGTGGAGTTTCCAGCTGAGTTTTCCACCTGAGGAAACGCGGTGTACCTGCCCCCCACCCCTCGACTTGGCCCAGTTACCTCCTTTCCATCCCAACTTCCAGTTCTGTCTGGAAACTCGAAGTCCTATGGGAGGGGGCCCGGAGGCCAGGTGGCTCCCGGAACCCCGCAGGCTCAATCCTGAGATGGGCCGAAGGCCAGGGGGAGGGGGGCAGTGGGAGGGAGGGCAGGCTCCACAGACGAGGGGTCTGCAAGTCTGGGGTCTCTCTGTGGCCCCATCACAGCTTGGTGGGTGATTCTGGGCCCGCCCTTGTCTCCTCTCTCTGGCCTTCGATTTCCTATCTTTAAAAGGAGAGCATTAGACCATCTTTTCTCAACTTTTTTTTACAGAGAGGGGAACCCACTTTGGGAATTAAAATTTGAAAGAAAAGCCCAATGTGTAAACAGGTAGAAATAGAGGTGCTTGGGTCGAGGCGGACATGGCACTGAACTTTCTCGGGGGTCCTGATAGTGCCTTCAAAGTAACAAAGTTGGAAGATGCCTGGACTTGATAATTTTCTTTTTTTTTTTAAATTTTTTAAAGATTTTATTTATTTATTTGACAGAGAGAGACAGCCAGCGAGAGAGGGAACACAAGCAGGGGGAGTGGGAGAGGAAGAAGCAGGCTCCTAGTGGAAGAGCCTGATGTGGGGCTTGCTCCTAGGACTCTGGGATCACGCCCTGAGCTGAAGGCAGACACTTAACAACTATGCCACCCAGGATCCCTGGACTTGACAATTTTCAAGATCCCTTCCCAGCTTGTTCATTCGTTCAATAAGAATTTACTGAGCAGTCACCATGTACCAGCTCTGTTCTGGGCTCTGGATGGACAGCAGGGGACCAGGCCTGCCCGGGGTTCTGGCCCTCCAGGAGACTTCCAGTCCAGTGGGGCACCGACGGGGACACATGGGAGAGCTGAACACACCAGTCTCTGCACGACGTCCTTCATTTCCGCCATGGAGTCCTCAGAATAACCCTGCGTGAGGGTCATGACCCTGCTTGCCAGGGAGGCTCACCCAGGCCGGGCAAGTCAGAGACAGCTCCAGAACTGCATGTGGGGTCTTGGGGCTCCAGATACCATTACCTTATCCAGGACCCCCAGCCTCCTGCCTTTTTATTTGTTCATTGGGCAGCTGCCAGCTCAGGTGGGGCCTCCCTTTCCTTGGCCCAGGAGCCTGCTCCCCACTTTGAGTGACGGTCTCCCTCACCCCACATCTCCCTTGGTGAGTCTCCCACTCACCACCCCTGCCCCTGGACTCTGCCCTCGGGGGAGAGCTCTCTTGTTGCCCCCGCCCACCTTGACGTCTGCTCCCGGGCCCCGGAGAACCTCACCTCTCCTTTCCCTGCCATGCGGTAAGTCCCTGTCTCCCTCCTGCTGAGGGAATCTACAGGTGAGTTATTGAAGGAATGGAGTGAGCAAGGGGACAGAGGAGTGAACCAGTGGACGGGTGAGGCATCCGTGGCACGTTCATGACATGAGTCAACGTGGAAACACGGGGAGAAATAGGTGGATGGAGGCATGGACAGATAGATGAACGGGTGTGTGGACGGCAGGGGAATTAATAAGTGAGCAAGAAAACGAGGGCCTCTGCCTCTGTGTCTTTTTGCCTGTGTCTGCATTTCTCTATAAATTACTCCAAGCTGGAGTAAAAGCCCAAGTGAAGGAGAAATAATTAAGCTGCAGTAAATGGAGAGAGAAGACAGTGGATGAATGAATGAACTGGTGAGTGAGTGAGTGAGGAGACACCTTCTGTCTTACTTAGCTCCTCAGGCTCAGGCCAGGGCCCCCCAGAACCAAGTATGGCCAGCACATGAAAACCCACCCCTACCTTCTGCAGGTAGCCCTGGCCCCGCAAAAGCTGTGAATGACAAGGGTGGGCACCGCCGTCCTGGCCAATGACTCATAGACTCTGGAGCTTTCCAGGACTTGGTGGAGTGGTGTGTCTGGAGAGGTTCTCATGTCTTGCCCAGGGAATTCCTAGGAGCCTCCAATGCTTGGGGGTGGGGTGGAGTGGGGGAGAGGCGGTGGTGGCAAGGAGCAGGAAAGGGAGTTGCTGTTTGGTTTTGCCATTGTCCTGCTAAGAGAAGCCAAGTGATTTCTAGCAAACTCTAGGACAAATGTTTGCCTTAAGGCTCAGGACTCTGGTGCCAAGTTTCAACCCAATCAAATACTTCTGGGACTGGGAGTCATGGGAGAGAGAACTGAAATGGTGGGGGTGGGATGGGGTGGAGGAGGAAGAAGAGGCCAGGGCTGGAAATGCAAAATGTCCTTTGAGGACTGTGGTCCTGCTGGTGTACCTTGTCAAGGAGGCTCTGGCCCTGGCAAGGCGAACTCATATCAGAGTGGGGTGGCCGCTGATGCTCCCAGTCTGGGAGGCAGCCTTGGATTCCATCCGAGTCAGGGTTCAAGTGTGGACCCTCCCGGATCCAAGGGAAGGCGAGAGTGGCCGTGCCTGGGGAGAAAGGGTTCGAGAATGTAAAAAGATGGAGCATATTCCATGGGTATTACCCCAAAGATACAAATGTAGGGATCCGAAGGGGCACCTGCACACCAGTGTTTATAGCAGTAATGTCCACAACAGCGAAACAGTGGAAGAGCCCAGATGTCCACTGACAGATGAATGGATAAAGAAGATGTGGTGTGTGTGTATATATATGTGTATATATATGGAATACTACGCAACCATCAAAAATGAAATCTTGCCATTGGCAATGACATGGATGGAACTAGAGGGTATTATGCTAAGCAAAATAAGTCAATCAGAGAAAGACAGCTATCATATGATTTTACTGATACTTGGAATTTGAGAAACAAGGCAGAGGATCATAGAAGAAGAGAGGAAAAAATGAAACGAGATAAAACCAGAGAGAGACAAACCATAAGGTACTCTTAATCATAGGAAATATACTGAGGGTTGCCGGAGGGGAGGTAGATGGAGGGGATGGGGTAACTGGGTGATGGACATTGGGGACAGTATGTGTTGTAATGAGCACTGGGTAGGATATAATATCGATGAATCGCAGACCTGTACCCCTGAAACAAATACTTTATATGTTGATTAATTGAATTTAGATTTAAAAAAAAGTGTGGCATATTCCAGATCAGAACTTTGGGCCAGCAGGGAGTCCAGCAGGGGGAGATAAAGGCTCCCGTCGAGGTGGTGTTTGTGATTGGGTTAACCCAATGTCTTCGGGGCGGGCAGGGGCCCCGGTGAGGCTGCCTATGCCATGAGGTAAGGGGAGAGCAGGTCCCCCTGGGTGTGCTTGTGGGTGACAATGGGGAATGCCAGGGACTGTGGTGAACAGGGGGAACCAGGCCTCGGGGGCAGGCACGGTGTGAGGGGGGCCAGTCCAGGGCTGCAGCTGACTCCGGTCAGGCTGACCGTGAGGGACCCCAACGTGGCCACTCTTTTTAAAAAGTTTTTGAGAAAAGTCAGAAGTCTAGATTTCAATTTACAATTTCCAAGGACTATATATTGAGAGTGGATTTAAAAATATCTTTAGGAGCGCCTGGGTGGCTCGCTCATTAAGTGTCTGCCTTCGGCTCAAGTCATGATCCCAGGGTTCTGGGATCGAGCCCCACATCGGGCTCCCTGCTCAGCGGGAAAGCCTGCTTCTCCCTCTCCCACTCCCCCTGCTTGTGTTCCCTCTCTCGCTGAGTCTCTCTCTGTCAAATTAAAAAATAATAATAATAAATAAGTAAATAAAAAATAAAAATATCTTTAAAGCGCTGTGCTGCTTAACTCAAAGTGGGCTTGCGGTCTCTGACCTCTGACCTCCGGTTTGGGAAAGGAGGGGAGAGTTTTGACACTCAGGGTCCTCTGCAACCCTCCTCTGACAGACGGAGTCCTGTCTCCTGTGGCACCCCCAAATTACTGGGGGATGCTCTGTGGGTCTTCCCCTTTGTAGGCACCCCTGCCTGCTGGCGGCCCGTGGCCCAGCTCTGCTCACAGTGCTCGTGCATGGAGCTCTCCCTGAGTCCCGGGGACCTGAGGTTTCTCTGCACCTTGCTGGCAGCTTCGGGGCGCTTCTGTCTCCCTGCTTGGTCTGCAGGATTTCCGGTACAGCTACAACAGGCTGCATGTGGGCCGTGCAGGGGCCGACTTGGAGGAGCACAGGCTCGGGAAGGAGGGGGCAAGGGAGGACCCCGCCTCGGCTCCCTGAGGGGAGGCTGCGTGAATGGGAGGGAAGGCTCCACACGGTGGGGGCCGGGGCTGGGGGCTCAGGGCAGGACCGAGCATACAGTGCTGGGGCTCCCATGAGCTCTGCCGAGGAAGGGAGTTCATAGAGGCTGTGGCGGGCTCGCCAGGAGCCCGGTGTGATGGGAGGCTGGTGCAGAGGCAGCCAGTGCGTGTCGTGGAGGGCAGGCGGCAGGATGGAGAGGGGTGGGACGTGGGAAGCAGGCTGGGAACGGTAACGGTAGCTGGGGGGGTACATGGGGGTCTGGGTGTGCGTGGCTGCTGTGTGGGGAACAGCAAGGTCCTAGGAGGTGGACATTATGAGGTGAGAGGCAGCAGGACGTTGTACTGGTCAGGTCACAGGGTCCCAGCACAGGGTCCTTCAGAGTCAGGGAGGCCACAGAATGCTGGCCACCAACAGGAATTCGGGCATGGGGAAGGGTGTGCGGGCCTCTGAGCAGGAGCCATGACAGCTCAGAATGGCCCTCAGAATGCAGGCCTTCAGGACAAAGACTGGGGACTCCTCCTCCTCTGAGAAGCCTTCCTGGAGTGCCTTAGTCCCTGGGGCGATCCAACTGTACTCCCCTCTGTGCCTGCCCCATGCCCTGGATACGCATCTGCTCATAGCACCCACAGCTCGTCTCAGCCCTGGAGATAGGGCAGCTGCCACCCAGTGGGTTCTGGGCACCCCCGCGGGCAGGGATAGGGACCCAGTTCTCTTGTGGCCCCAGGACACAGCCCAGTGCCGGGTGTTACTGCCAGTCCAGTGACTGAGAAAGGAAGGGTTGCAGGGATGGGAGAAAGGGTATAGGAGGGAAAGGGGAAAGAAAAGAAACAAAAGAAAAGAAAGATGGAGGGAGGGAGAGGGAGGGAAAAGAACGGAGAGGGAGGGTGAGGGAGGTTCGTGGGGGAGAGAGGAGGAGAGGCTCAGAGGCTGACTCTGTCCCTAGTCCCCAGTTTGCCAAGGTCGTTAGATCAAGAAGTCCCCCGGGGGAAGGGGAGGTGAGGCGATCCGAGGAAAGCCCATTTCCAGGGGTGGTGAAGGACACTTTCTCAGGGGCCATGGATCAGGAACCGTGAGCTCCAGCTGCCATCTGGCTCCCCAGTAAATGAGGGATCCGGGAGGCCCTCTTACTGTCAAACAACGGCTGATAACTTTTTTTTTCCTCCAGAGAGGGCCGTTGGTGGCTGTCTGGGTCGGGAGCACATGCCCGTGCGTTGACGGCTTGGGGCTGGGACACACCCAGGTCTGGATAATTCCATTCGTTCGCTTGGTCCCTCACTCCCTCATCCACTCCCATGGGCGGCCATACGAGCTGAGCTTGCAGGACGCGTCAGGCTGGCGGCTGGGGACACAGGGGTCACTCTGGCCATGGACGGAGCGGAGGGCTGTGAACCAGCTGGCACCGTGCCTGGCATATGCAGTAAGTGTGCATCTAACAGCGGCCGTCAGTCATTATCGTCACAGTCCAGTGGAGGGCACGGCGAGGGACAGACTCACGCGTTACCTGCACAGTGACTGCTGTGCAAGGGCCACTGAATCACTCCCACTGCCTGGGAGAGCCGGGGAGAATTCCAGAGAAGTGGTAATTGTTGCTTTAGGACACGAGGGCAGGAGGGACTTACAGTCTTCTAAATGAAGGGAGCCTAGGGGCAGATGTGGAGTTCTGTCCAGTGACACAGGGCTTGGGTGGAGGCCACAGGAGCCTCTGCAGGGATCGGGCACTTCCCTCCTCGGATCCCCTCAAACATTTCCCCCCTTGGGAACAGGTCCATTTCTGCCCCATCCTGACAGCCAGAACGGGACAGAGCGATGGTTTAAACATGATTTGGGGGGTCCTGGTATTCGCCATGAAGATTGCTTGTTGCATTTTTAAGTCGAAATTTGTGATTTTGTGCAGTGCCTGGGTGGCTCAGCCGAGCTCCCCAACCCAAGCAGGAGCTGCTCAGGGAGGCAGGAATCCTCTCCCGTCCTTAGATTTCCTGAGGGCACAGCCTTAGCAGAACAATTTAGCTCTGGAGTTGCTGCTCAAGTGTCACCACCTTTAGGGTCCACACTGGGATTCCACCTGCAGTGTGGAGAACTCTGGAGCTGAGAGTCACAGCGCCCGAGCGCCTTTCTGCTGGTCCCACCACAGGAGAGCTGACATTGGGTGAAGCTTTGCCCCTCCCCACGGGCCATTAAGGCAGGTGGCTCTGTGCGAGAGGGAAGTCCTTGAGCCCGAGTGTGAATGATGCCAGTAGGTGTTTCCCGCAGCCGTAAGGAGAGGCATAGAGAAGCACTGGGCTGAAGCCGGGGCAGGGGTGAGGCGCAGCCAGACGCATGCTGGGGGAAGGGAGCCAGCTCTGGGAGGCAGAGTTCCAGGTAAGGGTCCAGCCTGGCCACTTTCTAGACGGCAACTCAGGTGAGTCACCCCAGCGTCCTCGTCTGTGAACTAAAGAGGCCACCCTCATGGATGGATGGGAGGCACATAGGAGATAGAAGTCAGGAAAATGCTTTCTCAGCTCAAAAAGGCTGTCCAGATGCTAGCTATTATGAGAGCGTGTTTGCAAAGCACTTAGCATGTTGCTTTACTAAGTGCCTAATAAATGGGAACTATTATTATTATTATGATTATCATTATTATTACTACTACCATATTACAGTTTTGTCCTCAGGGCTGTTCTGCTTTCTGCAAAACTATTTGGCACCACCCGGTGCGGCCGGCAATAATTATATAGGAACTTGTAACCGCAATGCATTTTTTGCTCTCCCCAGCGAGATACTGAATAATGTGCAGATAGGAAATTAATTCCATTTCCTTGAGGGTGGGGGCTACATGGCAGTAGCTATCATTTATTGAGAGACTCGTTTGTGCGAGGCCCTGTTTGAAAGTGATGTTCCTATCGTAATTCATTTAATGACCAACCCATGAAGTAGGTACCATTACTGCCCCATTTTATAGATAAGAACAGTGAGGCTCAGCGAGGGCCCACAGTGTGGAGCCTGAGGCAGGTGTTTGGTGCCCGTGTTTGGGCTCCTGTTACCCTGCATGAGCCTGGGGCACGAGGAACTTGCTAGTGGTTGAACCGTATTTTATAGGACTTCATGGCTCCAGTCCGTCATGAGCAATTACGGAGGGGAACGAGTCACGCACCTGAAATGGAAAGGGTACCCTGACATCAATATGGGCAGTGGACGTGTGCCAGGCAGCAAGGTGTGGGGAGAGCATACACTCCAAAACGTCAGGCTGACCGGCTTCAAATCTTGACTCATGTGCTTGCTAGTTTGTGACGGTGGGTACGTCGGGGGTTGGCCGGTCGTAGTGCACGAGGTCGGGCTGGCACGGGGACACGCCCACTCACGTACGCATCACGTGTCCGCACGCTGCACAGGCAGAGTTGAATATCTGGAACGGGCGCTGTCGGGCCTGCAATGCCTAAAACATTTACTCTCTCAGCCCTTGCAGAAAATGTTAGCCTACCCCTGAGTGGGTCGTTCGTTCTCCCGCATCTCAGTTTGCTCTGTGAACAATTAATGGTGAGCCGATGTTCAGAGCAGCCATGTCCACAATAGCCAAGCTATGGAAAGAGCCCAGATGTCCGTGGACAGATGAATGGATAAAGAAGATGTGGTGTATACATACAATGGAATATTACTCAGTCATCAAAGGGAATGAAATCTTACCATTTGCCACAATGTGGATGGAACTAGAGGGTATTATTCTCAGTGAAATAAGTCAATCAGAGAAAGACAATTATCGTGGGGTTTCACTCATATGTGGAATTTAAGAAACAAAACAGAGGATCATAGAGGAAGGGAGGGAAAAATAAAACAAGACGAAATCAGAGAGGAGACAAACTGTGAGAGACTCTTAACTCTAGGGAACAAACTGAGGGTTGCTGGAGGGGAGGTGGGTGGGGGATGGGGTAACTGGTGAGGGGCATTAAGGAGGGCACGTGATGTAATGAGCACTGGGTGTTAGATAAGACTGATGAATCACCGAACTCTATAACTGAAACTAATGATACACTATATGATAACTAATTGAATTTAAATAAAATAAGTTTAAAAAAATTAATGGTGAGGCTTATATGTGTGAAGCATGATGTTGTACAAGTGTGTGAGCTCTTCAAGGCCCCGTCGGTGCTGGTTCATGGTGGGTGTTGGTTAATAGCTGGTTTACATGGAAAGGCCAGTGTGGTCTCTCACGCCACACAGGGCAAGAGAGGAGGGTGGTGAGGGGCAGACCTGTCTTGGTGACAGGAAGATATGGGTCAAGCTCTAACACTGCTCCTGACCAGTCTTGGGACCTTGGGCAAGTTGCTTTACTCTTCCTGAGCCTCAGTTTTCCCATCTGTTGAATGGGAGTGATGACAGCCCATCTCTGGGGTATCTGTCCGATTCCACAAGTTTTTCATGAAGCAAATCATGTGGCTATCATAGAAAAGACAGACAAAGAAGTGTTGGTCAAGGTGTGGAGAGACCAGAACCCTCACCCATTGCTGGTGGGAATATAAAAAATATGGTGCAGCCATTTTTGAAAATACTGTGGCAGTTCTTCCAGAAGCATGCATATGTCATATAAGCCAGCAATTCCACTGCTAGATATCTATCCTGGAGAAATAAGAACATACGTTGCACAAGGACTTGCTCATGAATGTTCATAGCACCCTACCTCCAGAGTGGACACAAACAAAATATTCGTCACAAATGACGTATGTTATATCCATCAGTGGAATATTATTTGGCAATAAAAAGGAACAAAGTACTGATACATGTTACGGAAAGCATAGGTTTCACACACATGATGCTGAGTGAGAGAAGCCAGTTACCAAAGACTGCATAGGCTTTGATTCCATTTATGTGAAACAGGCAGAAGAGGGAAATTCAGAGAGAGAGGAAGTAGATTAGTGGTTGGCGGGTGGGAAGCAGGGATGGAAAACAGGCTCAAGGGGTCTTTCTGGGGTGATGCATATGTTCTAAGATTGGGTTGTGGTAATGACTGCACAACCCTGAAAATCTACTAAATATCACTGGATCCTACAAAGAGATGAGTTTACACCTAAAATCCATGAGTGGATTTTACAGTATGCAAACAGAGTTGTTAAAACAAATGAACCCTTGACATTACACCTGGTACAGATTAAGGCACAGCAGCTGTCAAGGGTGACGACTTCTCCTGTTTTCTCTTTCGCTTGAGTTGACATATCAGTAAGTGTGAAGTGTTGATAGAGGTCTGGACACTCCAGGGCACCATATGCAGCTATCTCGCTACTCTTACCTGCCTGACCAGGAGCCTCTGGGTCTCGTCTTCCGGGAATTGAGAATTGGAACATTTCTGAATCTTAGTCTGTGCTATTGTGGCTGTTTTTGTTGTTTGTGCGTTTACATATAAAATATATAATGTGCCTGGCATCCTTTCTTGGGGAACAAGTGAATGCGTGACGAGGCTAACACACACTTTTTCTTTCCTGGCTGATATGAATCCTCATTTTCAAATTTTTATTTTGGAGGTGTGGAGAATGGTGCGGACATTGTCCTTCAAGTTAGGAGAGCAGAACCGGACTCCCAGGTCATGTGATCTGTTCCATCTGAGTCTTTCTGGTGAACGAGGGCTCTTGGAGAATAATCCCACAAATCAGGTCCTTGGAGTGGCCCAGTGAGAGACCAGCTCCAAAGCCCTTTGTCGTCCGTGGAAGCATCGGGTGGTGGCAAGGGGTTTGTTATTCTCAATGCTAAGGCAGCAAGAAGTGCTCCCGTGAAATGCAGCCACAAGGTGATGGCACGGTGGGGAGTGCGTGGGTGAAGCCGAGCCTCCTCTGCCAGCCTGAAGCATGGAGCGCGTGTGCATGGCGACAGGGGTGATAGTTACACAGCACAACCCGCCTTACCCTGACGAACACACCGTCAGAACGACACTTCTTGTGGGCTTCCCTTGTTTCCTCCATCTGGATTTGGTGGTCAGCAATTCTCATCCCTTGAGCACAAGTCCATGCTCCGCCGGACAGACAGTGAGTTCCTTGGGGGCGGGGGTTCAATCTTATTATTCACATTTCCAACCCCAGTGGCTAGCAGGGGGCCTGGCAGAAGACGTGTTTCGTACGGGTTTGGTGAATGAACGACTGAACTCTGGAACCAGTGTGTCCCGAGATTGGGTGAGTTGCTTCACCTCTGGTCGTTGTGTCTTCACCTGCGACATAAGCAGGAGTGAAGGCTTGCTCACCTGTGTCCCTCTCAGCTCTGGACGTCTGTGTTCTCTGATCTCACCTTGGCTCCTACATGAGCTCGGAGCACCTGTCACAGGAGCCGGCCACATCGTTAGGAAACGACCCATCGCTCCAGCCATTTAGACCACTTACACCTGAAAATGCCCTTGCTGGGCTCCCATTGCAGATGTCTGCATCAAAGTTGTGTTCCTGACCCCTGGAAATGCCTGGTAACCAGCAGGGTTGGGTAGCTGGCTGAGTCCTCTTCTTGTTCTGAAATCCCTGCGTGCCTTGTGAGTTTCTGCTGTCTGTCCTCACTATCCACGTCTGTTGTCTTTGTCTTGTTTGCAAGGAGGGACAGGGTCCCGAGGCTCATGAAGGGCGTCCCCTCTCCCCACTGTGGCCCTGATGCCAGGAGTGGACCTGTGCAGGCGCTTGACGTTGTGCTATGTGCTGATACTTTCATGGATGAGGACGGTAATGAACCCAGGGACAAGATAGAGGCACACTTGTGAAAGGGAAAGGGGACTTGGAGGGGCTCCCTATGAATCAAGGCTGAGGGGCAGCAGTCAAAGGGGTAAAAAAGACACCCTGAGTAATTGCTTTGACCTGCTTGTAGGGTACATGGAGAACAGGAGCAGAGCAAAGGCTGGGATGGGAATCCTGACCATGGGGTCTCCCAGCCCGTAGCTTCTATGACGGGACTGGCCCCGATGGGGCTCCGCACAGGACTGTGGAGCGCACATGCTGGTGGTGACAGGTGCCTCGTTCTTATCGTTCCCTGTTCTGCCTGACGTGAGTTGCCTCATGGGAGCTGGGGCACAACCAGATTGGGTTCCAGAAGCTGCCACGGAAAGCGTGGTCACTCTGCTCCCTATTTACTGGGTCGCTTTAAATTGAGCAAATATACCGAGCAAGAGTTCCTGGATTGCTTTTGTCCTTGGAGAACATGCTTGGCAAATATGAGCCCGTGCTATTATATCAGGACGGGCAGGGTCCGTCTAAGTACAGGCATTTGATAATTGCCCTGGAAGCATTCATTCTGGTGCGAAAACAGACCAACAATGCACTCACTCAGGAGCCGAGCAGCCTCAGTGGAGACCCTGGCTTCCCTCAGCCACTAGTGTCCGTCCGGGAGCCAACTTTTCCCTGCACGGAAACATTTTTCCCTTGAAAGGGGGATTAGGTAAACCAGTTGCATGTCTCCAAATGACTTCAAAAACAGAGGGCTCTTTCCTCTCTCTCTGTTATTTATTTATTTTTTTCTTCTGCTGCTGCTGAAATGAAAGGCGGGGCGGCCAACCTGGTTATAAACGTGGTAAATCCAGTTGCACGATGAATTCCAATCTGCACTTTTAATTTAAAAAAAATTTTTTTTCTTCAATAAAGGCTACTCGGGGCCAAGAGAATTTTGGACTCAAAGAAGCATGTAAAAAGTGAGTCACCGTTAATAGGGTGAGCTCTTTGCTTTGGGATTAGGCCTAAGTGACAGCGCCCAGGTCCCTTCATTCATTGGGATTGTGCCAGCAGAATGCTTTGTGCCGCTCTGAAAAAGGCAGAATTAGCCATTCCATTTATTCTATTGATCTTAATAACCTCATCTCATAAATACCTACTTTATGACATCAATAAAAGAGGAGTCGTGGCAACTCAGAACAATAGAAATTGTTACTTTGCAACTGAAGCGTTCCTTTGAGCGCCTCGTGAAATCCTGGAGCGTGGTGCTGTCGGGAGCTTTCGAAAGTATGTGGGGAAGGAGAGGTTTCCACGCCATCCCCTGAAAATGCAAACAAACCCCAGTGCTCTGAATGGGGTGCCACAGCTAAGAGTCGCTGTGGTTTTTCTTTCTCGTGCGTCTCGGACTTAAGTTTTCATCGGCAGAGTGACACGCGTCTGACTTTAGTGAAGTCGGTACACCAAAGACTTCCCCATCAACAACGTCCTGAGGATAATCCTCTCTCCACGGGCTCAGCACAAAGGATGCTTAACACGCACGCGGTATCCCGAGGTGCACCAAACACACCACCTCCTTTGCTTGTTTTCTCGTCTTAGAGAAGAGAAGCCTGAGGGTCAGAGAGGTGCCATGACTGTTACCAAACATGTCCTTTGCACTCTTCTGCATTTCCTCTTAAATGGTGTCACTTCCACCCCGCGCTCCTTCCCCTGGACGATCCCGCTCTAACCAGCTTACAGCGGGCTGGGCTCAGGGACACCCAAACTGCCGCGGGGTGGGATCATCTCAGGGGCAGGACGCGCGAGGGCTGCCAGACGTGGTGCCTGTGGGAGCTTCTCGCTCCCAACACCAGTCCTGTCCCGGAGAGGGAGGCCTCCACTTGCCTGCCAACAACCGGTCACGGCTTAGCTCTGGTGGCCCCACTGTGAGGCTCTGCATTCTGGCACCCAGAATTATGCTAACGGGGCAAATGGTCAGAGGGGCTGCACTTGAAGGGCTGTCCCTAGTGTTCCCGAAATCCGCCCTCAAGGGTCTGTTTCACTAGAAAGAGGTTCAGGTGCAGAGGAGAGCGGAGGGCTGGTGGCAGGCAGGAGCATCGAGGCTGAGGCGTCCCGGCCAACACGGCACCGACTGCCAGACGTGTGAGTGACGCCGCCTAGGCCATCTCAGCCTGGCCGATCCTCCAGTGGAATGTGACTACAGGTGTGTCCGCAGGTGACATCAGCATAGGAACTGCCCCGCCAACTCACAGGGTCCGCAGAAATACTAGAGCTTTGTGGTTTGAGGCCGCTAAGCTTTAGGCTGATTTGTTACTCAGCAAAGGCTGACTGAGGCGTCCTCTGAGCGCATTCTCACTCACCATGCTCCGGCTACACAGGCCTTACTCATGCCTTGGGTTGTGGCGCTCTGTTCCCTGTGCCTGGCATGCTCTTCCCCTGTCTTCCTGTCACTCGAGAATCAGCTTAAACGTCAGATGTTAGTCTCCACGGCTGCATGGGAGAAGGATCCAAATCACATGCAGGGGGGAAACAGAGGGGTTGAATAATTCCCCCAAGTCACACAGCGTGATTTGAAGCCAGACTGTCCAGCTTCCAAGTCCAAAGGCTGATGACAACACCTTTTGTCTCCTGATGACACGTCTATCGCTCTGTCGTCCTGCTGCATCCGTGACCGTGGGGGAGGAGGGCTAACAGATGAGTTGATGCCTGAAATGATGTAGGACACTGAACACAGACCTTGTTTTCTTAAGGTGCAGATTGCTTTCTTTAACATTTCCAGTCCCGAAGAGGAAAGGGCAGCCCCGCAGGGCACTCACCTGCAGGGGGGCACAGGCCCTGGTCCCGGTCAGGGCCTCTCCCAGCCCACAGACACTGTCCACCCCTGCCACCTCCTCCCCTCTCTCACCAGGTGGCTTCTTCCCCCAGCCATGCTCTTTCTCTCACCTTCGGACATTGTTTTGGCCCTGCTCACCTGGTCTGTTCCTGTCTGCCTTCCGGCTCACTGCCGGCATCCCTCATCCTTGGCTCCCTGCTCACCAGGAAGGGTCCTTTCAGAGCTCAGCCTGCAACCCACCTCCTCTGGCCAGAGGCCCTTCCTCAGGCTGCTGGCCCTGCAGGCTTTCTGGAGCATTCCAGGCCTGGCTGTCCCTGTCCACCGCTGGCTGGCTTGTCCTCTTCCAGCGTCCTCCATCCTGTCTTTCCTCTCCGGCAGGACCTCTGCCCTCTGCTCCTCCTCCAGTGCCCTCAGGGGACCAAAGTCCACCCATGTATCTTCTGCCCCTCTTTCCCTGCTCTGTCCTGTTCCTTCAACTCCCTCTTCTCTCCTGGGAGGACATCTGGCCTCCCAGCTTGTAGCCCTGGGGTCCGGTCCCCACTTCTCCTCTGCCAGCTCCATCGGAGTGCCCCCTCCCCCCCGCGTGTATTTCCACTGCTCCAGCACTTAGTTCTACGAAAATATCCTCAGCCAGCACTTCCCCACGACTCTCCACTATCCCGGAATAGGAACTCCGCAGAGGCTTCCCGAAGGAGCGTAATGAGCGTAACGGCACAGCGACAACTTACACCTACTCTCACTTTAGGAACAGGAGCTAGTATCTGTCGAGCTCTGGGCACCCGCCAGGCCAGGACCGACTTCCCACCGTGCCCCGTGGGACAGTATGACTCCGTTCTGCACCAGAGACAACCAGGCCTCAGAAAGGTTAAATATCATAGCCAATAAACTAGACTTTGCACCGTGCTGCACGGCTCTAGAGTTCACACGTTATTTTATTATTTTATTCTACTTTATTTGGTAAGCATACGTAACATGAGATCTGCCCTCTTTACGGATTTCTAAGTGCACAGTCCGGTCTTGCCGTCTGCAGGCACAACGCGGCCAGGGGCGTTCTAGAACTTCCCCGTCTTGTATAACTGAAACTTGAGGCCCGTTGAACAACTGCTTTCCCGCGCCCTGCCCTGCAGGACCACTGTTCTCTGCTTGCCCTGTATGAGTCAGACTGTTCCAGATCCATCGTCTAACTGATATCATGTCCTTCAAGCTCATCCACGTTATTAACCTGAGGCAGGATTGCCTGCATTTTTAGGGCCAAATAATATTCCGTGGAATGTATATACCACATCTTCTTTCCCCGTCTTCTGTATTGAGGTCTGCGGATGGACACTTGGGTGGTTCCCACATCTCAGCTGTCGTGAAGAAAACACTGCAGTGCCCACGGGACTGCGCATGCTTCTTTGATATTTTGATGTCATGACCTGCCATGTGACCCAGCAATCTCACTTCTGGTTATTTACCCAAGAGAGTTCACATTAAACTAAAACTGTTTTTACTGTAGGAAATTGCAAGCCCACACAAAAGCCGATGAACCCCCCCATCCCCATTTCTGCTACAACAATTGTTAACTCACAGCCAACCCCCGTGTCACTGTACCCCACCCTAACCTCTTTGGGATTATTCGAAAGGAAATAATTGTATCAGCAAATCCTCCCGTACGTCTTTCTAACAGAGAAGAGCATTATGAGAAGCAGAACCTTACTGTGACCACCAAATGTGGCTCAAAAGTAACAAGGGATCCTTAATAGTATCAACGGTCCTGTGCTCAAATTTTCCCAATAATCTCACAGTTTTATGAAATACACTTTTTACATTGGATTATTTTTGGATTAAAGGAAAATCCTTTAAACCACTCACCCAGTTTCCGTTCCCTCCGACGTTCTCATCTTGCATCACCTTGGTACCTTCGTCGTAGCTAAGAAACCGGCATCACCATGAATTAAACTACAGCCTTTATTGTATGTTCTAGTTTCTCCATTAACGTCCCTTTTCTGTTTCAGGATCCAGTCCTGGGCACCGTGTGGTATTTTATTCTCATAAATCTTGCCCCGTCCTTAAGCATGAGCTCCTTGAGGGAGGTGGGAGATGGCTGCTGGAGCTGTACCAGGCGCCATTGTACGTGGTTCATGTGCGATCACTGCCCACACTGTGGAGGATGGAAGCCATCCCCCATGCACTTGGAAATGCCCTTTTCTAACCAGCCTTTCTCTTGTACTTTCTATTTGGCAGGCGTGTGCCAGGCTCTGACAATCCAAAGTAAAATGAGAAGGTCCTGTCTCTTCTCTCTCCCCCCAAAACAAATAAGGAGCTCTGCCATCGGAGGGGAGGTGGATGGACAAACTCACGATACCTCCCAGTGCAATGATGGGAGAGCCAGCAGAGACTCCTATAGGTTGCCGGGGGTGCAGGATCAGCAGAAAGAGCCCAATCATTTTGGCTAATTGTCTCAATATTCTTAGATCAGCTGATCTTCCCTCCTACATTGGTGCCTGCCACAGGGCCTTTGCTTGTGCTTTCCTCTGCCTGGAACGCCCCCCCTGGGTTTTCCCCGGCTAACCTCTCTTCCTTCTGTTCTCTGCTCAAATGTCCATCCTCAGTAAGCCTTTCTGGGTTTGATGACTCCCTGCCCCACTGCTTCGTCTGGGTGAGCTCGGGCCGTTTACTCAACCCGTCCGTGCCTCTGTTCTAAAATGTGGATGATACAGGTACCTAGGCCTTGGGGTGACACGTCAAGCTCTTGAAACAGTGCCCAGCAGGCGGTGAGGCTGCACACCTCTGACCACTATTTGTTCTGTTCTTGTTCCTTCCCTTAGCTTTACCCCCTCTGCTTGTTGGCACACACCAGGGCTGTTCCTGCACGTTGATGCATGGAATTATTTGACTGTTGTCTGGCCTGGTCTGTCACTCACATTCCATGAGGGCTGAGAATATCTCCCTTCTCACTGGTAAAAAAGAAAAGAAAAGAAGGAAGTTGGGGGTGGGGGTGGGGGCTCTGTTCCCTGGCACGTCCATCCCCCAGGACGTGGGCAGAGCAGGGCGTGCTGTCTGGTTGAGTCTATGCAGGGTGAGCACTGTAGCTTTGCTGGTTTGGGAAGCAGAGCCCCGGGGGAGGCCAGGTCTGCCTCTACTGTGGTAGCTGTCCTGACACCTGCGTGTTTACACAGGGCCCTGCAGCCTGTGGTGGCCTCTGTGGTGTGCAGACCTGCTCGAGCCGCCCCCACAGCTGGCCCATGAACCCACAAGACCAGCCCTGGGCTGGATGTGCTCGGAGCTGGGTCTGGTTTGGTCAGCCCAGCTCTGGCGGTCACATTTAGCCAAGGACAGAATCATTTGCTTTCGAAGTACCAGAGTAGCACTCAGAGAGGTGCCCAGTGAATATGTGTCACTTCTTTTATCCTGCTCCAAAGAGATAGGCCCTCCCTCCACTCGCAGCAAGGAGAGGGGAAAAATGAAGCTCGAATAAAGGGACAGGTACTATTTCAAAGGCACAGAGACGGGGCCTCTGCTGTGAGTCAGACTTCGGGCCGAAGGCCGGGATTCAGGCATGGAGACTGGCTCTTGCAATCATTCAGAGGAACAGCAGACTCTCTGGAATGGTCACAACAGGGTTTCCCAAGTGCTATGCTAGACATGGCACAGAGACCATGGGACACAGAGACCGTGGGAGCTCCGAGGGGCTTCTTGGAGGAGACAAGGCCTGGGACCAGCGAAGAGAGGAGAGTAGAAGAAAGAAGAAAGTCCAGACAGAAGGCACAGCACAAGCAAGCAGTACGGAGGGGTGAAAGAATCAGGGATGGGGGCCACAGGTAGTCTGTGCTCCTAGGACCAGAGGCAGGCGGGGGGCCGGGTGGGGGAGGTGAGCTGGAGAGGCAGCCTGGGGTCAGTCGGGGGGACTTCATCCTGCAAACCCGTCAGCAAGTGTGAAGCAAGGGAAGGATGGGTAACGTGCATGGTTTTGAAAGATCTCTCTGGTGGCCCCAAGGTAGAGAGAGATAAGGAGGAAGAAGGTTGGGAGACTGGTTAGGATTGGCCAAGACCCACGAGAACGGAGAGGGAGCAGTGACTGGGCAAGGAAAGGAGGAGGTCGGGTGCACAATTCCTGGAGCGGTCCGACAAGTCCAGGGTGAGCCCAGTCTTCGATTAATGGTTGGGTTCTGCATGTAATCATTGAAATGAATACAAAGTTAGTTGACTCATTCATTATCACTTCACTCCTTTTTGTCTTGTCCTTAGAAATGTTTGGTCTGGTAAGTTTGAGAAGATCTTCCCCTGTTGTAATTTATCAAAAAGAAACAGAAGGCATCACACTGCTTCACTGTAGCAGACGCTGAAGCCCCCTGGCCTCCGGGAGGCCTGGCGGGATTGGTGCATGGCTACCCCGGCTCTGGAGGGGGAGCTGGCTGGGGGAGCTCTGAGCTGTCCAGGGGAATCACATGTCAGTGGTCCTCCGCGGTAACTGACCTCATAGCAGACCTTTTCATGGATGCCTTTGCCTCCCTGTTTCACTTCTCTCTCCTACTGGGTCTGCTCCGGGGCAACCCGATCTGAGATGCCCCCGTTCTGGCAGCTGCCCTCTCCCTGGCAGAGGTGTTCTGATGCCTCCTGGATTCCATGTTGGCCCGTCCCTTACGTCTGAGTCTCTGTAGCTGAAGGAAAGGAAATACACTTTAGGGATCCTAGAAGTGGCCATTGACAAATGCTTTTTGGAGACTCTGGGCCTGGGAAGGCATCTTCATCTGCTCAGGCTGATATAACAAAATGCCATAGACTGCGTGGCTTGTGCTGCAGAAATGAATTTTCTCACAGTTCTGGAGGCTGGAAGTCTGAGTTTAGGGAGCCAGTATGGTTGGGTTCTGGTGGGAGCTCTCTTTCTGGCTCCTGGAGGGCCACCTTCCTGCTGGCTTCTTAGGCAGTGGAGAGAAAGCAGTCTCTCTTCCGCTTCTTATAAGGCCACTAACCCAGTCACGACAGCCCCACCTCCAAATGCCATCACACTGGGGTCTAGGCTTCCACATAGGGATATGGGCAGTGGGGAGCACAAAGATTCAGTCCATATTAAAAAAGAAGCAGACAGACTTTTAAACTAAAACTTCTCTCCTTCGACCGACCTCTTCTTTGAGCTGGATTCCCCCCATCCCCCCACCCCCTGGCCCCAAGGAGAAATGTTCATGGCTGTGCTTTTGCTGATAACAGCCAGTGTCTGTGCATGGCCTTCAAGGCTCATCACGGCTCCGTATGACCACGAAAGGCTATGTCTGGGCAGCTGTGGCAACTCCTTGGTAATTCTCCTACCTTTTAAATTTATTTTTAAGTGTTTTTCTCTTTCCCTTCAGGGAGTCCTTTGCTTTTCAGTTATTGCTAATTTAGGGTCCAGAAACAGAAAAGACTTAATGCATTTTGCCATACGGTAAGTTCTTTGCCCTTTTTTTCCCTTTGCAGGTATTTTTATAAAATAAATGTTAGATAACCTGGCATGGCAGGCTTTATATTTAATTGAAGAGATCATATGATACAAAAAACCATTTTCTAGATGGGAAAACTGAGGCTGAGAGCTAAGTCCTTGCTCGGATGCACGCAGACATTGAGTTCTTGGATGGAAACCTTCATTGGTCTGACACCAAGCCTCCACCCCGACGCCTCGGCCACCCTGTGGAAACTGCCAGGTTTAATCTGGCTGTGGCCTCAGTGACTCAAAGTGGGTGGCTCCAGGTGGACGACATGTTACTGTCTGACTTTACCCAACCCACAGCTGACTTCTCACTTCAATGGACAGCAGTCACTTTAGGGGTCAGTGGCCACCCCCCACCCTGAATAGCTGTGATCCCTCTTACCTGTGGTCCCACCTTTCTGTCCTAAGGCAAGCAGCTTGAATGGTCACAGAGATTGGCAAATCTGGCCCATTGCTTGTTTTTTTTCTTTTTTTAATTGTACAAAACCCACAACATGAAATTTCCACCTTAACCATGTCTAGGAGTACAAGTTCAGTGGTACTAAGCACAACCACACTGTTGCACAGACGTTAGCACCATCCATCTCGAGAGTCTTTTCATCTCACAAAACTGATACGAACTCTCAGCTCTCTCCTACACCTGCAGATCTGGTATCCCCCCCCCCCACCGCCCCCAATTCTACTTTCTGTCTCTGTGAGTCTGACTACTCCAGGCACTTCATGTAAGTGGGGATCATGCGGTATTCGTCCTTCGGTGACTGGCTTATTTCACTCAGCATCACGTCCTCAACGTTCATCCCGGCGGTTACATGTATCCGAATGTCCTTCCTCTTTAAGGCTGAATAATAGTCCATTGCACGGATAGACCTCATTTTGCGTCTGATCCTTCTAGGGACCCTTGAGTTGCTTCCACCTTCAGCTGTGGTGAATAACGTGGCTGTGAACAATGGTGCGGAAATTATCACTTGTTTTATAAATAAAATTGTTGGGAAGACGACGATGTCCAGATGAACAGATGAGTAGAAAGGTGATGAGAAAGATGAGTAGAAAGGAGTGTTCCTGTCATACCATGAAATAAAACCAGGATCCCTATGTATTTCCAAAACATTCTGGACATTGTGTCCAAACTGACCTTGCAGACAAATGCAATTGGAGTTTTCATGTGTCTCATAGAGTGTTAATTTATTTTAATTTTTTGGAGGCTTGCAGATGTGAAGTAGTGATATTTGTTTTTCTTATCCTGGATTAAGCGGTGGAGTGAGCCCATGACTCTACTCGGGTGTTTATTTGTCAGCTGAGCTCGGAGACTTGGGGCATTCCAAGCGGAGCTGACCTTCAAGAGGAAACTGCTGGCTACCCCTGACGACTGGTCCCTTCAGCTTCAACAGCGCAGCCAGAGGGAGCATCAGGACCCCCTCAGGGTGGGCAGCTGTACATTTTGGCACGTGGATATTACCACCATTCACATCAGAGAGTGAAGGTGCCCCACCCGAGAGAATCAAATAATAAGTCATTATTATAAGGACATATGTAAAAACAGATATATGTAAATAAGTCCATCACTGCATCACACGCCCTGGTCACATTTCCAATCTTGGTTGTGCATGGCTGTCGCTGCCCCCTCACCCCAAAGAACTCTTTGTATGGCCCGCAATAGTTTTCGCCAACCCAAGAGACCCGTGCTGATGACCTTGGCATTTGATTTTAAAGCGTAGCTTTAGCTAATGGACTTCTCATCAATGGCTTTCGGTGATGCTTTCGTTTAGAGTCTCTCCTCTCCCAAAGTGAAATGGATTCTGGTGTGTGCTTACCCAGCAGTTTCTGAACTTATGCGTGACCTCCTGGCTTGGGTTGGTGCTGTGGCCTTGGC
The DNA here is from genome assembly GCF_024610735.1 of Ursus americanus. NCBI lineage: Eukaryota > Metazoa > Chordata > Mammalia > Carnivora > Ursidae > Ursus > Ursus americanus. Next base: position 39,909,516 of record NC_142152.1, on the reverse strand, counting down.
CATCTGGGGACCGCGGCTCCTGCTGTGACTCACTCCCAGCCCCCGTGGCCCCCAGGAGTCTTGCCCTGCTGGCTCCCAGGGTTTCACTTTCTGTTCCCTCTTCCTGGAACCTAGTTGACCTAGAGGGTCACATGACCACTCTAACCTCGCATTAAGGTCTCCAGCGTTCCCTTCCCAGAAAGGCCTTCGGTCTTCACACACCTGAAATTGTAGCTCCTGCCACTGGCTGTTTGTTACCCTGTTCTGTTTGGACTTGTGGCGCGTCATTACCTGACGCTCTATTACAGGGATCGGCAAACTTTCTATAAAGGGACACACGGTAAATACCTTGAGCTTTGCAGGCTATATAGTCTCTGTTGTAACCGCTTATTCCTGCCCTTTTGGCAGGAAAGCATCCACAGATGATTCGTAAATGGATGAGCGGCACTGTGTCTCAATAAAACTTTATTTACCAAACAGATGATGGGCTGGATTCACTACCTGCCCCGGAACCTAGAACATAGTCGTCATTCAATGAATGTGGAAGCGTAAATAAATGGATGTTTACATTTACCCCTTCCTTTTTTTTTAATTTCAAATTTTTATTGAAATTCCAATTAGTTAACATACAGTGTTATATTAGTTTCAGGTATAGAATTTAGTGATTAATCAGTTACAACACCCAGTGCTCAACACAAGTGCCCTCCTTAATACCCATCACCCATTTAGCCCACCAGTGCCCACCTCCCTCCCGTCCAGCAACCCTTATTACCCCCCCTTTACATATAGTAAAATGGAGGCACTGAACAGTTAATTAAGTTGTTCAAGGTCATACAGCTTGTAAGAGGGGGAGCTAGTAGGTGGGAGAATTTGAATTCTTTTTTTGTTTTGTTTTTTTGTTTACATGCTTCTAATTTTTATTTTATTTTTTTAATTTTTTTATTATATTATGTTAGTCACCATACAGTATCCCTTCCCTTTTAAAAAGAGCTTTACAGAGTTATAATTTGCATGTATGAAGTTCACCCATTTCAAGTGTACAGTTCAATGATTTTTCGTGTATTTGCAAAGTTGTGCAACCACTGCAATCTAATCTTAGAACATTTTCATCACTCCGAAAAGAAACTCTGTGCTCATTATGAACAGCTTCCTCCATTCCCCACACATCCTGTCGCCAGCCCGATGCAACTATTAATCTGCTTGCGTCTGCACGGATTTGCCTGTTCTGGCTATTTCAAATCAACGGAATCATACAACGTGCGGTCTTTCCTGCCTGGCTTCCTTCACCTGGCGTCCTGTTTTCAAGGTTCATCCGTGATGTCGTCTGTGTCTGAACTCCATTCTTTTTTGCTCCCAGATAATATTCCATTTTGTGGCTAGACCACATTTTATTCACCCCGTCACCAGGGGATGGACATTTGGGTTCTTCCCACTCTTGATTTAATTGGGAAACCAGACAAGAATAATGCTGCTGGAGCATTTGTGCACAAGCTTTGTGAGAACAGGTGTTTTTATTTCTCTGGGATGCACAGATAGGGGTGGCATTGCTGGGTCATCCCGGGACACCATTTTGAACATCTTGGGGGGCTGCCGACCTGTTTCCCACAGCAGCTGCCCCATTGCATGTTCCCATCAGGCGGTGGGAGTTCCCTGCGTCCCCGCCATGGTTATTTTCGTCCACCTTTGTGCTTCTAGCCATCCTAGTGGGTGTGAAGTGGGGTCGCATTCTGGTTGCATCTTCTTGATGACTAATGATGTTGAGCATCTTATCATGTCTTTATTGGTCATTCATGTATTTTCTTTGGAGAAACGTCTATTCAGATCCTGTGGCCATTTTTAAATTAGGTTATGTATATTTTTACAGTGGAGTAGACCTGCATTGTATATGCTGGATACACACCCCTTACGGGTATACGATTGGCAACTATTGTTTCCTATTCTGTGGGCCGTCTTTTCAATTTCTTGATGATGTCGTACCAAGCACAGAAGTTTTAAATTTAGACAAAGCGCAATTTATCTGTTTTCTCCTGTTTTGTTGTTTGTGCTTTTGTTGTCATATCTACGAAAACACTACTTCACCTAAGCTCACAAAGACTCACTCCTATATTTTTTTCTAAGAGGTTTATAATTTTAGCTCTCGTATTTTGGTGCTTGATCCTTTTGAGTTGATTTTCTTTTTAAGTGGGCTCCACATCCAGTGTGGAGACCAACATGGGGCTCGAACTCACGACCCTGAGATCAAGACCTGAGCTGAGATCAAGCGTCGGATGCTTAACCGGCTGAGCCACCCACGGCCCCCTTTTGAGTTGATTTTTGTGTATGTGTGAAGTAGGGGCATCCAATTCACTCTTTCGCATGTGGATGACCAGTTGTCCCGGCATCATTCACTGGAAAGACTGCCCTCTCTCAATTTTATTGTCTTGACATCCTTGTCAAGAGTCCATCGACCCTAAATGTGAGAGTTTATTTCAAGATTTGCATTTCTATTCCACTGATCTGTAGTTTGTCCTTAGGCCAGCACTACACTGCCTTGATTGCTATTACTTTGCAGTGAGTTCTGAAATCCGCAAGTGTGAATCCTTCCACTTTGTTCTTTCTCGAGGTTGTGTTGGTGCCCACTTCCTTGTGACTCACAAGCCTACAAAAGGGCTTAGAGCTCTGCCCAGAGAACTTTTGAGTTGGCTCAAAGGAGCGTTAAACACTGTGCTTAACCAGGCCACTGCCTTTTCCAGTCGTCAGAGATCTGTGATGGCATGTCTGTGGGTTCTAGTCCTGGCTTTGCCACTAACTGGCCACAGGCAGTCCCCTCCCCCCGTTGCATCGGAGACACTTCATCTTGAAATAAGAGATTCACACTAGTTGACATCTTCTGTCCTCACTGGAACTGAGATTCTTTGGTCTTGTGACTTTCGAGATACCATCCAATCAGGGGGAAATATTACCGGGTCCATCGGAGCTCCTCTACCCTTTAGGAGAAATGTTGAAAATGACAAATTCAGGGTGAGGTAAAGCAGATGATATTCATTTAATTGCCTGGAGAATTATTACATGTTTTTTACCTCATTAGAAAGTTGTTGTTTTCAGCATTGACCTTAAAAATTAACGTGGGGTCTGTCAGATTCTACGGTAAGGGATTTGTTTGACAATTTGATGATTGTAATCCAGAGTTAATCTTTTTTTTTTTTTTTGGTCTAAATTTATCCACTTGTTTCCTTTCTCTTATTTGAAATCTGACCCAATTATTAAGGGACATTTTTTGAAAATTGGCCTCAAGAAAGGAATTTAAAATCAGAGTAGGAGAGCCGGTGACACAGGTAGAGGCAGGAAGCGTCAGGTGCGTTCTCATCCCCGTCCGCTGCGCACACAGCACATCTCAAAACAATTGACTCATCTAATCTTCAGGATAACCCTATGAAGGGGGCACGATTAATATTATCCTCACTTTATAGTTGGAAAAATTGTGGTTGAGGGTTGGCAGACAGCATGTCTACTTTTCCTCTCATTGTTGAAATGCCATTTTCTCAGGCCGCTCCGGCTTGGAGAGAGGGCCCACTTCCTATGGCCTCTGAGGACCACTGGAGTAAGTAGCATCTTTATCTTACAGATGGTGCTGGACCACTACACCCTTTACTGATTTCTCAAGATTCCTTTTTGTTGTGTTCTGGGCCTGAGTCGTCTCCTCTCCTGGGTGCCTGAGTTTGGATCAGCTGCGGTCAGAAGTACAAAGGGCAGTGTTTCCATGGACTCAATGGGAAAACGGGAGGGTCACATCTCAAATAAAAATGGAAAGAAAGGCCAAAGGCCAGGAGGCACAGCTTAGTGGTCCTCAGAGGCCATAGGAAGTGGGCCCTCTCTCCAAGCCAGAGCGGCCTGAGAAAATGGCACAAAACGTAGTTTTGTGCTTGTGTCTAAAATGAAAAAGGCACAAGAACAAACTCAGGAGGCACAGCTTAGAGGAACTAGGGAGAGGAAGATGAGGGTTTGGGTGCGCAGCTGGGAGGATCGAGTTGGGCGGGGCCTCTGTGCAGGACCTTGTTGGTGCTCCGCCCACATTCCTGCACCACACCTTTCCCTTGGCTTCCCTGTGCTTTAGCGTCTCACCTATGGCACAAGTACCTCTCTTTGGGGACAGCCTTCAGGCTGTTGGGGCTGCCTTGCCATCCCAGGAAGAGAAGAGGAGCTGCCATGCAAGGTTATAACCCCTGGGGTTTCCTTAGCTAATGCAATGTCTGACAGTGAAGGACTCAAAAGCTCCCCATGCAGGATCAGTCTGGATCTGCTCTTCAGGGAGCTTCACAGACTCACTGGGTGTCTTCCTCCACTCTCTAACTAGTTTCCCCTGGGAGAACACCTATAAGAAATCCCTAGCCCATAAATCTTCACCTCAGGGTTCACTTCTGGGAAATCTGATCCCAGATGTCTTCCAAAGCAGTGTATGCTTTGGTTGCATCAACGGGAGTATAGTATCTAGGACAAGGGAGGTGAAAATTCTAATTTATGTTGCTCTGACCATGATAGGAATGTTGGGGTTGGTTGGTTAAAATGACAATTAGAACATTTTAAGGAAGCACAGCCAGTTCAGTGAAAGGGGGTCGTGGTAGTCCAAGAATTCCAAAGGAAGTTGTATGAGAAGGAGTCAGAGAACCTGAGATATCATCCTTGAGAAAACTTAGGAGGAACCAAACCACTGTCTTCAAATATCTTGAGTTCCATCGAAGGGATAAGGAAGTAGCTTATTCTGGGAGGCCCTAAAGGATGGAGTGAGGACTAGGGAGCAGAAGCTGAAGCATGGTAAGTTTGGCTTCATATGAGGAAGACCTTCATAATAAAGTCATTCAAGGATGGGATCGGCTGCCCAGGGAAATGTGGGTTCCCATCATGGGAAGCAACCAAACACGTGATGCACAGGTGTCTCTTGGGGGCTGTAGAGGGGAGTCTCGTACTTCATGGTGATTAGATTGTTACTATTAACATTCTAAAACATGCCTGGAATGTAAAATCAGACCTTCTTCCTGCCCTCAAGGAGCTTCTAGTTTAGTGGGGAAGATACACACACACACACACACACACACACACACAGACACACACACACCCTAAAATGTGATGTGTCCTGAAGCTGTTATGGTGAATATTTTCCTCATGTTGGTGGCAAGGAAGGCTTCTTGGAGGAGCAGACGGTTGATGAACTGATGAAGGTCTCATAGATCAGAAGGAGTCACACAAATTGGAGAGCTCAGGAAGGGCACCCAAAGCCCAGGCACTGGTCGGTGTGGTGGGAAGACCCAACAGGGTTAAAGCTTGTAGGCGACTGAGCCTAGTGAGTGGGGCAGCCATCGGCCTGGCTGGGGAGGCTGTTTCGATCACCTGTGTGTGAAGATTTCCATTTTATTCTGAGAGCTTTGGGAAATCACTGAAGGGTTAGAGTTGGGGGATAGGGGGGATCTGGCTGTTGATGGGAGTGGAAATCTGTTTGGAGGTTGGCTGGATGCCTGTCTTCCTGCTTGCAAGGGGAAGATGTCAGAGATACAAGATTCAGCTGTGACATGGGTGTTGGGCTTGCTCACCTGGGTGGGTGGTGGGGCTGTTTAATGAGGTGGCACGACCGGGGAGGACACATTTTGGAGGAGTAGTTATTATAGTGTCTGGATGAGTTCTGTAATCCCTAATTTCTGTGCTTTTCTCCTTGCTAGACCAGGAGTGCCTGTAGGGAGGGGCCATGTCCTCATCACCTTGCATCACCTGAGCAGCCCAATGGCAGATGAGTGATTCCCTCATTCTACTATTGTCCCAGAGAGGAGAGCTTTCTTGAGATCTGAGGTGATCCTGATGGGTCACAACTTTCTCCCTGAAATTTTCTCTCCTGCTTACTGTGACAGAATGCCTGCACACGTCATGGCCTCAGACCCCCAGGCCCTCATTACTGTTCAGAGATTCTGTTCAAAGATTTTGCTTTTTCATTTGAAGACATTATCCCCCCTTATCTCTGATCTAGACCAGATTGACTTAATGGGAAACAAAAATCTCTTTGGTGACCCAGGGCTGATGCTTGCCAGGCTGTCTCTGGGCTACAGGGGCTGGTGATGTTCCACTGCCTTCTAACAAATGAGCCAGAGACCAGAGACTATGGTAGTGTGTGTGTGTGTGTGTGTGTGTGTGTGTGCGTGTAAGAGAAATTTGTCCTATATTCTCTACTTTATGCTTGTGGGGTTTCAGACACATGCTTGTAGAACAGTTGAAAATCATTTGAGCATCAGCTGACCACTCCATTGTTGGTGGCTGGGTGACATTGAACCCTCTATGGTTTCCGGCCTCTGGGGTCTCCAGCCCCCCTCCCTGCTACGTGGGAGGCAGCCCTTGTGTGTAGTGGGGAAAGTCCTGGACCCAGAGTCACAACTCTTGAGTCTAGGGCAAGTTCTGACTCTCACTGGCCCAGTGACCTTGGGCAAGTCTTCCAACTTCTCAAAACCATGCTTGGGCTATTTTGAAGTGGGGAGACTGGTACCTACTCGGTTGGGTCTCCATGTCATTCTGTTAAATACAAAGTGACTGTGGAAAGCGGGTCAAGCCCCTTTGCCTTCCTGGCTACTGTGTTTCCTTCTGTACAATGGAAAGTGGGATTCAGGGATTCCTGGGGTGTTTTCCTATAGAATGCTCATGTTGTAAAAAAAAAAATATGCTCGTGTTAAATAGCAACAACAGCAACAGCAACAATAAAGAAAAGAAACCTTCCATATAAAACAAGCAGAGATTGGTTAATGATGTCACTGACGTCTCTGGTTTCGGAAGCTGTGAATTTACATGTCTAGAGGAACCAGGTTGAAGCTCAAGATGGAGCTGAGATCAAGAGTTGGAAGCCCAGCTGGGGCGCCTGGGTGGCGCAGTCGTTAAGCGTCTGCCTTCGGCTCAGGGCATGATCCTGGAGTCCTGGGATCGAGCCCCACATCAGGCTCCTCCGCTGGGAGCCTGCTTCTTCTTCTCCCATTCCCCCTGCCTGTGTTCCGTCTCTCACTGGCTGTCTCTCTATCAAATAAATAAATAAAATTAAAAAAAAAAAAGAGTTGGATGCCCAACTGAGCCAGCCAGGTGCCCCATGAAATCTGATTCTTAACGATGAACACCTCAAAGAATTGTAAACACTCTGCAAAGCCAAGTGAGGTCTATCTGTGGGCTGGGTCTGGCCTGCTGATGAAAATGCTACTTCTCCTTGGTCAGTGCCATGGGTGGAGTTCCCCCAGTGAGAAATTCTTAGAGGACAGTGGTAGGGCTCTCCCAGGTGGCAATGCCCAAGATGGCTCTTTACAAGGAGCTTCAGTAAAGGAGCAGAAAGCAAAGGGAGACCAGGTGGAGGGCAGGACCCACACCAGGTGTGTGTGTTCTATGGAGACTGAATGTGTCCCTGCAAAGTTCCTATGTTGAAACTCTAATCCCTGGCGTGATGATTTTCAGCGATGGGGTCTTTGGGAGGTAACTGGGATTAGATGAGGTCATTCAGGTGGAGCCCTCAGGATGGGATTAGTGCCCTTCCTGAAGGGACATGCGAGCTTTCTCATCTTCCTCTCCCACCCCCACCCACGCCTCCTTCCCTGCCATGTGAGGACACAGTGAGCTACAGGCGTGTACATACCAGGAGACGGTCTCTTGTCAGACTCCAGATCCGCCAGCTCCTTGATATTGAACTTCCCAGCCTCCAAACTGTGAGAAATAAATGTCTGTTGTTTAGTTCCCTAGTCTCTGTGGCGGAGCAGACTAAGACAGTGTAGGAGGTGAGCCAGGAGTCGGGGCACCAGAAGCTTATGAAATGTAGGTGGGGGACTCCAGATGCTTTTAAAAGACCAGGGTGGGACACCTTCTCACTGTCCCAGAGGCTGGGGTGAGCCAGCCGGCTCCAGGGGTGACATCTGTGGGGATTCTGGCAGAGGTGGGGAGAAGCAGGGGACCCCATGTGCCGTTCAGCCAAACCTGCCTCGGGGGAAGTGGTGCCCCATTTTGAGCTCCCATAGACCCCAGAGCCTTCTCCACCCTTCACGATGTCCGTGACACCTCGCCTGAGGCTTCCCGTCCCCTTAGGCACATGCATCATTCACAGAGACAGCAGGAAGGGCTGTTGGAGGGATCATCCCCTACGTGGACACTGAGGCTCAGAGAGGAGAACGGCCGGTTCAGGGGCCCACAGTATAGGTGGGCTCCTCTGGGCTGGAATGCACAGTTCCAGAGACCCTTTCCACACCCACCCTCCCTTCTCAAGCTCAACCCGAGGTGGGTGTGGGCCCTGAGGGTTCCTCCATCAGCCACTATGGCTAAAACCCTTCTAGAGAGCGTGGTCTCTGCCTTCTCCTCTGTCTTTGATCTCCCTGCTTTTTAAACACTGGCAATGGTCATAGTTACTATTGGGTAATGTGAGAAGTAGTTTTCCGCTTTGGGGTATACTTTATATTTTCCTGGCATTCCATCTAGACAATGCTGAGAAACACAGGGAAGATGCTTTTCCAAGACACTCCCCTGTGATGCTCTCGGGCTTTTTGTGAACATCAGTGACAGCCTGGTCCTCTCAGGGGGTGGTGTATGAAGTTCCAGTGCATGAAGAAAGAATGCCCGGGGACCCCGGGCACAGGGTCCGGGCAGGGCAGGTCAGCTCTCCCAGATGCCCGGGGTGGTAACTGGGCGGCCTCTTATTCTCCTGACGGCAGGCAGAAGGAAAGGGTCACCTGCAGTCAGGAAGCCCCTGGGTGGGGGGCAGTTGGGGAGAGCCTGTGTGGCCCAGGCCCCCACGGCTGAGGAGCCGGGTTGCATGGCCGGGGTGGCTGCAGCTCTCTGCAACTGAGACACAGCCGTGCAAGCAGGAGCTCCTGAGCCTTCTCCGTCGGGAGCCTTGCGCTGCACGTGCAGGGCTGTGTCCCTTATCGTGAGCTGACCTGGCTTCTGCTGTGTGTGGCCTCAGCCCAAGGGTGACACAGGGGGCACAGGCCAGAGTGGGCTGGAACCTCCCCATCTGACCCCAAGACCCACGTTCTCGCTGCTGCAGGACAAGCTGCCGCAAGAACCAGGCCCCCAGTCCCCTGGCCCCCTGTCTAGTGCTCCTCTGCAGTGATGATGATGATGGTAATAGTAACAGCTAGCATTTAGTGACCCCGTCTGTGTGCGGGGCATTGTGCTGAGGGCTCTGCGCGCGGTTAAAGCGTTGGAACGTTATACGCAACCACGTGAGGCGAATACCGTGATCATCCCCATCTTACAGATGAGGAAGCTGAGTCACAGAAAGGTTTTGCAAGCCACCCAAGGTCATGGGGCCAGGATGAGGCCCCGCTCAGCCTCAAACCCAGACTGTCTTGCTGCAGGACTCGTGTTCTTAGAGGCTCAGTTACGCTCCTGCACCTGCAGAACTTCTGTAGTTCCCAAGGCCCTTCCCAGCTGGTGAGCCGCTTGCAGCGTGGGCTGGCCATGTCCCCCCAGAACCACTGCGTGTCTCTCCAGCAGAGATGCTCGAAGCGTGTTGACGTGAGTGCGACTGGATGGGTAACAGGCTGGCGCGTCTACCGTAGGGCCTCCACAGGCAGAAGTTCCGTCGTATTTGTTGTATTTTTCATGTTCCCAGCGACTCTTCAAGGTGACCGTGTTCTGCCCACTTCTTCGAGGGAGAAGTGGAAGCACAGAGAGGAAAGTGACTTACCCACGGTCACGCAGCTGGAACACAGCACAGACGGTGTCCAACCCGGATCCATCCAAGACACCATTCTGTCCCTCAGAACAAGGCATGCAGGCCGAGCGGACCAGGAGGCAGTGAAATGCCCAGGAAGAGAAAAATCAGAACAAAAAGACGAAGCTCCAGGTGGGGAAGGACGGGTGTGGGTGGGGGGAGCAGGGCTGCCTATGCCTGGCCATGCTCAGTGCTCTGGCACGGCCTCCCATGCGAGGACACTGGGGGTGCTCTGGAGCCCACCTGGGGAGCCAGCGGCTGTGGCTGGGCACCCTGTGACCAGCTGGAGGAAGTGTGGCTGGGCCTGGGTGCAAGGTGCTGGGATCCCAGGGTGGGCAGGTGTGGCAGACATGCCTCTGGCTTTCTTTGTGGAAAATTATTGTGCAGTTGTGAACATATCCCACATTCCTTCTCAGGCATGTTTGGGAGGAGAATGTGGAGGAAGAGGAAGCTTTCCAGGCCAGGATGCAGGGCAGTGAGGACCGAGAGCTTGGTGGGTCCGGCATCTGGCCTGCGGCTGGGGGTCCTCGATGGGCTGAGGACATCGAGAGTCCATCCCACAGCAGAGAGCTGGGGGGCAGTCCACTCCCTTCCCGGAGGTGGGAAAGGCTGGGGGAAGCACAGAGGAGACCAGGCCGGGGTCTTTCTCTCGGTGTTCCATCCACCAAATGGCAAAGAGAAGCGCCACATGGGGCCGAGATATGAGAGGTCGGTAGAGAAAACCAGCTGTGGGTTCAGAGGTGTCGGTAGAAAACTCCCTACGATCCACAGCAGAAATGATCCGTAAGGTAGGACTGGCTGCCCGGGAGAGATGTGGCTGGCTGGGGTGGCAACCTGTCACCCTCTTACCCACGATCTCTGTGATAGTCCTGACCCCGTGGCTCCACCCACGAGATGCCAGCAGACCCTTGTGCTCTGCTGGGGTGGGTTTCTTTGGTCTTGTTCTCTCCCTCTGTGAGGTCATGCGCTCTGTTCGGGGTAACAGGGTGGCCTGCGCCTGGCCTCCTGCATGTAGTTATAGAGGCGTGGGGCGCAGGGGGAGTCTGTCCGCGTCCCCACAGGGTGATCCACAGGTGCGGACTTTTGAGAGGTGGGATATGAAGCTGGTGGATTCTCCCCTTGATGGGAGACATACTTTATGCGTCATCCTGAAACGGCCTGGGGATCGTTACAGTTGTTGGAAGTCCTCTAGACCTGGGGCCGGGAGCGTCTGCCATCGTCCAGACATGCTGGTTTCAGGCTGCCCCACATCTGGTTCTGCCCTCTTGCATTTTTAAATTTGCAGCTCGAAGATCGGTGTCCGCTACCCCACCCCTAACTTCGGTGTGACTTTGCGTGCGGTGCGAACACGTGTGTGTGCAGACGCATGTTTAGAGCTCGACTGCTTTCTCAGCCATTGTAGACCCGTGTGTACACCTTCTGCCTTCTCTACCCACCCAGGCAAGGTACAGATAGCTCTTCGTTCGGGGTATTTTGAGAATGTCACTTCATGACGCTTGGACCCATGTTGAGACAACTCCAGCCATGTTGCAAAACCAAGGTGATGTAAGACTGAGGTCTTGGGGGTTTGTCTACAGGACACACTGTCTCTGCACAATGTTTACACACACACACACACACACACACACACACACACACACACGTCCTTTCAACCTCAGGAAAAGAACACAAGACCAAGACAAAAACCAGCCGATTGGTCATGAGGAGAGACAAGGCTGCATTCATTTCTGATGTTCACGTGAGCGGGCCCACGCTGCCTCAACACCTTCTCCCACAAAATGGGGATGAATCTGTTGACCCCACCTGACATGTCAGGAGGTTCAGACAAGGAAGATCGTTCTAAGCCACGTGGGCAGGAGGCAATGTGCGGTTGAGGGGGCACAATGCGTGTCTGTTTGCCTTATTCCTGAAATAAGGACGAAGATACTATATTTCTGTCAACTCTGCTAACTAACCTTCAGGTCAGCTTTCTCGTGGGCTCGGTGCGGTGCTAAGGGAGTGTCTTAGGTTCCCAGAGCTGTACTAACCAGTTACCACACACTGGGGGGCTTAAAGCTACAGCAATCGGCTTTCTCACCGTTCGGAGGGAGACTCCGGTCTGTGTCTCTGTTGTAGCTGCTGGCGGCTCTGGCCATCTTGGATCCTGGGATTGAGACACATCACTCACTTGTCTTTGCGTGGTTGCCCCTCACGATGGGGTGGTGGGTGTCTGTCTTTTCTCCAACTGGACGCTTGTGGATGTGGGGCCGGTGGGATAAGCCACGAGTATCCCATCTGGAGATCCTTAATTTCAGTGCACCCTCAAAGACCTTTTTCCCACATGAGAGCATATCCTTAGGTTCTGGATGGACACGCCTCCTGGGGAAGAGGGGCTACCATTCAACCCACTAAGGGCAGGTAGTGCGTATCCTCCCACCTCACAGACAGGACACCTGAGGTCGAGAAGAGCAAAATAAGTTGTTCTAGACTTAACAGTGACAGACCTGGAAGTCACTTCAGGTCTCTCTGGCTTTAAAACCCACGCTCTGTCAAATGGATGGTTTCCCCTCATTCCACATTCCTAATAATCACAGCCACTGTTGACAGTATCTGGCATTTGCCACAGATTTTTTTCTAACCTTCATGTCAACCCTGGATGGTGCAGGGTTTCCTTTTGTGCAGCTGAGATCCATGAGGTTGTAAAGGGCAATATGTCTTGCTCACGGTAACACAACTGGTAAGAGCCTAAGTGTGAGTTTGGACCCTGCATTGGCCAGCTCCAGACTTTGGACTCTTTCTTCTGACCTCTATGTAGTTTGCTGTTCAGCTGGGGTGTCAGCATTTGTCACCGCTCAACAAGGTGGTTGACCTGCTGGCTGACTCCTGGTGTAGACCACCCTGCCTCCCAGTTCCGTTTCCCCTTCATGATACGTCCTGGTCCCCTGGTACATGACGAGCGAGGACACGGGGTGTTCATTTCATTGCCTCTGTCTTTATGGCTGCGTGAAGTAACGGAGCGTGATTATTAAATTCGAGCCTCCTTCTGCATCTGCTTGCTCCCAGGCTATGTTCTCCGGCCAAGTCCTCCGGGCAGGCCATGAACCAGATGTGAGCCTTCACATCTTCAGGACTGGAGTCTGTCACTTGGTTTGGATCACAGGAACAATTTCAGCCCATGGTCTTTGATGTTGGCTCTTTGGTTTCATAAAAATTATATGGAAAGTTATAAAAGAGTGATAAAGCCTTCCAGTTTTACCACCAAATGGAAAAGTTGTCCACACAAAGACTTTATAACCATCTTGTAGCAATTTCGAGGCTCTGCCAGCATTTTAGCTGATTATGCATTCGAGAGGTCTCTGAAAGAAGCGCTAACCTTTGGTGTCATGTGGACAAGATGGAAAGGCAGCTACAGAGCTTCTGGGTTTCAAAGTTTGGACTTGGAAACTGGATTTTCTTGGAAGGAGTGGACATTTGCCTGGTGGACAAGACCGATTTCCTCTGACCAGATACCGCCTCTCTCGGATAGGCCATCTTCTAGAAGTATAAGCTATTCACAACCCCTGTAAAAGTCACGCTGGTCGGAGGCAGCTCCTGTACTGTCGGAAGAGGCTGCTGAGTCGGGGGGCCTGGGAGTCCGTCACGCACTGGCTGCTCCTGAGCTCTGGGGCTACAGAACCTCACCTTTTTGAGCCCCAGTTTCTCTGCATGACCACACAACCACGATAGCTTCACGGTTCTGAGGAGAGGCCAAATGGCACCGTATAAGGCATAGCTGTATCAGTCCTGAAGGACCACTCGAACTTTTGTTAACATCGTTGTCAATTGATACCGTTCGATAAAATCCTTGAGCACGTATGTCCTGTATGATGCTTGAGCTTATCTCCTGGGAACTGGGGTTAGTAACTGTTTTTATTTAAAACCCTCACTATTTTTGCTTGCTTTCTTCTTTTTTTTAATGATTTTTTATTATATTATGTTAGTCACCATACAGTACATCCCCGGTTTCCGATGTAAAGCTCGATGATATTTTTGCTTTCTGATCCTAAGAAAGGAACATTTATACAACCTGGGTGGATTGGCTCCCAGGGCTGCCATGACACACGACAGCAAACCAGGAGGTCAACGCAGCAAGACTACATCGTCTCACAGGTTTGGAGGCCAGAAGTCGGAGATGAAGGAGCAGGGCTGTGCTCCCTTTGAGGACTCCAGAGCAGAGTCCATTTCTGGCTCCCCCCGGCGTCCGGTGGCTCCGGGATTTCTTTGGTTTGAGGCTAGAGCACTCCGATCTCTGTGTTTTCACCTATGTGTCAAAGCTCCTCGTGCCTTTCTTTAATAAGGACACTTGTCAAGAAATTGGGTCTGCCCAGTCAATCAAGGACGGTCTCATTTAAAGATCCTTAATTTAATTTTATCGGTAGAGACCCTTTTTTCAAATAAGGTTACATTCATAGCTTCCCAGGGGGCCTATCTCCTGAGGGGCCACCATTCAAGCCACGACACTAGGTATTTGTGAAAAATTAAGACCTCCCTTGGACTGAAGGTAGCTTACCTCTGAAGGATGACCTTCTGAGCCATCCTGCTGTATCATTTCAAGGGGACACAGGCTGGCACGAAGCACTCACTTTTCTTTTTTGTTACGTCTCACTACAGAGCTTTCTGTTAGACAATAAGCCGGCAGAGTGGGAATTCAATGAAAATAACATTAACGTGCAGACAGAAATGCCCCCTCCTCTGGCGTTTGGTAGGACAGTGGTGCTTTGAAAACAGGGACACTTCATTTCCTTATACCCGTCAGCTCGGGACATGTCAGCAGCAGGGTCACCTGCACCTAATGACAGCCAGGTAGAGGAGAGAACAAAGTGACTCACCAGTGCGAAATCTGGCCACACGTGTGTCTGAGAGTGAGTGCACGTGTTCTGAGTGCTGGGGTTTCTCAGAGAAGCGAAGCAGCGGAAGACCACGGGGCAAGTGTTGTGGGGTTTGGGGACATCACTCGTGTGACAGATGTTTGGGATGCAAGATAGGAGGTGGACATGGAGATCGGAGGAGCCTGGAGACTGTGGCATCCCGCGGGTCCCCAGGGCCTGCTGTGTGTGAGGTACACAGGACGGCAGGCACATGGAAGTCTCTCCAGACATGTTAGTTAAATGACATCAAATGGCTCAAAGCTGAGACTCAGATACACATTTGAAAGCCGATGGGCTCCCTGCCTGGGAGCACAGAGTGCTCTAGACCACCTCATACGTGGCTCTCCCATGGGCTCTGTCAGGTGGGCATCACCCCCGGAAGCCCAGAGCCTTCTAGCCCCCTGCATCTCTCAGCCTGCATCCAGCTCACCAGGGTGGCTACTGTGCTCCTCGGCTGGTCTCTGGCATGCTTCTGCTCCACCTGTGCAAAGGCCCTGGGGTCTGCCTTCCCTGGGAGTCCCTAAGGCCACCTGTGTCCATCTCTCTTCCCGGCCGTCCTGCAATTCGTGCACACTCTTTTCTCCAGAAGGCACTTACAATCGCTTTTCTCCTCTGCTGCCTATCCTTGTGCTTCCCTACCTCTGTGGTCCTGGCACCATCCTCCAGCGAAGCCCACTGTGACCTGAGGTCTGGAGTTGTTAGCTCTGGGTCCTCAGCATGTGGCCAGGACTTGGCACATGGGAAGTTGAGCACATGTTTGGTGGGTGAACGGAGGACGCTGTCTTCCCGGCTTCGGAGCTCCCACGGCCTGGGTCCTGAGGCAGCGCCTGGGAGAGCACTGGCTCCTCCCTGATCCCCCTTTAAAGCTTAGGCCCAGGTGTGGCCCAGTGACCCCGTCCGATCTGCACACAGATGAGGCCAGGCTCCTCGGGTTTCAGCATGATTTATGGAGGCCTGGGAGCGGTAGATGGAAATACTCATGGGGTCTCGAAAACTTGCAGCCTGGGGTCCCCCCAGAGGGTCTATATATTTCCAGTTCCCCCTCCACCCACACCCAGTGGACATCATCCACGTGACACCACTTCTGGCTGTGTCCCCTCCAGGTCTGGACTGAGACTCAGGAACCCAAGGGATCATGCAGTCCGCTTCCCAGGTGGGCCTGTGCCCTCCTCAGCCCCCACCTCTGCCCCTTGCTGATCAGGGTTTATAATTTTACCGACTTTCTCCCTTAGTATCTCTCTCCCCACCTCCAAAGGTACCATAACTTCCCGTAAGCTGAGACCGGGTTACAATTCTTCCATTGTAATCGGGAGCCTTATTCCAATCATGGGTCTTTAAGGGCAGAGGGCTGAAGACAGACAAACCACGAGCCGGCTGGAGGTGCAGCTCCTGAGCCCACACGTGTGGGTCATTCCTCGTCCGCAGAAGGGAGGTGGCCGTTTCTCCGCTGTCTGGCCCGGCAAGACAAAGTAGGAAACTGCAAGGTGAATTCTGGGTCTTGGTGGGGTAGCATAGGCTCAGATCATGAGCTGGCCGACTGCAAGCCCGGTGCTTGGCACGCACCGGGAGCTGAGGGGAGGAGAGGCCTAGAGCTGTGGGGGCACGGGGAGGCCAAGGATGGCCAGCGCGGTGCCAGCACTAGGTAGCCTTGCACTAAGGCAGTCCCACTCACAGCATCCCTCATACGCAGGTGTGAGTGGTCCTTGGGACTTGCAGAGTCTGACCTTGACGTCTCCCCCGTTCCAGGCTGTCACCTTTTTCCTGGGCACCTGTCACAGTTTTTTTATGGTCATCCACACCTGCTCTTGCCTGTGTAATTCATTCTCCACACTGCGTGGAACAAGCTTTTAAGAATACTGACCTGAGCACATGTTCCCAAGCTTGGGACCTCACTGTTTCCTGTGGCTCATGGGGTCAAGTCCCCTGACCTTAATGTATCCGTGAGCCTGATGCCTCAGGAACCTGGCCTGCACTTACCAAACCCCTTCCATGCCCCGATGGCAGCCCGTTTTCTGTCCCCTGAAACCCTCTGTCAGTCCCACCCCAGGGTCTTTGCTTATGCTGGTTGCTCCACTTAGAGGACCCTTCCCTCCTCCTTTGCGTGGCTCATGCCTAGTCGTTCTCTGGATCTCTGCAGACTTCCAACCTGTTACAGGCCCTCACAGCCTGTTGTGCCTTCCCTTCACAGATTTCAATTATATAGTCATTGGATTACTGTATTTGCAATTTGCCGATATGGTTATTTGGTTAATAGCTGGCACCCTGGTGACCCTGGATTAAGTACTCCAACCATATTTATTGGGTACCTACTATGTGCTAGCAATGGTGTCAGCTACAGCTGTTGCTCTGCAAGCCTCATGCACATGGAGACGCTACCTGCCCGGCTCACCATACGTAGTGCCGGGCATGACCTCGGAGCTCAGTAAACGTTTGCTGAATGACTATATGAACAGCTGAGCACATCGACTATCTCAGCGCCCAGGGGAGGCTCTACCAAGGCCAGGTGACACAGTCAGGAAGCCTGAGTCTGCAGTTCTGATAGAGACACTGGGAGTCTGTGTCACCCAGCGTCACAGGGAACTATTCACGTCAAGAACCCACACCAGGCTTTCCTGATCCAGGCCCAGCATCTTTCCCCAAATTCCCTCCTCCCGGACACTCACCTCTCAAGGGGATTAATTTCTTTCTTTTTTTCTTTTTTGTTTCAAAATGTTGTTTAAATTCTAGTTAGTTGGGGCCCCTGGGTGGCTGAGTCGTTAAGTGTCTGCCTTCGGCTCAGGTCATGAGCCCGGAGTCCTGGGATCGAGCCCAGCATCCGGCTCCCTGCTCCGCTGGGAGGCTGCTTCTTCCTCTCCCACTCCCCCTGCTTGTGTTCCCTCTCTCGCTGTATCTCTCTCTCTGTCAAACAAATAAATAAAATCTTTAAAGAAATAAAAATAAATAAATTCTAGTTAGTTAACATATAGAGTAATATTGGTTTCGGGAGTAGAATTTAGTGATTCATCCCTTACATAAAACACCCAGTGCTCATCCCAACTAGCGCCCTGCTTCATACCCATCCCCCACCTAGCCCATCCCCCACCCACCTCCCTCCATCCACCCTCGGTTTGTTCTCTAGAGTCAAGGAGACTGATTTCTTGTGCCAGCTGTATTTTGGCATTCACCACGTTGACGAAAGTGATCGTGTTGGATGTCTCACGCCATGCTGTGACTCGGGTAAGCCTTCTCTGTTTGGTACACAATGAGCTCGATGTCCGGGAAGGTCAGATGCCAACAGAGCGGGCCCTTGAACTTTCAAAACACACATTCCCTCCACCAGGCGTTATTGATAACCCGGCTTCCAAGCCATTGACACTCCCGCGCTCACTGGTCTCCATGGTTATTTTTGATACAAATTTATCTCAGTGTTCCCTTAAAATTTAACCCAGTGGTTGAAGTTGGGGCAGGGGGGAGCCTCGTGGTCAGAGTCATGAGGCCATAAATCCACGTCAGTCTGTGGCCTGGACATTTTGCTGCGAACTGTGGGCCACCGTTCTTGGCAGGCGCGCTTCTGGGTAACCATGCGTGGATCCTCTGCTCCCCCGGCCACGATGAAGCTGTAGGAGCTAATATATTCTGAGTCAGACCAACTGCCGCTCATGAAGGGGGAAAAAAAAGACTTGCTTGAGTAACCGTAATAATTGGAAAATTATTTTGATAGCCTGAAACAATCTAATATATTACAGAATTTTATTAAAATAATATCAAATCAAATTAACTGCTATTCCATAATGAATTAGGTAACAAGGTAGGCAGATATTAATCGGCCTTGGCTTCTAGGCAGGGGAGCCCGGAATTTATTAGTTCTTGCGGCTGGCATGAGGGTGTAGGCAGAAACCACTCTCGCCGCTGCCGAGAGGGAACCCCCTGAGACGAGCGGGCTTTTACTTCTTCTCTCCCCCACCCCACTTCTACTTTCTAATCCATCATTAAACACTTGTATTTCTTTTATGTAGGGTCTTATGAAATTTTTAATTTTTTAATTGCTTTGTGATTTAATAATGAGGACTTTTCATTTTGCCCGAATAAGGAACGAGATGGGGATATTGAAATTCTTTCACCTTCTCCACCCTGATAACCTTCTTCCCCTCTCCTGGTCTCTTTCATTTCCCGTCCTAGATGTAAGCTGTCTGATCTCAAAGGGGACAATTTGCAGGGGAAGCGGGTGTAGGTTGCCTGGACGTATGCTCTTTTGAAAAGCAGATGGGAGTCCCCCCAAGGGGCATGCGGGGACAGTCTCGGAGAAGCCACTGGCGAGCTCCAGCGGGCAGGTTTCCTGATGATTCAATGAGCTGGAGCCCCTAAATAATTCAGCTCCCATTTCACCTTTTGGGACTTTCTCAGCATTCTGACTTGGTGCTTTCCCACTGTTAAAATGTCTTAACACTGTGGAGCACAATCGTAACAACAGTCTTAGGGCACATCGGGTGACTGGCTGGGGTTCCACCAGCTCCAAGCTCTACCTGGCTACAGGAAGCCACACCTCTGGCCCTCCGAGGCCCACCTGTGGTGCATGTCTTGGAAAGCTCTCCGTAGCTGATGTTATTTCCAATCCTTAGGCAGCCTGCGAGACCTGGAGGCGCTTGCCAGCTTTAGAAATGTCAGGGGGTGCCATGATTTCTCTGGACCTCAGTTTGCTCATCTGTTCAATGGGGATTAAACAACCATGAGAAGTCATTATAAGGCATAGAGATACTGTCATAGAAGCATAGTGCATAGCGTTCACTTAGCCAATGGTAGTTCATTAAGTGCCACCGAGGTGGGGCTTGGTGGGTAATGACCACCAGGCATTATCAGGAGGAACCTTCATAATAACCCAGACAGTGTGAGTACCGTTGCACTCCCATCTTACAGATGGGTAAGGTGAGGCCTGGAGTACTTGCCCAATGGCGTGTTGCCAGCCAACGGGGGAGCGTGTTCAGAAACCGGTTCTGTCTGATAGCACAGCTTTTCTGCCACACTAAGCATCGGATGTTTCCTGCTTTTGATTTGGATTCTTTCTGATTTGGGTATGCCCCTTAAAGGAAGTTCGGTTCTAGATCAAAGCTGAAGCAGAAGATTAAACATGGAGGAGCCTCGTAAATTCTGAGTAATGAGGAAAAAGTATTTCACTTCAAGAGAAACGTGGAGTGGAAAGAAAAACACGTGTTGTCACTCCCCCCTTCCCCCCTTCCCCCCACACGGTGTGGTCACATGTTCTGCATTTCTTGTCTTTATTGACAAGGACCTGTCAAAGCTCTTTGACAAATGTCCTGATTTAAGGAAACAGCATCTGCTCACCTGCAGTATTTCACAGCGAGGGAGCATCTCGTTTTTGATGAGGGGGTTGTGGCGATGGAGGGGAATGCGCGTTCCCTCAACAGCAGGGTAGGGTGGAAATACGAGCACAGCTCAAACGCCCATGACAGCCCCGGGGCTCGAGGATCTGCCTCGCCCTCTTGTCGGAGGGATTGTCATTGATGTCTTTGGCACCAGCACCCTGACTTCTTCGGGGGGTCGGACACTGCTGGCTGTATTATCAGAGGGTCTGACAATTAAGTGGCTGCTCTCGCCTTAGCCAAGGGGCAGACAAGTGACCTTCCACAGGTCAGTTGGACTAATCATCCCCCAACTTGCATCCCCAGGTGAAGTGGGATAATGCGAGAAAGATAGCAATACGAAAAACCAACCAACACTAAGATGACAGTGGGGGTCCTTTCGCCCCTGTCGTCCCCTAAGGGTGCCTTGAGGAGGACCTGGATTTAGGTCAGGAGTGGACCTTATTTAGAAAAGGTTTACAAATTCTGTTGCAGGCCCAGATGATAGCACCACTCTTTACGTATAAGAAAGGCACACACGGTGAGAACAGTGGGAAACACTGATGCCCCGTGCTAAGTCCAGGACTGTAACTGAAATCCTTCTGTAGGTAACCAACCTTCCAGCCCCTCTGTTCGAGGGCTATTAGCCAGCCTCGGGCTAAGTGTGAGCGTCCATCCACACCACATGCACGCGTACAGACACACACATGCACACACCACATGCACGCGTACAGACACACACACGTGCACACACTGCATGCACGCAGACACACGCACACACTCAGACACACACAAACGTAGCCGGTGAACACAACAGGCGTCACGCTCTATTGGCGGGAGGTAATTTAAGATGATTTAAGTCAGGAGGTGACCAGGGTCTCCCTCCCCATTTTGGGGGGGCGAGGCGGCGCCTGGTGGATGGCTATTTTTAGATTCGGTGGGAGAAAGGAAGGTGTCCTGGAGGAGGGGAGAAAGCTGGTGAAGGCCCACACGAGGCATGCTGTGCCAGACTGAAGGCAGAGGGGGCAGCTCCCGGCATGGCGCCAAGGTCTTGCGGGTGGGATTCCACCTGTTCACCCAGAGGCTTCCAGCAGCCAGGACTCTTTTACACACAGTGTCCTTCCAAGAGGTGGTGGAAGGGGTGGGGGCACGGCAACTGCTTTAATGAGCCATGCGGACCTGAGCTCTTATTTTTCAGCTTGCGATGGAATGGAAAGTGCTTTCAGACTCTCTCTCTCCACGACTGCAGGCAGCCTCCCTGGGCAGAGGGTGGTCAGGGTTTGGTAACTTGGGGGTGCATCATTGTTTTTCTTCACGGAGGGAAAAAGCCCCAGGACAAAAGGTAAAACTCAGATAAATTGAATAAGGAATGGTTCTCACTGCAAATATAGCTCGTGGGTTTGTTTATTTAGGAGCTTTTTTCTCCTGTGTCTGAGTGCTTGTGGCTACTATTTTGGGGTGAAGCTGCACCCACTTTCATGTTAAAAGGCGCCCAGTAAGAGACCCTCATGATGGGTGACGTTCCAGGGCGGGGTGGAGAGAGGGGAAGGGCTCAGTGAGTCCTCCCAGATGAGTTGATTTACTTGGGATGAAATTATAGCATTATGGGGAAGATACAGCACATCGCCAGTCGCTTTCCTACTAAGAAAGTCCACTGACAAGCATTTTCCTAACACAGTAAATATTTTGACTAACAGGTCAGAGGTCAGACACAGGCAACTTTATCACTTAGTGAGAAGACAGAACTGTGGTCACCAAGAGTCACCAGCAGAGAGGAGCCCTAGCACCCTTCATCACATTCGGTTCCATCCTTTTGGCCAGTGCCTGGAGGGAGCTCATGTAGCAGCCAAAGAGTTGATCGTGTTTCTGTTCACGTGAGCACATTGTTGGGGGTTTTATTTCTTTATTTGAGAGAGAGAGAAGAGAGCACAAGTGGGGAGGAGGAGAGAGAGGGAGAGAGGGGCAGAAGGAGAGGGAGAAGCAGATTCCCCTCCGAGCGGGGAGCCTCCTGTAGGGCTCAATCCCAGGATCTCGAGATCATGACCCAGGCCAAAGGCAGACACCCAACAGACCGAGCCACCCAGGTGCCCCTGGTTGGGATTTTTAAACAGTGTGGGACTGAAGCAGACAGAGAAGTTGCCTAGATGCCAATACGGATGCACGAATGGACGCAAATTCTCGCTGATTCAGCCACATTTCATAAAATTGATAAAAATCAATTCAGTTGTGTCTTGCTTAATAACTACAAGACAGCTAGGGACATTTTTGTGTGTGTGTGTTTTTGGGTTTTTTCTATACAGATGGTAATTAATTTAAAACATCATTATATTAAAATCAAACACAGACATGTTATACAGTGGAATGCAATATTCACATGACATTTTAAGATATATGAGACTTCATGGAGAAATTTCATGTTTGTAAAAGATTCTGTAGGCCTGGGGTACCAAATGACCCTGATCCCACCCCTGCCCTAGGCATGAGGGACTCATCTTTGAAAAAACATCAAGGCTTTGAGGTAAGAAGATTTTGCAACTGTAAGGGTAAGAGATATCCTTTTGTAAAGATTTTATTTATTTATTTTTTAGAGAGAGAGAGGTGGAGGGAGGAGCAGAGGGGGAGGGAGAAGCAGACTTTGTGCTGAGCGTGGAGACTGACACGGGGCTCGATCCCATGACCCTGAGATCACGACCTAAGCCGAACCAAGAATCAGATGCTTAATCGACTGAGCCACCCAGGGACCCCAAGAGATATTCTTTTTTTTAGACCAAGACAGAATACTCTTTTCAAATTCTACACAGCGTGGGGTCTACAAGGTCTGAATTAATGGACGATTGAATGAAAATGCCCTATTAGGCTGCAAGAGAGCATGTGGTATAAGAGATCACCACTCACCAGGTCTTCCTTCCAAGGCGGGCTCGGTCAACAGGCAGCCGAAGCGAAATTCACAGTGAAGGACTTCCCCAGTGTCTGAGCCACACAGGCAAAGTCAATTTTGTGCCTTTTTAACATGTTTTGGATATAAAACGCAGCCCAAATGAAGTGAATGCCTCTCTTGTGGATAATTGCTTCCAAAAGAATGAGTCCCAAACAACTCCCTTGATGCTTACATGGGAAAAAATAATAATAAAAAGGATTTAAAATTAAGGACAAAAAGAATAAAAGGGTAGATAAAATCTGAAATGCATCGGAGGGAAGATAAAGTGACTTTTTGGCAGCGACTTTAATAGAAGCTTTGCTTCAAAAGTCATCTGACTCTGGTGTTAATCTCTGGCTTCTTTGCTACAGCCCTCCTGAATGCCCGCTGCTCTGTTATCTCAGTGAAAAAGGAGATACAGCGCAAATCAGAATCGGCCGAAACGAGTTACTCCACATTTCCGGTTTCCGTCAATGGGTAATGAGAGATCACGCTGCTTAACCCATCTTGGCAAAGATTATGGAGTGGCCTTTCGTTTTCTAAACCTGGCTCTGGGCCACCCCAGTGCAAGAGTGGCTCACCGTCGTCCAGGGGCGAGGCTGCAGAGAGGCTAGACGGTGGGAGAGGAGAGAATTCAGGAGACCACAGCAAAGGAGAAGCTTCTATTGCCTGTGCCTCAAGGGGAGTGCTTGACTGGAGCCTGTGGTTTAGGGGTTGTGATGATTCACGGAGAAGGAATAGTGGGCCAGGCTGAGGGTGCTGGCAGCGGTGAGTGACCAGCAGGGTAGGAATTCCCACACCGTCCGGCCTGCCCCATCCCTGGCTCCAGGAGCGTGTCAGGAGAGCAGGTGCTCATGACGTTAGCTCCCCGGCTTTCCTCTTCCCACCAGGATGAGCCCCCGTGCAGCAGCCTGAGGGGACCCGGGGAACCTAGAACAGAGATGGCCTGATGTCAGCTCTGGAGCAAGAGCTGCATATGCCGAGGGCTACCGCTGATTTATGTCATTTGCAAAATGGGAGCAATGAATCTGGCTTCTAGACTTTGCAGAGAAGATGCAAAAGTTCACCGGAACATCCTTTGTTTTTGCTGGAGACAGGTCAGGGGCATTATCATTTGTACGATTCTTCACTTCTGTGAATGCAGCAGCTCCTGTCACAATAGACACCAGGATCCCTTTGAAAAAGAAACGTTAAGTCAAGGAGTTATTTCCCAGAACAAGGGACATTATCCAGAGTCTGTGACCATAGACACGCCAAGGCAGGAAAAATGGTTCTCTGGCGGTCTGGTTTGCTCAGGCTGCACACGGTAACAAGGTACCGCAACCCAGCGGCTTAAACAACAGGACATTTGTTCTCTCCCGGTTCTGGAGCCTGGGAATCTGCGATTGAGGTGTCGGTAGGGCCATGCTCGCTCTGAAAGCTGTAGGCTCTAGGGACGGGTGTGTTCCAGGTCTCTTCCCCAGCTTCTGGTGGTCTCTTTGCCTGTGGCACCTTACCTCCAGCCTTCCCATGGTGTTCTCCCTGCATGTGTGTCTGTGTCCAAATTCCCACTTTTTGTAAGGACACCGGTCACCTTGGATCAGGGGTCCGCTCTATTCCAGTATGACTTCATCTTAACTAATTATATTTGCAATGACCTTACTTCTAAATAAGATCATTCTTCAAGGGGTCGGGGGTTAGGGCATCAACATATGACTATGGGGAGACACAGTTCAACCTAGAGCAATGGCCAAAATGAAGCTTCGAACACTCCACGGCCTTTAGCCCTTTCTGGGGCTTCCCAGCTTGCTTTAGCGTACCTGAATGCTGTGCAAGAGGAAAGAAATCCGTTTCATACATTCCCCTGTACGTTTGAAATGTCTTCGACTTTCATTTTATTCTAATTTTTTTATTGTGGTACAATGCAGAGCTTGATAATTTCTTACAGATGTAAACATCTATGTAACCCATATTTCATGAAGATAGAGACAATTCCATCCTCTCAGGGAGTTCTTCGTGCCCCTGGCCAGTCATCCCTCCTAAGAAACAGCCATTGCCAATAATATTTCTTTCACCATAGATTAACTTGGCCCATTCTAGAACTTTCTATAATGGAATTGTATAGGCTCTCTGTTGTGTCTGTTTTCTTTGATGCAGCATGATGTCTTTGGGGTTCACCATGGTGTGGTATTTATCCATAGTTTGTTCCTTTTTATTAAGGGAGAGAATTCTATTGTATGGGCTTAGTACAGTGTATCCATTTACCTGGTGAGGGACGTTTGGGTTGTTTCCAGATTTGCTATTACTAGTGAAGCAGCGGTGACCATTCACGAGCCTGTGATTTTATTTCTACATCTAGGAGTAGACTTGCTGGGTCATGGGGGAACTGTAGCCTTCACTTTAGATTCAACCACCACACGGTTTTCTAAACTGGTTTGGCCATTTTACCTTCCCACCAGCAATGAATATGAGTTCTGGTTACTCAACATCCTTGTCAGCATTGGGTATTGTCAGTTTTTTTTAGTTTTAGCCATTTTCATGCATGTATAGCTGTGTCTCATCGTGGTATTAGTGTTAATTTCTTTGATGAGTAGTGAAACTCATAGCAACCGAAACAGCGTGATGTTGGCATGAGGACAGACACATATGAGGACGAACAGAATAGGGAACTTAAAAATAGATGCACACGGATAAGGTCAACTGATTTGCAACAGAGACACCAAAACAATTCAACAGAGAAAAGTCTTTAAAAAAAAATGGTGCTGAAACTGTTGGATACTTAAGTGGAAAATAATGTATCTTGGCCCTTACCTTACCCCATATATGGGAAGTGATTCAAGGTGGATCATAGCTCTAAACGTAAAAGGTAGAACTATAAAGAAAACATAGGAGATTATTTTTCGGACCTCTGGGCCAGGGAAATATGTTTTTTAAGAGGACACAGAAAGTATTAAGTACTTTAAAAAATTGATAAGTTGGTCTTCATCAAAATGAAATACTTCTACTCATCAAGAAAATGAACAGGCAAGCCACCAAAGAGGGGAAAAAAAAGTATTTGCAGTACATGTAATATCTGCAAAGGGATGGTTACCAGCATATATAAAGATCCCCCACAAATCAATAGTAAAAAAACAAACGATCCAACAAAAAATGCAAAATATTTGAACAGATTCTTTAAAAAGGGCACTACCACATGGTCAATAAGCACTTGAAAATACGCCTAGCAGGGACATGTGGGATGTGACTCTTTGTTTTTTAGAACCAGGGTTTTCCTGGCTCATTTGACCAGTGTAGAACTGGCAGTGTGTAGTGCTGAAGGCTCACATTCAATCTCGATCCCTGGGTTTGAATATCAGCCCAATCGCTGAGCTTTGGCATTAGGTTGCCCCTCTGTGCCTCAGTCTCCCCGTGTATACAGTAAGGGTCATGCCAGTTGGCAGGAACCCGTGGGTAGACGTCACATGTGCTCAGAGCAGTGCCTGGCACATGGTGAGTGCTCCATACATGTTATCTACTGTCACTGAGCCTCCTCTGTGAAGGTCTGACCTTTACTTGTACCCCGCAAAAGCAGGGTTCCACCGAACCCACTTTGGAAAACACAGCCCGGACAGGACAGGCAGTCTGGAAGGAACTGACACTGTGAGAAGCAGGAAGGTACTAACTTCACCCCGTACAGCCTCCCCCAACCCTGGAGACCACTCTCATGGGAGAGAAAAAGTGGGGTGCTCCATCCAGTGAGGACCCCTCTGTCTTGTTCAGGGCAGCAGCCCTGGGCCTGGAACAGTGCTGGACATTCCACGTGCACTCAGCCCACGCCGACTGAATGAACGCATTCCTGAGCTCCAAGCCTTGAGATGCCGTCAGTCTCCAGGGACAGGGTCCAGGAACCGGCTGCCCAGACCAGCAGCTCGAGAGGGGACGGCCCCCCCGTTCAGGGGTCCTTGACGCTACTCTACTCCATCACCTCTGAAGTCAAACACGGTGGCAATTGTAGGTCTGAAATTGCTAAAGAGCCACTGTCCCCCTAGCAAGGATTATCGGGGTTTAACAGTTTTCTCTGTAAATGGCCTCCATGTGGAGAGGATTGTAGGTTCTGGAAATCTGGAGTCTGGACAATTGGCTACTTCAGCACGGAGGGAGCCAAAGTCAACATGCAAAGCTCCAGAGGCCCAGTTAGCAGGACCTCGCAGGTCAACGAAGATCCAGCTTGCAGTACTCAGCTCATGAAACAGAGCTTCCTACCATCCCTCCACCACTCTCCCTCCCTTCCCTTCCCTCCCTCCCTCCCTCTTTGCTTCCTTCCTTCCTTCCTTCCTTCCTTCCTTCCTTCCTTCCTTCCTTCCTTCCTTCCCTGTTAGATTTCTCTTTCCTCGACTGCTTACATCTGACTCATTACCAGATTTTGCCAGGGCCCCTCCCTCCCCCTCCCCCGTATACAGTTCTCTCCAGCTCACGGTCATGTGCCAGTGCAGACTGCTGTCCTTGTCGTGGTCTTCCAGCTGACCCCATGCTGTAGTCTTCAGCTCCTCTCCCTCCTGTAGACCGTCCTGCAGACTGCTTCTGGGCTAATTCTGCAGAAAATAAACTTCTTATGTCATTCTCGCATTGACTTCTTATGGGAGGTGGGGTGATGAGGAAGGGGTCCCCAATCCTGTGCTGTGGACTGACTGCACCAGAATCCTGGGGCATTCGTGTTAGAGCTAAGGTGTCTCTGCCCCGTTCCACGTGTGGCAGGAAGACTCTCTGGGGGTGGGGGGCGGAGGTTAGGATCGACACAACTTCCCAGGTGGATTAGACGTGAGGAAACTCTGGCCTTGAGATTCATGTTTTAACTTCTCTTTGAGTTCCTCTCTTATCTTCTGCCTCCCGCCCACTTTCCTACTCTCGGATGCCTGAATCCGTACCTTTCTTGGAGCAAAATGTACAGTTTCTTAATACTATGTCATTGCTCTATGGTAATAGCACACGCTCTTCCCTTTGACATTTCTTCCACCTCCTATAATTTGCAAATTCCTACCCTTTGCCAGCATCCCGGGAGGAGTGTTCTCCAGCTCCGCAAGAAACAGCCAGAGCGGTGGTGGCACAGAGCAGCACGCCGCGTATCAACCATCGATCGTGCAGCTTCTGGGAGCCAGAAGACGGCACGGCCAGCCTGAGGGTCTTTCCAGGGTCAGTCGAGGTGTTGGTCGGGGCAGGGTTCTCACTGGAGATGGAATCCGCCTCTCTGCTCACGCACTGTTGGCGACACTTGGTTCCTTGCACTTGAAGGCCTGAGAGCTTCCGTTTTTTGCTGACCAGCAGCTAGAGGTTGTCTTTAGTTCCTGGAGGCTTCCTGCAGGGTTTTTATACGGAGCTCCCGACGTGGCTGTTTGCTTCCTTGGCCAGCGAGGGAGGAAGACTCCAGCCAGAAGGGCACTGCGGTCTCATGTAACATGATCATGAAGTCACACACACACACACACACACACACACACACACACACAATCACTGCTTCCCATCAGCTCGGCCGCATTCTCTCCTCCAGAAGCCAGCCGCGGTCCCAGCAGCACTCAGGGTGTGAACAGCAAGAGGTGGGTATCACTCAGGCTACCCGAACAGTCAGTCCTCCACTGGCCTACCCAAAATGTGCCTCTTCTCCGAAACCATCCCGGATGGCCGTGGGGAGTGTGAGGTCCCCCATCTTTCAGGGCTTTCCGTGGCAATGTGCTGTTCATGAG
Organism: Ursus americanus; assembly: GCF_024610735.1. Taxonomy (NCBI): domain Eukaryota; kingdom Metazoa; phylum Chordata; class Mammalia; order Carnivora; family Ursidae; genus Ursus; species Ursus americanus. Next base: position 39,881,008 of record NC_142152.1, on the reverse strand, counting down.
CGTGAACTGGCCACTCTCAGTTCATGTCTGAGAAAGATGTGTGGAAGTGGCTCAGAGAGAGCTTTCCCCGTGTGGATTCATTTTTTTTCAACTCTCACATCTCCAATTTGGCTTTGTAATTTTAAACGAGGCTTTCCGCAATCAGTATTCATGGTCATCTTCTGCTGTAAATAGTTCATCATCAAGGAGAAGTATTTGTCAACAGGAGCTCCTGCCTGTCACACCTTTCTGCTGTCCTTTTCCAGGCCCCGGCTCCTGGTGAGCCCTGATGCATGAGTCACCTGCGAGACGGGCTCTGCCAGGGGCGGGATGTCTCGGACAATGGATGAGCAATAAAACCACAGGCTGCGATGCTTCTGAGCACGAAAGAGAAGGTCAAGGTCAAAGCACCTCGCTTTCTCTACCCTTTTGTCTCGCTCTGCCTCCCTCACACTCCCTGAAGCCTGTCTCCCACTCTTCAAACATTTCTTAATAATCTGTAATTTCGTGAAAGGGATAAAGGATACGAGGAACCCAGAAGGTAACTGGATTTACATATGAATGTTGCGTTTTCATTTTAATTTTGACAAAGTGTAAAGGTTGCTAATAAAAGCATCATTACTGCCTCACCATTTCTTTGATGGACCGTGGAACAGATTGCTGAGATATGGAGACAGATCCAGGGGTCGTCAGGTTCACCAGGAGCTATCGTTCATCCTTTAACAAAAAACAAAACATCATGACAATTAAAAAAAAAAGGATTTAAAAAAAGAAATGACATTATTTTCAAGGAAGTTATGGCCATTGTGAGCACTTCACAGAGGGGCTGAATCCGCTGTTGGCTTCAGGGAAGGGACTGTGTTTCCTGAGACGTGTGTATGGTCACGTGGCTGGGTCTTTGGGGGCCACCAAGAGTCTGTGGCTCCTTTTAGCAAAGAGGCCTTGGATCAGCCATGGAGGTGGGCAGAGCAGGGGGGCTGAGCTGTCTTGAGGTATAGGCTTAAGCCTATGTCTGGGCTTCCCTTAAAGCCAATATCGATGGAGGAGACAGAGTCAGCACAGTGTGGGATGGCAAGGTTGAGCCGGACCCGGGAGGACTTCCAGGGGTGGCTAATCCAGGACCATTCCCTCTGAGGTGTGAGAGGGAGGGAGGTCTGACCCTGTGGGAGACGAGGGTGAACCGCTTGGGTTTGGAGGTAGCGTGGCTCTGTGTAAGGAGCCTGGACCAGTCCTTGATCTGCACCAGGTTGCTGTGTGACGTTAGGCAAGTCGTATTCCCTCTCTGGGTCCCCGTTTCTAAACTGGGTGAGACCAGTGGCTTTCCACCTGTGCTGGGTGGAGCCCCAACCATTCTGTGGGCAAATGCGGGTGTCCCTGTGGGTGCCACGTGCAGGCAACTATCTCTGCATGCCTGTGTTCAGCCAGAATAGCTGTGCTTTCCATGATCCTGTGTAAGGCCTCACTTGGGGAAAGGGGCTTGTGGATTATAAGAAACACTGATGAGCAGTGAGTGTCTGGATCACCTCTGAAGACCCAGCAGTGCTATGATATTCTACTCTTCTCTAATAATTGGGCACTCTGCCTCAGTAGGTGAAGCTTTCTGTGCCGTATTTGAGTGGTGTGTGTGTATGAGTGTAGGCATGCGTTTTTTACAACGGCAAATCTACTCTTCTGCTGGCTCTTATTAACATTTCAGAGCTCTCTCGTCTTTGTCTTTATCTGATCTTCTGGGGGCGCTGGTTCTGAAATGCTGGGGTTGTGTATTGTGTTCACCAACTTCAAATTTCACGGATATTCGTTTTTTTCTGTTTTGTTTTTTGTTTTGGGGGTGCCCGGCCTAGGTGGTTGGACCTGTCGATGGGGATCCTCAGGGATGGAATGTCCAGTCGTCAAAAGCTTTGGCTGTTTTAATGTTGACTTTCAAAAATGTCTTTCCTCGGATCACCCCTAAGATACAGACAGGTCCTTTAGGAATCGTGTTGTCTAACGTAATCTCCTTATGTGGGGAAACTGAGGCACCAAGGGGTGAAGTGACCAGCCACCCAAGCCACACACTTACACACGGTTCTGGTCCTCCCAAGCCCTAGCTCTCGCCTTTATTGATCTGTGACCACCTACCCCCGAGTCAACTTAATGAACCGCTGACAATGCCTTATACCACGGACCTCTCCATGTTGAGAAGGGTCACCCTTAATTGTGTGTCGAAGCTTACAAGCTAATTATATTGTGTATCGGCTTGGTACCTCAACGTGGGTAGCTCCCCGCATCTTCCATTTCATATCTATCCTATCTTTTATCGATAGGAGCACGGGGCTCGCAGTCAAGAAGCCTGGGTTTTAGAAAGAACTTTAGCTTTACCTGCTTGATGCAATAGCTTCTTTTGATTAATGCTTATTTTTTTTTCTTGATTATAAAAGTAAACACAAATTCATTCTGGAAAAATTGGAAAATATGGCAAAGATCAAGAAGCTTACGATTATCCCTCTCTAGTTGAAAACGTACTATTTCTGTATCTCATTGTAGTGACTTTGCTATGTATATACGCTATACTGACATTAGTGAATATTTTATTAGGCCATTTTTATTCACCTACCATCCTGTCTCAAACATTTGCTCCCTTCTTTCCTAACTAAGTACCAGCTATAATGGCCACCTGTCCAAGGGTGGAGTGACTCACTGAGAGACAGTGGGACCCCCACCAGCTGAGTGTGCAAGCAGAGGCCATGTTAAACCCAGGGAGGGACATCAAGAGGATCCAGGTAGGTGAGGAAGGGTTGGAGCAGGTGTTCCCTGCTGCCCATGGCATGTCCCAGGGCTCAGGCAGCCTTTGTCACCATCTCTCCCTCAAGAAACTCACACCTTGTCCCCACATCTGGAGTCTTGGCCATCAGATGGAAGAAATCACATTCATTCTCCCATGTCTCAAAGACAATGAGAGAATGAGATGGGACCCTCTAGGTGTGACTAGAAAGCACGCAAAGTCCCTCAAAAGTAATCCATCCATGACCAGCCTTAGAATGGGGTGTCTTTAATCTAGTCCTCTAAGCCTTAAGCACTGACTGCCTGTCATTTTTGTTCCTGCTGGGGGTCCTGCCTAGATACTAAGCGTCTCTGAGATGGATGAAATAGTTTCCCCAAAGACAGGGACTGGCATTTACCAGGCACGTGCAGTGTGCCTGGCATGTTACGTGGGACTCTCCCCTCCCCACCACACCTCTGCAGGTAGAATGACCACCCTGTGACAGATAAGTGGCTGAGGCTGACAGGTTAAGGAACTAGCTGGGGACCCCGGGGGAGCAAAGATCTTACCCTGCCTCTGTGTAGCTCTGAACTGTCACGTGGTCTCTGAGCCGGCAGGACCTAGGTTAGCACGGGTCAATCCCCGGCTCTGAATTCCCTGGGGATGCCCACACTGGGCTCACACAAGGTGCTGAGCAATAGCCTTACTGCTTATTTTTTCTTCAGCTTTGCTCATGGGTTACTACTCAATCACTAACCTCCAGGGACCGTCTTCTTACTGAGGTGTGGGTGGGGGACAGTCACAGGTGTGTATTGGGACCTATAGTAGCTTTGCTGGGCGGGGGAAGCAGGGGGAGACAGCTGTACCATCTTTAGTCTGCACCTGGATTTGAACCACACCTACTGGCCTGGCAACACTAAGGTTTGGCAGTTTGGAGTAATAATTTGGGGGCACACACATACCTAAGGTTTGGGGAGCAAGGCGTGGCCACACTGAGGTTTAGATAATTAATGTGCAATGGATGATAGAAGACCCAGGTTCTGGCTCCTGTCTTCCCACCCAGGCCACTGAACCCCTGGAGATGTTTCCACGAGGTGAGCAGCTCTGGGCAGCTGAAGACCGAGTCTTATTGTCACCCACACAGGACAGACTGTGGCCTGGGCGCCCACTCCACGGACCGGGGCCGGCAGCCCCTCTCGTCTCCCTAAGATACAGGCAGTGGGAGGGCTCTTGGTGTGGACTCGGGAGGCTGGGGTCCACATCCCTGCTGTGTTACTCTCTGTCCCTGTGGCTCTGGGCAGTTTAGTTCCCCCGCACCCGGCCGGTCGTGTTCCCTGGTCTAGAGTGGGGCAACAACACCATGTAGAACTGCTGTGAGGACGCCCCATGATGACTGCGTGAAGTGCTTTGTAGACCCCAGAGCTGACCGCACCATGCGGCTAATAGTATCCTTCCTGGTCCTGCCAGAGGGAAGACACACACACACTTCATACACACACACACACACACACACACTTCGTACACTCACACACTTCATACACACACATGCCACATACAACCACACACACTACACACCATACACACACATCACACACACCCCAAACATACACACAAAAATGCCCCACACACTTCCACACACACACACACACACAATTTGTACACTCACACACTTCATACACACACTTCATACACACACATGCCACATACAACCACACACACTACACACCATACACACACATCACACACACCCCAAACATACACACGTAAATGCCCCACACACTTCCACACACACACACACACACACACACACACACACACCACGTACCTACCTCTCGCTCTGCCACCTTTGCCACTTTCCTTCTTTCAGATCTCAGCGTCTATCGACTCTTCTGCTGGAATACACTTCTCTTCTTCAAAGGCTGCCTGTTTTTAGATGCTGCTTCCTCTGTGAAGCCTACCTGGGTTGCTGGCTGTACTTGGAGCTCTGGACGGAAGTCTGGACTAGGCATCAGGACTTCGGGCTTCTGGTCCTGCCTCTGCTCACTCTGTGTGCTGGGTGAGCTGCTTCCTTTACACTCAGTTGCTCGTTGCTCGTGTATTCATGCGTCTGCTCGCACGCTCACTCACTTCCCTGGGTCTGAATAGGATGCCTATAACCAGAGCTTCTGATGGCGCTGCCAGGACACGAGAGCAGGAAAGCACCCCCTGTCCCTTGAGAGAGGACTGATGCACATCTGGGGAGCACTCCAGCCCCAGAACTCACCAGTAACCCTGGGACTCCCGTCTCCTCTGTGCTTTGTCTCTGCCCCTGGGGCCAGCCTTGAACATCCCCAAATTCCTGGATTTGATCATAACAACCAACTTGGAAACATTTGGCCACCAGGGCTGCTTGGTGTGCTGGGTCTGAGGCAATTGAAGGACTAGATCTGCACATTTACTTGGAGGGTGTGTGCCTGGGTGTGTTTACTCTTCTCACTGCAAGTAACAAGTTCAATATTAATCTCCATTTCCAGGGAAATAATTAGTGTTAAGTGAACTGTGATTTCTATCTCTAGTTATTTCTCATGTGCTAATTTAAGCAGCAAGGAAAATGTTCTGTGTTGGCTGGATCCAGGGCTGCAAAGACATATTCCAACATAGGAAGAGGGGGAGGGGCAGAAGCAGACCACCCATTCAACAGGGGATTGAATTCCAGCATGCCAAGAGTCTCCAGCTGTGGGGAAAATTGTCCTTCCTGTCACAGGCCCCTCTAAGAGGGACCAGCCCACCCATGCACTTGTGTACTAGGGCTCAGAAAAGAAAAAGAAATAGAAAAAGAAAGAAAAAGAAACAGCCCAGCTTTGGGCATGACCTCTTGTCTCTGGAATCTGTAGTCTTCCTCGCCCACACTCTCTGGCTCTGACTTTCTCTCCTGGCTCTCCAGCCCCATTCGACTCCAAACCTTGGAACTGAATCTTGTCTCCTGCATCCCAGGCTGGAAACAGGCCAGGGACCCTCCCTCCTGCCTTGATCTCAGTCTTGTCTCCAGCATATGTCTTTGTTTGCCAACCGTCCTTGATCAGGCTCAGTGGAATGGACAGCCAGTGCATAGGCCCCGGGAACCCCGGTTCCACTCCCACCGATGATAAGCATGGCCATGTATTGCCGGTTGTCTGCGTGCAAAGGGTTTCAGGTGTGTAGCGTCTTCTGGTCCTCATTCATCACCATTTGACAGATGAGGAAACTGAGTCGCTAAGAGGTTAACTTGGCCCAGCAAGTGGAAAGACCAGAGTTGTAGTATAGGTCTGTGTGGCTCTGAACTTCATGCCGTTAATCATGATTTTTGAACTGGATACAAATGAAGACAGTTTCTGGTGGGAGCCCAACGGAAGCGCTGGGGAGCTCAGGTGGGAGAGGTCTCTAAACCCCCGAACTGACAGTGGGAAGTAAAGCAGGATCCGTTAATAGGCGCTCGCACTCGTGTATCCTTTAACCCATAAATGTGTCTCCATCTCTGGCCGAGAGGCGAGTTCTTTCACTTTTTAAAATCTGACCTTTCTTGTTTGTAAATTACAGTGCCCACAGAGTCCCTTTTGCTGAGTTGTTGTGAGCATTGAACGGCCAGAGATGTGTGACACACAGAGTGCTGTGTCCTCCTATGACAGCTGTTTTGCTACAATGCATTTGTTCATTCATTCGTTCACCCAGAAGCCGTGAGTGAATAAAGGACCCAACCGTCAGAAACTGTTGTTTTTGTTGGAGATCCTGAGGAGGAAATGGCTATGTAGAGTCCAGTGTGCAGAGTGGAATGATGGAGATGGGGGCCATGGGTGGGGCCATGGGTGGAGCCATGGGTGGGGAATCTGGGGGAATCTGCTCTGTTGGACAAGAGAAAGGATGGTATTTCTGGAAGAAGGAACCACCCAAGCGAGTGTGTGGATGAGGGAGACCACGTGGCACCTTGAGTTCTGGCACCAGGTTTTGGTGACTAGAAGCTGGAGCCTGACCCGAGTTCTTACGCACGGTTTGCCATTTCTCCTGTAAAGGCTCTGGACAGATGATGCTGGGTGCGGATGAAGGGTCCCATTCTTTCTTTTGCACCCTCTTTGTTCTTACCTCTGTGGGGAGGGCACGTCCGCTGCCCTGTCCCCCCACCACCTCTCCCATGGGGGAAAGGTTGTCACTGACCAGTCCTTGCTTTCCTACCTGGCAGACCCACTCTGTGTTAGCAGACATTGCCCCCTTTTATAAATAAAATCTTTTTGGGGCACCTGGGTGGCTTAGTCGGTTAAGCATCTGCTTTTGGTTCATGTGATGGTCTCAGGGTCCTGGAATCAAGCCCCATGTTGGGCTCCCTGCTCAGGAAGGAGTCTGCTTCTCCCTCTCCCTCTGCCCCTTCCCAACCCTCGTTCTCTATCTCTCTCTATCCCAAGTAAATAAATAAAGTCTCTAAATAAATAAAACTAAAATAAAATCTTCTCTTGTGGTGAAATAAACATAGCATAAAATGTACCATAAGAACCAGTTTTCACGTACAATCATTACCACCATTCAAACCCAGAGTTGTTTCCTTCATTGTAAACAGACGTAATATGCTCGTTAATCTGTGACTCCCCCCTTTCCCTGCCCCAGCCCCTGGCAGCTGTCATTCTCCTTCCTGTCTCTGTGACTTTATCTATTCTAGATACCCATATATGTGAAAGCATACAGCATTTGTCTTTTTTTTTTAAGATTTTATTTATTTACTTGAGAGGGAGCAAGAGTGAGAGCGAGAGAGAGAGAGAGAGAGCACAGAGGGAGAAGGAGAAGCAGACTCTGACGAGAAGGGAGCCTGACAGGGGCTCGATCCCAGGACCCTGAGATCATGACCTGAGACGAAGGCAGACACTTCACCGACTGAGCCACCCAGGTGCCCCAACAGCATTTGTCTTAGTGTCCACCTTATTTCACTAAGCATAACGTTCTCAAGGTTTAGCCACGTTGTAGCACGACAGACTTTCCTTCCTTTTTAAGGCTGAATAGTATTCCAGTGTGTAGATATCTCACATTTTGCTGACCCAGTCATCTGTCCATGGACATTTGGGTTGTTTCTGCTTTTTGGTTACTATGAATAATGCTGTTAGGAACATGGGTGTATAGATCCTTATTCAAGTCCCTGATGTCTGTTATTTTGGGTATATGCCTAGGAGTGGACTTCCTGGATTATATAGTAACTCAATGTTTAACTTCCTGGTGGATTGCCACCCTGTGTCTACAGCATTTGTCCCCCCCCAACCAGTCCATTCTAGATTCTAGCTTCCCAGCACCTGTCGTGTATGGTCGGTCACACCACACCCAGCCATGCAGAGGCAAGCACCTCCGATGTGGGCGAGGTGCCTTTGAACGCTTAAAATGTGTTAAATTCCCGATAATTGTATGAATCATGGGTCACAATGAGAAGACTGGTGCTCAGAGAGGTTAAGTAACTTGCCCCACATCACAAAGCAAAACCAGACAGAACTGAGTGTTCCGTTCAGCTTTTCTGGACTCCTGAGTCCTCTGGGTCTTTTTGCCCTGCTCCCTCCCCCTGCTGCCCCTTGTGCGCTCCACTGCCTTGACCCTCTTGGGCAGTGCCACCTGCATCCCTGGTCCCTTCTGTGTCCTGACAGGACTGTGAGGCTTCGGGGGGGAGGGGTAGTGCTGCCCTACCTCAGAGGTCTCAGAGCTGTCCAGGGCCTTCGGGGGAGCCGGGCCTCAGTAAAGACTCACCGCATAGGAGCATGCAGGGATGGGTGCGTGGAGGCATGAAGGTATGGCTTACCTGACTTTCGAGAAGCTTCGAGCATGGGGAAGAGTGTGAGTGTGGAATCTGGTACAGAGAAGACCCCGTCCAGGAGCCGGGGTCGCTGAGTTCCGGCCCTGCCTCTGCCACCAGTGGCAGACTTTCAGTTTTCTCATCTACAAAATGGGACGCTTAGACAATCTGGTTGCTCAGAGCCCTTTGCCCCAATACACGGTGTCACAAGCACAAGCCACCCATCAATCCTGGGCCCTGAGTCCCTCCCCGGGAGAGGCAACAGGAGGAAATTAGGGTGTTTGGAGACTAGTTTGCGCAGATGGGCCTGCGTGGCTCCAGGGTCCTCAGACATCAGACTTCGTCTTTTCAACCTGGTACGACTCTGCTTCCTCAGATGCCTGCACTCTGCGCTCCCCAGGCCTCAAGTGCAGCCCCATTGTGAGAATCTGCCCGCGGATGCCCCAGAAACAGGCTGTTCCAGGCTCCTCTCCCGCCGGCTCTGACACCCTGGTGTGCCCTCTCACACCGCCTGGCCGGTGGAGACCACAGGGCCGTGTTTTTCTGGTTCCGCTCTTGTTTGCAGCCCTGAAAAGAAAGAGAACTGATTGTGGCTGGAGGGTGTGGTGGCGGGTGGGTCAGATGTCACAATTTATGGCCAAATGCTTTGGGATCAGCAAAACCCCAAGGAACCGCATCCAAGCGTTTGGCTTTTCATTTTTTGAAAGGGTGTGTGTGTGAGTGTGTGTGTGTGTGTGAGTGTGTGTGTGTGAGTGTGTGTGGGGGGGGTATGTGTGTGTGCATGTGTGAGTGTAGTGTGTGTGTGTGCATGTGTGAGTGTGGGGTGTGTGTGAGTGTGGGGTGTGCATGTGTGAGTGTAGTGTGTGTGCATGTGTGAGTGTGGTGTGCGTGGTATGTGAGTGAGTGTGGGGTGTGTGTGTGAGTGTGGGGTGTGCATGTGTGAGTGTGATGTGCGTGGTATGTGAGTGAGTGTGGGGTGTGTGTGTGAGTGTGTGTGTGTGAGTGTGGGGTGTGTGTGTGCATGTGTGAGTGTGGTGTGCGTGGTATGTGAGTAGTGTGGGGTGTGTGTGTGAGTGTGGGGTGTGCATGAGTGTGGTCGGCAGAATAACGGCCCCGCAGACTCCACACCCCGACCCCCGGACGCTGTGGGGCCGCTCCATGCTCCCGGCAACGTGAAGGCAGACTGCACGCGGGTCTGAGGCCCGGACCCCTGGCCCAAGCGGGGAGGCTGTCCTGGTGGCCCAGGGATCACAGAGGCCCCGGCCGTGAAAGGGGCGGGAGAGGAGGTGGCAGGAGCCCGCGCAGGAGGGACCTGCCTGCCGCTGGAAGGGCTGAGGGCCCAGGAGGTCAGGTGCCTCCAGGAGCTGGAAGAGACACAGACCAGCCTTGCTAGAGCCTCCAGAAGACACAAGCCCCGCTGACACCTTGACTGCAGCCTGGTGAGCCCCGGGTCAGACTTCTGGCTTCCAGAACTACAGGAGAATACGTTCGTGCCGGATTTAGTCACAAAGTTTGCGGCAATTTGTCGCAACAGTAATAGACAGCAAGTGCGTGTGAGCGTGTGAGTGAGTGTATGTGAATGGCTCGGTGTGGATGAATGAGCGTGGATGTGTGTTGTGGACGTGTATGAGTGAGTGTGAAGGAGTGTGTGTGTGTGTGTGCACGCGTGTGCGTGCGTGGGCTTCCTCCGGGGGAAATGTGACCGGCGTAGGCCTGATTCATGTATGCTCTGATCGTTACAACGCTTCCTACTAAGAGCTCTTTGACGGCTGTGCTGATCCCGGGATTCCTCGGATGGCACCTGACGCTTCCCCCCATCACAGTTACCTGCCCTGGGTGGCACCTGGCCCAGGATGTGAAACGGAGCTGAATTTCAATCTCAGAGTCTCGAGGCTCTGCTGGCTCGGGCTGCGTCCCTGCACTTTGGAATTTCAAGATTCAATGCTACATGGATGTCTGGGCTCCTGAGGCACTTAAGGGCACTCCTAACACCTACCCCCCCAAAATAGGGCTGAAACTCAGTTTGGGGGCAGAGGTAACTCTATCCTGGCTGCTAAAATACCAAAATACTTCTCAACAAAACTATTTGGTAAGTAGCCACTCTCCGGAGTCCCTGAGGGCTGCCCTGTCTGCCTCAGCCTCCTCGCTTGGACCCACTGTCCAGTCACTGCAGGGTCCATGTTCAGCTCTGCAGGGCATCTCTGGGGCCTGCTTCTGCCCCATGGCCACCGTCCATTTTGATTAGCAGGGTGCCTGCCTCCCCTGTGTTGAATATTTTGGACCTCACCCCGACCGTCAGGACACCTGTTGAGCCACAGTTCAATTCTGCGTGTTAGATAGAAGGCCGTGGAGTTATTATTTTTGGCATTTTCTGGGCTTAGTTACTGAGAACATCAACTAATAGCACAGTTGGACAGTTGGAGGTCTGTAGTAGGCTGAAGGAAGACCCCCGGTGACTTCCAGATCCTACCTTCCTGAACCTGTGAATGTTGCTTATACGGTCAGGTGTACTTTGCACATGTGATTAAGCTAATGGCCTTGAGATGGGGAGATGATCGTGGATCGTCTGCATGGCCCTAGATATAACCACGGGCATCCTTGTGGAGGGAGATGTGGGGGGCAATCTGACCATAGAGGAGGAAGCAGGAGTGGTGGTGACTGAAGCTTGAGTTTGGAATGATGCATGGAGGGGGTCACGAGCCAAGGGACGCAGGTGGCCCCGGGCACCGGAAATGAATGCATGGTGCTTCGTAGAGATGACTGCCACCACAGTTTGACAGGCTCCGGGAGATGGAGGATCGTAAAGGGGCACTCCTGGCACACGGGAGACTGTGTGGTGGGCTTTGGCTGAGCTATGATTTACCTGTTTCATTGGAACAAGGAATAGATGAGACGGAGCCATACACCGGGACTTCGGAGGCAGAGTTAAACTCTGGTTCTGCCCTAATCTGCTTTGTGACCTTGGCCAAGTTCCTTCTCCCCGGTGCTCCCCCAGTCTTCCTTGTCAGGTGGGGAGCCGAGCCTGTGAACCTGGGTGATGGTCCCAGCTCCATGTGTTAAGGTCACCACGGTGAGAGTAGCTCCAGCCCCAGGTACTGAGCACGCCAGGTACCCTGCACTGCGTGAGGTGAACTCCACAAGGTCACTTACACATTGACTCATGCGAGTGGTTTTCATAAAGGGCTCTCTTTGCATCAGGCATGATGTTTGACCCCGACGACATGGTGTCGAGGGAGGCTGAGTCCTTCCCTGCCTCCTTGGAGGTGCTCCTCATCAGTCTGGGCCTCACAACCACCTTTCCTGGTTGGAAAGGACTATGTTTTCCTATTTTGCTTGTCAAGAAAGTAAATCTTGGAGAAGTTAGTCTATCTAAATTGGCAGTACTTTTAAGTGTTACAACCAAAATTTTAATTCTGGCTCTGTTTGAATGCAAAGAATGTGTACTTTCCATGATGACACAAGAACTCAATACATTGAATAGAATCTCACTTTCCAGGAGTCGAAAAAGCTGTTTTTACTTCTTAAAAGCTATTTTAATATGCAAAAGGATTAAGAGCAGAGACTAGAAGGGATATTTGCACACCCATGTTTAAGTAGCATTATTCATAAAACCCAAAAGCTGAAGCAACCCCGGTATTCGTCAGGGAATGAACGGAAAAACAAACTATGCTCTTTACATACAATGGACTATTATTTAACCATAAAAAGGGAGGACGTTCTGACACCTGCTACAACATGAATGAACCTTTAGGACATGACGCTGACTGAAATAAGCCATAGACAATGGAACACATGTTGTGGGACTCTGCTCACATGACATTCCTAGAGGCGCCAAACTCACGGAGACACAAAGTAGGATGGTGCCGGCCGGGAGTGGAGGAGAGGGAGAGGGGGGTTAGGGTGTTGTGGGACAGAGTTTCAGTTTTGCAAGATGAAAACTCCTGGGGAAGGATGGTAGGGATGGTGGTATAACAGCATGAATGTATTTAACGCCACTGAAATATACACTTGAAAATGGAGAAGATGTAAGTTTTATATGTGTATTTTACCACAATTTAAAAAAATAAACAAATTTTAAAAAGCTATTTTAAAGGAATGTTGGGGGCATCCTTTAATGTTATGCGTTTGAACCTGGCATGGGACGAACTTTTGGAGTAAACGACAGAGGCCCTTATCACAAAGAAGCAGGCTTGATGTTCCAAGCATCTTTGGAGAACTGGATCACTTGACAGGTGGATACAAAAATACAAAAACAAACAAACCCCAAATCCCCCAGATGGCCTTGATACTTAAATGCAGGCTTCTGAGTCACGGACTGAAATAGGAAATATTGGTGTGTTGGAGAAATCCTGACCAGGGAAGTCAGCTGCTGGGTTGGGAGGTTGAAATATGGCATCTCCCATACTACCCACAGCCACCCGCTCGGGGGATTATTATCGTTTGTGGCTACAAGCCTGGGGGCTCGAGAGAGAGGAGCAACCCACCCAGGGGCTCGGAGGTGGCCCTTGTCTTTCCACTTCCTCTCTTCACAATGGAGTCATGTGGGCGAGGGCGTCTGTACACGCTTGTGAGCGTACAGCTTTATTCTTGTGTCGTCTGGGATCGGCCACCAGGTAACACAACCTCAACAGATAAAGATCAAGGGCCAAAATCCCTCTTGGGAACTGAAGAGCGCTGGGGGACATCCCCATCTACACACCCCACTCTCTCTCCCCTGCCAGGGTGCCAGGGAGGATGGGAGGCAGGGGCTGTGCTCCTGGGCGGGCTTACCTGGTCGCCCAGGACAACAGACTTGCAGGCAGCCAAAGAGATCGTCAAGCATCGGAGCGTGACAGTCAACATCAAAGTGGGAATGCCACTCCTTGATCCGGACTTGGCCGTACCTGCCGGGGCAGAGCCGCGGACGTGACCACCCCGGCAATTCAAAGGCCTTCTTAGAGCAAGCAGGGACGCACACACACACACACACACACACACACACACACACACACACACACACGCAAACACACACACACACGCACACACGCAGCCCAAATGCAAAACCCTCCTCCTACTTTCAAATGAAAATAAAAGTCTAGACATCCTTTCTTCACAATTCTTCACTGACCTAATTATTCAGATCTGTGCTTTCTTTTGGTCTTTTCAAAGAACGAGAAGAATGGTTAATTTCACTTAATGGAATAATTGAATGTCATAATTGTTTTTTACATTTTCAGCACGAATGTTTGAGTTAAGCTGCACACACTCTCTCCCCCCGTCTAGAGCTCTTAATAACCAGGCTGCTCAAAGGGGCCTTTCTGTTCCATCTTTTTGTTTCCTGACTGGACTGTCTGGGCCGGCTTCTGGCAGCCAGCGGGCTCTGGGAGGGGTCTGGGGGGAGTGGTGGCTAATGACTGTTTTGGTCTTGGATGTTCTGATCTCTCTCTAAGTCATCATTTGTCAGGCCTGAGAGGCACCCCGAACAGGAGGGCGAACATGCCTTTTCACTCTCTCTCACTCTCTTCTCTTCTCTTCCGTTTCCATTTTGGATTAGGGAGGAGAATGGTAACACAATGCTGGGCCCAAGGCGTCACCATCCTCAATATTGTTTGCCGTCACCTCATTGGTTTCTCTTGATGGCTAAAATTATGCTTAATGTGCTCGTTCCTTGATTCAATCGTTCACTGACGATACTTTGAGAGATCGCTATGTACTGAGGCTTTTCCTAGGTGTGAAGGGGTCTAGTGGCTACAGCATTCGGGGGAAGAGACAGTCAAAACACAAGCATGCACATGAAAATGTAGTTTTAGTTAGAGGTAAGTTTTGCAAAGATACCAGAACAGGGTGATATGATGTGGTGTTACCCTATCACTGTATGGGGAAAGGACGGTTGATGTAACAAAGGGAGATCAGGGAAGGCCTCTTTGAGGCGGTGGCAGATTATCTGAGAAGAGAGGATAAGTTGCTAAGTGTGGGGAAAGCTGAGGGAAAGAGTGATGAAGATAGGAGTGCTTGGTGCAAAGGCCCTGGGGTGGGAGGGGAATTAAGCAGGCAAGGGTGCTAGAGCAGAGTTAGAAAAGGCCTAATGAGGGGCGCCTGAGTGGCTCAGTCGTTAAGCGTCTGCCTTCAGCTCAGGGCATGATCCCAGGGGCCTGGGATCGAGCCCCGCATTGGGCTCCCTGCTCCTCTGGGAGCCTGCTTCTTCCTCTCCCACTCCCCCTGCTTGTGTTCCCTCTCTCGCTGGCTGTCTCTCTCTCTCTGTCAAATAAATAAATAAAATCTTTAAAAAAAAAGAAAAAGAAAAAGGCCTAATGGTCACAGCCGGATTAGAGAAAGAAAGCGGTCCTGAGTCGTATAGGACTCTGTAAGCCACACTGCAGCATTTGGATGTATTCTCAAGAAATTTCTTTTTTTTTTTTTAAAAAGATTTTATTTATTTATTTGACAGAGACAGAGACAGCCAGCGAGAGAGGGAACACAAGCAGGGGGAGTGGGAGAGGAAGAAGCAGGCTCATAGCGGAAGAGCCTGATGTGGGGCTCGATCCCATAACGCCGGGATCACGCCCTGAGCCGAAGGCAGATGCTTAACCGCTGTGCCACCCAGGCGCCCCTCTCAAGAAATTTCTTGAGTAAGCAAAGAAATAATAGCAATGGTAAAAGCCTCTCTTGCTTCTGTGGGGACTTCTCTCCAAGATGTTATTCCCAGGATGGGAATAACAGAGCTTGGTGAGGCAGCTGTTACGTTCCTTCCAAAGTTTCTGGTGGTTTGAACAAAGTGGACGGAATGGGGGTGGTGAGAAGCTATCATTTCCAGAAATATTTGGAGGTAGATCTCAGGGGATTTAGCAATGGATTAGACGTGTGTGTGTCAGAGTGTAAGACAAAAAGAAAAGCATCATCGGTTTTTGGTCTAAGTGAGAGGTATTATTAATTAAGGTCAGAGAGACTGCATGAGTCCTTGTGAGAAGGTTATTCTGTGGAGACACGCCCCCCTACCCGCATCTCAATTCAAGAGCTTATTTTTTGTTCATGGCCCGTGTCCAGTGCCAGTGGGTACAAAGCCACCAACTCAGAGCCGTGACGTCTGGAGCCCAGGCCCTCCTCCATCACGCTGCAGAGCAAGGGAGAGCGCGGGAAGCCATGCCTTCTCTCCTGTGCTCTGGCTGAGAAGGTGTACCTGTCACCTCTGTTCCCAGCGCCCCCCCCCCCGAGCTGTCACCACCCTGCCTACCTTCAGGGGACCTGGGAAGGGGAGGCAATCTGCCTGGCAAGACGTAGAGGGGACCCAGCTCTCTGTGAGTTCCGGTAGTATCACCCCCCTGAAGGGGAGGAGGATGTCTGGGATGGGACATGAAGGGTTTTCCCTCGTATGTGTTGGATATTCAGTGTTCAAGGGGACAGGTGGACAAAGCTATGAGGGCTTGGCCTCAGGGAGAGAGGCTGAGGCTGGGCATAGAAGAGCCCAGCTATTATGAATATCTTGGACGCTATTCCAGGCCCTAGTTCTGCGTTTTGAATTCAGGGGTGACAAGCATGTAATTCTTGCCCTCTAGGGATTCCTTTAAAGGCACATCACGTTCACATCAATAAGCACTTTAGCACCTCCTCTGTGCCCACAGCCTGGCCTTCAATCACTCCGACAGCAAACATACCTTCAGGCGATAAGTATCTACAGAGCACCTATGGCGTTCTGGGTACAGAGGACTCTCATGAGTTCATGAACATTGTACACACTTCGGTCTCCGAGCACTTGTGAATGCTGACCTTTCCCTGTGTGGCCTTGGGCTCCCCACCTGCCTGGAGAACTCCTATGCACTCTTCAGTGCCCAGCTCAGTATCCCCGCCATTGTGAAGTTTTGCTCGCATCCCACTCATCTCCCTAGAAAAAGCTCTTCTTTCCTCTGGGACACTTGCTGTAACTCTCTGTCATAATGGCCGCCTCACAGTGTGCCAGCTCTTGCCCTGTTGGTCTCCCCAGTAGACCTGGACCAGCACAAGGGTGACTCCTTCCTTCACTGACAAACGCTTAGGAAAGGAAACTATGCTGAGCCATTTGGAGGCCTTGGCGGGGACTAGGCCTCAGTCCTCTGTGTATTACCGTGTTGGGCATAGGGCTGAATGGGAGTCTAGTTATAACATCCCCGTCTCAGGGCCCCCACTCTGTGCCCTACACGACACTTTGACTTCACAAAGGCTGCTAACTGGCTTCTAAGTTACTGCCCTCACCCTCATTTCCCTGCTGCAAGTCTGTTCACAACACAGCATAGGAATCCTTTAAAAAACGTTTTTGAGGTATAAATGCATGTGTAAGAATCCCTTTAAAGTACAGAAAAAATCATGTCACTTTTCTTGTCAGATTGTCTCAGGGGCTTCCTGGTGGGCTCAGGGTCATTGCCGGAGCCCTTGCACAGACTGGAAGTTTCTACCACGAGGGCCGAGCCCCTGCTGTTGCTCTGACCGGTCCACTCTCCATATCTGCTCAGAGCCGCTGCACTCACCCCTGCACCTGCCTGGGATCCCTCCTCAGACGCTCGCGGGGCCGCCCTGACTTCATCCAGCTGCTGTCCGGGCGTGGTACCGCTCATGCTGCCTCTGTGCTGCTGTGAACATCCGATGAGACGATTCGGGGGGACTTAGCGCCGTGCCTGGTGCTCAGTTACGGGCGGAACTACCGCGGTTGTGACCATCTGTACAGCAAGGGGCGCAAGGCGTTGTGGAGACCTGGGTGTCTCACTGCGCTCCTCCTTCCCCTCCCTATTGCCATGGGATGCCTGCAGTTTATGCTGTGATCTGCCTACCAGAGAACGCAGTGGCATGGGCCATGGAGACCCGGGAGAGCAAAGCGAAGATAGCAGCCACTCTGTGCTGCTTGGAGACCACCAGCCTTTGCTCACCCAGAGCCTCAGAGAACACTGCCTCTTGGCGCTTCCTCATGCCGCATCAACTGTCCCTTCTTCTCAACTTCTGTAGGGCTTTCTCCTCCCCTCTCTGGGTGAGCTGACCATTCCTAACATCTCCCAGTGGAGCTGGGGCCATGCCTGTCTGCCTCACCAGGATAGAAATTCCTAACGGCTGGGATCATGTCTGGACCTCCTGAACCATGGTGCCCAGCCCAGGACCTGATGCCAAGGAGACAGGGAACATGTGTGTTCAATGCACGCGTGCATGCGTGAGAGAGTCTGTACTCTCCCAGGAGTGGGGTTTATGGCTTGAAAGAGCAGAGATATTTCCCCAGATGGTCAAACTGAGACCCAATGTATAGATTCTCGATCTATCAAAAATCAGAGTAACCCAGCTGTGTGGACACCACCCACCTCTGCTTTATTACCCTTCCCCCCTCCTGACCCCTCGCTCCATGACCCCTTCCCATGAGTGTCTCAGGAAGCCCCACATCTGCTCCTTAGTTTCTTAAACTCCTCTTCTCTGTCACATGTCCCCCGTACTGCTGCTCACTCAGGCTCTCCTGCTGACCCTGGTGTCCCAATGACTGGACTCACATATCTGCAATGTTTTTAGAAAAGTCATGCACATCTAATTACACGGAGACACCAGCCCATTCATTTCCTGTTTTCCCTCGCACAGATGGTAGAAAAAAATTGGGAAACTTAACCCTAAAAGATCATGGAACACATTGGCCACATCTAGGGTTGGGTTAGATATGGGACCAGCAGAAAGGGAGAATGTCCCATTCTGCTTTCCTCTAGTGCTGGAGAAGAACACACTTTCCTTCCTTGACTGTGCAGTGATCCTGGACTCCTTGTGAAACATTTTGGTCAAATTCCACCGTTAGAAGGGCCAGGAACTCCTTCAGAAATCCTTGATGTTTCTCAGAATTTTGTCTGTTTTGGAATTTTTTATGGGAACTGGATGAAGTAGTTTATGAAAATGAGCTTTGTAAGTGATAACGTACTCATTCAATAAGCAATTTGTGAGTGCCTGCTGTGTGTTACATTCAGGGGTCTTTGGGGAGGGCGAACTTAGCAAACACGGTCCCTACGATTAAACCCCCTATCAGTCTGTGTGAATTAGGAACAGGGGATCCTTGTGCCAGGACACAGAGCTTGATAAGAGGAGCATGGATGGGTTTTACCTTCCTACTTGGCTCCTCATCCAGATGCGCTTGTGCAGTCAACAACCTGTACAACCTATGGGGTCTGCCATCTATGAGCAGGGAAGAGTATGGATTGGAGAAGCTTGTCGGATGTTGTGGGGCAAGCGGACAGACGTGGCCTGGTGAGGACTCGGGTGCTCACCAACTACATGACTTGGGATGAGATACTCGGCACCTGTCCACCTCCTTTTCCTCATCTGTAAAGTTGGATTGAAAAGATCAGCTTCCCCAGGTTGTTCTGAGGATCAGACGGGACAATAACTAAGAAGGCGCTTTGACAACTGAATGGCACGTAAGCATGGCTGTCGGTCCGCATTCCTGTGATAACCTGTGTTATTGTGTAGATCATGTTATAAACAGATGGGCTAACTGGTCCAGCTAGAAATCCAATTGCCACGCAGAGTGCCTTGTTTTGAGGGGGGTCATCATGATGGGAGCTGTTGTTGGCTCCAAGCCTTCTGCTTGAGCTCTATTTCACACCCCTTCATGCTTTCTGTAATTCTCATGGACATAAGGTGGGCCATTTTCTCCAGAGCGCCATTTTAACTCATGCAACAAACAGGACCTGAGCTTGTGCCCTGTTCCTTACCTGGCTACACACAAAGGGTACAGGCATGAACCGCAGACAAACCTGCCATCACGGAGACTACAGGGCAGTGAGGGAGACCGCAGTGGATACGGGAAAATCTAGTATGACGTGGAAAGTGGTGAGCAGTATAAGAAGGGAGCAGGTAGTGGGGGAAATACAAGGAAGGGAGAGGACATTTCTTTTGCAGACTATAAAGGAAGACTTTGTGGAGGAGTGCCATTTGATTTGGGTGTGAAAGGGTGGCTGAGATTTGGCTGTTGGAAGATGGGAGGAAGGGGACTGCTGACAACAGGACCTCTGCTGGACAACGCACAGAGGGGAGCGGGGTCGATTCCCATATACTGAAGTTTGGGATTAAGAAAGGGAGGAAACCTCTGACTATGTCCGATGAGATAAAACTGGACCACAGAATCTCCCTTCTCTAACACCGATTTAAATGGATAAAAATGAATAAAAACAGGCCAAGAATGACCAGCCCCAGCACGGCGGTTGCTGGAACAGAGTCTCACGCTATTCACAGGCAAAGATGGAAGCCAAAGAAAAAAACATGAGATTCTGCAGTGACCGCCTGCATATTGTCCCAACCCCCAAAATAACACAGGGGTGACTAAGTGAGGTAAACAGCTCACACTGTGTATGTGTGCATGTGTGTATCTGCCAATCGCCCCCTTCCCTAATTTTGAAATGGGTAGACTTGGGGGGCGAGTAGGAGCCCTTTGGGAAAGTTGAGGAAAATTCATTGAGTGGTCCTCACGCACCCCCCGCCTGTATCCATCTAGGCAGACGTGGGGCACAGCTGGAGCTGGACGTGCTCCTTCCCAGGCTCTTTCCGCTGTTATGAGCATTCCTGCCTGGCGTGGACAGCCTCTCCATCCAAAAGGAACACAGCTCCTGCAGGGCGGAGCGACCCTTGCTACAGGGCGTGTGCCGGGATCTCCGAGGTTGGGGCTGATCCCCATCTCACAGCAAGTTCTCCATCAGAGGAAACAAGTCTGGACAGAGCTTTCCTTGTCTAGGGTAAGGTGGATAGAAAGAAATAGCTTGGTGGCCATGCAACCATACCCCATCAAGAGCTGAGTGTACAGAGTTTAAAGAACATTCTGTATAAAACACAGATGAAGAACCGAGTCCTAAAGAAGACATGGGGAACTGAAGAAGATCCCCAGGAACTGAAGAAAATCCCCAGGAACAGCTTTGTGCTATAGAAAAAGGTAGTATGACTATGGGTTTGGTGAAACAGGAGCTCAGATGAGAGGCGGTAACATAAGGTGAGAAGTGGGATTCCAAGTGAAAATACCCTGAGCAGATGCTGAGTCGCTGATGTTAGGCAAGTGTTTGAGAGAGTTTAATAAATAAATAAAGACGTGCAGAGGAGAAAGGCGAGAGAGCAAATCAGCCAGAGGATAACAGATACGGAGGGTAGACTGTAAGAATACATTGCAAGACTAATCCGTGGGCCCAAACACTGAAACCAACAGACAGGACTTCTGTTCATTGACACAGCCTGAAAGGAACTTTCCCTGAACAGGAGGAAGAAACCCTTTCACAGGAAAAGTTCATACTGCTTCATAGAAAGTGGATAATGAGCATTTCACACCAAGACACATCCTTGTTTAATTTACTGACCATCAGAGGGAAGCGGGATTCTTCAGGCGATCTGAGCAGAAAAACGCAAGTGTCCCGAAAGGAAGAAACATCAAGTTTCAGGTTTTCCCTCCAGCAACACATACCGCCCCAAGACAGGAGCGGCGGCTCTGAAGTCCTGAGGGAGGTGAGGCGGGAATTCGATGCTTGGACAGGTTGCGTTTCAGGTAGGATTCTGAAGCATGGAGGGAGTTAGGCAGTGGGGTCTGGGGGTCCTGGGGAGAGTGGTGCCCTAAGTCCGAGTCCAGCAGACCCGGAGGAGGAGTGGGAGGCGGTAGTAAGAACGCGTGTGGGGCAGCCCGTGCCCGAAGACAGAGGGATGGTGCGCGTCACGTTCTGGGGGAAGGAAGTGACTTCCATGCCTCGATTTCACAGCGGGACTGAGCGCGTGCAGGGAAGGGCTGAGTCTGATTTTCCTCCTTCTGTATATTGACATGAGCAGATAAAACGTGGACTATCAATCCCATGGACTCTCAGATAACGGAGCATACGCATGACTTCCTTGAAAACAAAATTGACAGTGAACTTGAGCAAAGCAAGCAATGAATCAAACAAAGACCTCGGAGATGGAGAAGCCGCGGGGCAGGGACTGATGGTGAGCGCTGAACTCCTGAGACCCTGAGGGAGTAGTAAAAACTTGTAGGATTTGTGGTTACAGAATGGAATCTAAATGCTATAAACCCTGTTCGCATTAAAAAAAAAAAAAAGTAAAAGAAGAGAACTAACTAGACTGGGGATCAGCAAACGTTTTCTGTAAAAGCTTTGCAGACCCTATACCATTGTGATTACCTGTTCTTCTTCCTTGTTTGTTTGTGGGTTTATTACCTTTGAAAATGGAGACACCATTCATAGCTCACACCCTAAATTAAAACAGACTGGGCTGATTCGGGCCCAGGGCTGGGAGAGAGTTTGCTGAGCCTTGAACCATGTTGGCCTCTTACCTACCTTTCAATCTATGAATCCACGTGGCCTGGCCACGCGCATTTTCTCTGCTGGGAAATACGGAGCAGCAGAGAAAATGTGGCTTGAGATGGAGATGGAAAAATCAAAGACAGACCTTACAACTTCAAGTCGGGGCTCAAGGTGCGATATTTGAGAGCTGCCCTGGCCAACTTGGTGGTCCTGCCACGTGTGGCTGCTTCAAGCTGAGGCGTGTGATAAGTGTAAACTATACCCATATTGTAGCGACTCCATAAAAACAAAATAATGTAAATATCTCATTCATGATGAATGATTTTTTTATATTGATTACGTGTTGCAATGATCATATTTTGGGTATATTGAGTTAAATAAAGTATATCATTGAAATTAATTGCATTTGTTTCATTTTACTCTTTTAAAGGTGTGCTACCAGAAAATTAAAATATATGTGTATAAAAGTGCCTTGCCTTATATTTCTAATGGACAGTGGAACTTGAAGCACCTGACAAAAGGATAAAAAGATTGTTCAGAAAGATGGAAACTTGCTGATGTGGTTTTGAAATATCGGTAATGTTCAGCGGGGGGGAGGGGGGAGTCCGGAGCCGAGGACCAAGAAAGAATTCTTTTTTTTTTTTTAAAGATTTTATTTATTTATTTGACAGAGATAGAGACAGCCAGCGAGAGAGGGAACACAAGCAGGGGGAGTGGGAGAGTGGGAGAGGAAGAAGCAGGCTCATAGCAGAGGAGCCTGATGTGGGGCTCGATCCCATAA